>NC_132912.1:24437235-24741794 GCF_047675955.1 Chlorocebus sabaeus
TTTAGTAGGGATGAGGTTTCACCATTTGGCCAGGATGGTCTCAATCTCTTGACCTAGTCATCTGCCCGCCTCGGTTTTAGTAGAGATGGGGTTTCACTGTGTTGCCCAGCTGGTCTCAAATTCCTAACCTCAACTCGGAAAGTTCTGGGATTACAGGCATGAGCCACAGCACCCGGCCTAAAGCACATTCAAAATTGGAATTTAACTTAAAATTACTATTGCCTGGAATTTCTCAGTCCTTCATAAAGATTTGTCTAGAGACTCTCAAAGTCTTACATTGTCCTCAAGTATCAGGTCACTAAGTGAAATAAAAAAAATAACTGATAGATCCTTCTCGAATGCAGCAAAAAATTTGGTGTTTACCCAATTCAAGATAAAAACAGTGAAATCCAAGAGTAAAGTTATTCCAATTTTTTTTTTTTAATTCAGACTTTCTGCAGAGAATGAATTTTCTATTATCTTTTTTCTCCTTGCAAGGCAACTGTCATTATTCTGCTTTGTCACCTACTTTAAAAGCTATCCCATAGGAAGGGACTTAGCAGCGGGAGAGTTCTCTCTGGGGTTTGAGAAGTTACTGACATCAGAAAGTATCCTAGAGCCACTTGAGGAACACACACACCCTTGTTCAAATCACTGCTGTGTTTGAAACAAAATGTCAGCTGGTGTTAGGTATGAATTGCTAGCTTCTGAAGAGTAGTGTCATTTATAGAACCACTGCGGGGGTTAGAACACGGAGGGAGACCAGAAAACACCTCCAAGAAGAAAGAGATTGAGACTTTTTTTACTGCTTTTGTACTCCCCAGTTCCTGGCACAGGCCTGGCACAAGATGGGAACTTGTCTAGTGAATGAATGAAGCCATTTCTACCGGTGCCTCTAGGGTACCTCTAAGTACATTATATTCTTTCAGGGTGTTGTTTTTTTGTTTTGTTTTTTGTTTTTGTTTTGAGACGGAGTCTCACTCTGTCGCCAGGCTGGAGTGCAATGGCATGATCTTGGCTTACTGCAACCTCTGCCTCCCAGGTTCAAGCAATTCTCATGCCTCAACCTCCAGTGGCTGGAATTACAGGCACCTGCCACCATGCCCAGCTAGTTTTTGTATTTTTAGTAGAGACAGGGTTTCACCATGTTGCCCAGGATGATCTCGATCTCCTGACCTCGTGATCTGCCCGCCTCGGCCTCCCACAGTGCTGGGATTATAGGTATGAGCCACTGTGCCCGGCCTCTTTTTAGTTTTAAATCATGAGACTCTTGAATATAGTCTCTTAAGGATACACTATTGTGCTAACTGCACTGGAATCTTTTGCTTACCTTAAATGTCAATGTCTTTCCCATTTCAGATGCTAGTGTACATTCTACCAACTCCACTGAAAGTTTTTGTTTGAGCAGCCCTTGGCTTATCTCCTCTGGCTTCAAAAACTATCCAGTTAACTGAGTAGAATTCCTAACTGGCCAGTCTGTTTAGCCATTTTTTAGATGAAAGTTTTAGATTTTAGTGTGGAAGTTGTCTTTGAAGATTATCAAATCAAAACATTCTTATTTTAGAAAGAATATATAGAAAATCATAAAGAAATCTGAGTGAACTTACCACTCTTAACATTTTGGTGTATAGTCATCAGATAGGTCAGTAGACTTACCTTGGACTTAATGAAACCAAGGTTCGGCCCCTCTCAATATAAATGTTCACTTTCATACCTAAGTTTATGTTTCAAATGTTGTATTCTCATTCTTAAAGAGGCCCCTCAAAATTGTGTAAGCTTCAGGGCTTACAAAATGTGGGGTCCCTCACCGTCATCAAGGTGATTAATGGATTTTTATAAATCTAGTTCCTTTCTGTTTTATAATATGCTTTGTCACTTAATAAAATATAGTTTTTTTCTCATTGCCATATTCTCTTACAATTGCTTTTAGTAACTGTTTAGTGTTCCAGTGAATAGATTTATTAAATGAACTACTTATTAAATCAATGTCCTATTGTTGGAGATTCTCCCTCACCCTATATTATTCCTACAAATGATACTTCATTGAGCATCTTGGTAAGGATGCCATTGTGCCTAAATGCATAAAAGTTGAATTACTGCTTCAAACCACGTGTGTATTTGGGGGGCTTTTGATATATTGACAAGTAACCCTTGAGAGAAATAGTGTCAACTTACTTTCCCAACAGTAATATGTAGGAGTACCCTTGTCGGCACTATTTATTGTATCAACCTTTGCCAATGTCATAGGTGTAAAAAGTTACCTTGTTATTTTAATTTTAATATTTTTCTTAAGTTGAAAACTTATTTCCCATCAGAAAATGCTGTAAGAATCCTTTATATATTTAAGGCATTAGCCATTTGCCATTGCTATTGCAGATGGTGATCTGCATAATCCTAAAATAGATTTGGAGAAACTGAGGCATTTAGTTTATTTAGAATTGTCACCATCAGCTGCCTGCGGAAGACGCCTTTCAGGGAAAATGGTATTGCTATTCCAAAAGGCACGCATATATCATATTAACTTGGCCACATTACAGGGATAATTTAACATGTTTCAACTAAAGGTATCTGGGCATCTACTAGGTACCTAACTCTGTATCTTACCATCTGGTGAGGGAAACTGTATACAACGAACCATAATGCAGAATTAAAAGCTATGCTTGCAACCTGGTGTGGTGGCTCACGCTTGTAATCCTAGCACTGTGGGAGGCCAAGGTGGGCGAATCACCTGAGGTCAGGAGTTTGACACCAGCCTGGCCAACATACCAAAACCCCGTCTCTGCTAAAAAAACTACAAAAATTAGCCAGGCACAGGAGCACATACCTGTAGTCCCAGCTACTCAGGAGGCTGAAGCAGGAGAATCACTTGAACCCAGGATATGTGAGGTTGCAGTGAGCCCAGATTGCACCATTGCACTCCAGCTTGGGCAACAGAATGAGACTCCATCTAAAAAAAAAAAAAAAAAAAAAGCCATGCTTGCAACCTCAACAAAACACAATATGAGCACATCGGTGAGGTAAATTAATTCCTTCATTCCTGATGAGGAAATGATGGAGTAGCAATGGGGGAAGATTGTTCAGAGGACTTGATACGCATGTGAAGCAAAGAGGTGGTGAGAAGCGGGTGGCGCAGCGTGTGGGATGAATGTGCACCGTAAGAGGTCCAGTCTCACTGCGGTGCCCTAGCAAAGTGGGACGCTTTGGAAAAATAAGGCAGGAAGAGGAGTTGAGGTCACATGGTGAATATCCTTGGATACCATGTTAAGATAAAGATATTTTAGAAGATGTCCCACATTCTGGAGCTGATTCTGAGACGCAAAAGATAATGAAGATGTGTGGGCACAAGTGTGACCTGCCAACTGCACCCTGCTTTTTGTAAAATGGGAGTAAGAGATCTTGGTTAAAAATCCATGTTGCCTTTGCAAAGCCATGGAGGTGAAAGAACCCTTCAGTGTTCAGGCTTCTCAGGAGGACACTGAGCATTGCAAGGTTCATATCAGCACTCACTCTGGCACAGTTTTCAGAGCTCAGCACCTCCCCCTCCCACCCCACACTCCCCACCCAGCATGTGGATGGATTCTAACCCTGTGATGGCATTCTCTTCGGTTGAGGTAGAGACAGGAATCTTTTTTCTGAGCTGCACCCAGCATGCTTCAATATCTTCAAGCAGATGGTCAGCCTAAAAGTGTGAGGTCAGCTCAGGTCGTCCTGAGGGGATGCTTGCAGGAGATGGACAGAGCTAAATGAAGGATTTCAGGAGAAATATGCTTCAAGAAAGAGAGCATGTCATCTGTGGATTTGGCAGAAGTGGACATATCGCTTAGTGATGAGTTGCAACTTTTAGGCAAATTGCTTGGATCTTCTGAGCTTTTATTTCCTTATCTGAGAAATGGGGTCATAGTATCCATTGACAACAGATACTGTGCTGATGAGATGAAATACATACCCACGGTTTCTGACATAAAGCAGGCATCCTATAAATGCATTTCTCTCGTCCTCATCCCTTCTTCATAAAAAGGGAGTTTGGGAGGCGGAGTCCCTCGGACAACCTCTGGGAATCTGGGGCAGCCAGCACTAACTCGGAGCAAGGGAGCCTGTGCCAAAGCATGCGGAATCTCTAGAAACCATGTGAGTTTCTGTTCATCACCGTGCCAATAAAACGCCATCGGATATTAAGAGAATTCCTTCTGAGTCTAAGCATTTCTAAATACCTTTCCTGGATTGAGAAAGCAAACCGTGTAAAAGCCAAGCGTGAAAAGACTATTCTGTTTGCAAAGGCGTTTTTCCCATCCTCCCTGGCTTGTCACGTTCTGTGACTGGACTCATGCACCCAGCTGGCAGCTGCACCAGCCAGACCCTGAGGTAACTATAGTTTAGGCCTGTGTTGGTTTTTTTTTTTTTTTTTCCTACTCCAGAGCCTACAAATTCTATTTCAAGCATATGCATGTACAGAATGCAGATGTGGGAATGAAAATCAGACCATCCTGGGGAGCGAGGCTGCGATACTTAACTGTAGGGAGGCCATTAGTGGCCTTTCTGCAGTGGCCTCGCCCAGACATGACTGGGGCATGGACCTCAAGAGTGGTTTTGGCCTTTTGATGTAGCATAGCAATCACATGGGACAATCACCACACCTCCCACTTGGGGCCAAGACATTGCGTGATCTGTGATCAGACAGGCTTGAAAGGTGTTCTCTGCATTCTGAGGAATGTGTAACAGCATGGAGATTCTGGAAAACTAGTTCCCTGAAAAAGCTGAGGGTCAACACAGGGATGATTGGAGAGGGGACATGGAGCTCTTATGCCTGACATGAAAGGACTGCTCTAGTCAAGGAAACAGCCACTTCAGAATGTGTTTCTACTGCGGATACAAACCAAGGGCGAGGTCACTAGGCTGGTTACATCATCTAGCAAAGGCTCTTATAGCTCGGATAGACCCGCAAATGAGACATTCCTTTTCAATGACTGATAAATCATTCATTTATTCATTCAGCAAATATTTATTGAGAAACTACTATGTAACAGGTAGTCTCATAGGTACTAAGGATACAGTAGCAAACAACAAAAAACTTAAAAAAAAAAAAATCCCTTAGCCTCAGCTACTCTTGAAGCCAGAAGTTTGAGGCTGCGGTGAGCTATGCTCATACCACTGCACTCCAGCCTGGGTGACAGAGCAAGACCCCATCTCTTTAGAGATAATTAAAATATGAATTATAACATAGAGCAGAAAATGCTAAGAAAACAGACATACAACAAGTATAAAAGTATGAAATGGTACGGAGAATGGGTACTAAAATTCTAGCCGAGGGGGCCAGGCAAGAGAAAACAGCTTTAATGGAGACCTGACTGATGGTTTGGATAGAGATAGACCTAGATCGAAAATATTTCCCTCCAGGTTTTCAAAGGCATTGCTCCATTATCTTTTGGTTTCTGAAGTTCCTGCTGAGAAAGCTATTGCCTTTCTGATACCTGATCCTTCCTATGTGACTTTTTACCTGTACTGGGGGCTTTTAGATTGTCTGTTTTCCTCCTGTCTTCTGGAATGTCTCAGTGACAAACCTGTGTGTTGAGTATTTCATGAACTTTTACAATCTGCGATCTCATGTCCTTCAATTTACGGGGAAAAAAGAACATTCTTTTTTCCAACATTGTTTTGGAAAACTCTGTTTTTTCTGATTTCTTTTACCTAAATCTCTATTGCTGGGGATCTGGGTGCTCTGACATAATTCTGTGTTTCATATTGCTCTTCTCTCTTTTCCCATCTCTGCCTCTTTTTTGGGGGGGTCGGGGGGGCTCCACTTTCTGAGATTGCATCAACTTTTTCTTCTTCACTGAATTTTTAAATTCTGCTCTCATGGTTCCCAGAGACTGGTCTTATCCTCCAGATGCTCCACCTTTTTCTGGACTGTCTGATCTCTTCTGAGTTTCTTTTTCCTGTTTCTTTGGGTGTTTTCATTTGTGTTAGAAGCTTTTATAAAAAATGTTTGTGAGATCTTGGGAGTCTGTTAATGTAAGAGGGAGGCACAGTTGTCATTTCGGGAAGTTTTTATACGTGGGTTTGGCTACTTCACTATGGGGTGACCAGATAGAACCTGAATATGACCCTCGAAAATCTGTTTGTCAGGCCAGGCATGGTGGCTCATGCCTGTCATCCCAGCACTTTGGGCGTCTGAGATGGTCAGGTCACTTGAGCTCAGGAGTTCAAGACCAGCCTAGGCAACATGGCAAAACCCCATCACTAAAAAAAAAAATACAAAAAATTAGCTGGATGTAGTGGTGCCCTCCTATGGTCCCAGGTACTCAGGGGGCTGAGGAGGGAGGATAGCTTGAATTCATAAGGTTGGGGCTGCAGTGAGCCCTGATCATGTCACTGCACTCCAGCCTAGGCGACACAGCAAGGCAAGACCCAGTCTCTCACATACACACACAAGTTTGTTTCTTCTCATGGGTCATTTGGTATTTCTAGAGGGGGACCCTCCAGTGTCCTGACTAAGGTGCTGGCCCCTTTGCCCGCATTCAGTCGAGGACACATCAGCCCCTTCCCCTACACCCGGTCAGCCAGAATCCAGTGTGTTTGGTGTGGGCTCTTCCATCTTCTGTGGATGCGATGGTGGCTACTTGGCTGAGTAGGGTGGGAAGAGAGATGGACATTAGCTACATCAGTGGTCCCCAGCCTTTTTGGCACCAGGGACTGGTTTTGTGGAAGAATTTTTCCATGGACAGGGTCGGGGGAGATGGTTTCAGGATGATTCAAATGCATTACATTTAGCATGCACTTTATTTCTATTATTATTGCATTGTAATATATAATGAAATAATTATACAACTCGCCATAATGTAGAATCAGTGGAAGCCCTGAGCTTGTTTTCCTGCAACTAGTCAGTCCCATCTGGAGGTGATGAGTGACAGTGACAGATCATCAGGCATGGGATTCTCTTAAGGAGCTTGCAACCTAGATCCCTCACCATGCGCAGTTCACAATAGGGTTCACACTCTTATGAGAATCTTATGCTGCCACTGATCTAACAGGAGGCGGAGCTCAGGCAGTTAATTCGAGTAATGGGGAGTGGCTATAAATACAGATGACGATTCCCTCACTCAACCATGGCTCACTTCCTGCTATGTGGCCCGGTTCCTAACAAGCCAAGGACTGGTACTGGTTTGTGGCCTGAAGGCCGGGGACCTTTGTGCTATACCATTTTAAAATCAAGTTCCGTCAGGCATCATGCATTCAACTCACTCTGCATTTCTACCTTCAGAAGGGTCGGGAGCCTCATTTCCTGAGTTTCCCTGGCTCTGCGTGTTTTATGTTGAGTTATTCCCTTGAAGGTTTAGGTGTCAGCTTGCTCTTGTCTACTGTTACTTCCTCTCTCATTCCCTTACTTCTCTGATGTATGCTTTTGTATCCCTTATTGTCACTTTAATGGAATTTCTGGAGGAAGCAGAGACAAATGTATTACATGGGCTGCCATATTGAACCGGAAGTCATTCTTTTCTCTTTTGAGTCTCTCTTGCCAAAGTTTACTCCAGTGGTAGTAGTTCACCCCCAGTAGATTCTCACAAAAAGCAAGACTCAAATTCAGTGTCAGGATTATAGATACCCTGTTTCAGTTATCTGTTTCTGAATAACAAATCACCCTAAGCATAGTGACTACATGACGGTCATTTATTTGCTTATGATTCTGCAATTTGGACAGTGCTTGGAGGGGCCATCTCATTTGTGCTGGCATCAGCTAGGGTAGCTCACCTGGGACTGGGGAGTCCACTCCCAAGATGACTTATCCACATAACCTCAGTGGTTCCAGCTGTAAAATCCACGCTTAGATGGGGTGGTTCTTCAGCATGTGACTTCCCTGTGTGGCTTGGTTGGACTCCTTAGAGCTGAGTTCTGAAAGGAAACATCCCCAAAGCACGCTCATCAAGAGGACACACTCCAGGGTGCAAACACATATCAAGCTTTCCTTTTGCTTCACACTTGCTTATATCCCATTAGCCAAAGCAAGTCACACAATCAAGCTCAGGATCAACGTGCAACAGAACTGCTCTCCACAGGAGGGTGAGTGCTGGGAGGCAGGGTGCGCTGGGGGTCACATACCCCCTGGGAACTCTGGGATCCTGTGCTTTTTCCATTTTATTTCTGAAACATTGAGGTGCTGGATTCTTTTCTTATAGACAATTTAGCACGATATAAACATTTAATAGATATGTATTAGAACCACAGAAATCTTGTTGCATTTCCACTGAAAATGTTTCTGAATGGACTAGAAAGATTTCAGCTATGTAGCTTACCCATGGCTATAATGATTGTGTTCCTAGTTAATGAAAGACATGAAAAAAAAAAAAATCACTCTATAAGGTCAGATTTCTAAATATACCTTTCCAGGGAATTAAGTACTGTCTTTTTTTTTTTTTTTTTTTTTTGACTGGAGTGCAGTGGCGTGATCTCAGCTCACTGCAGCCTCCCAGGTTCAAACAATTCTCTTGCCTCAGCCTCTTGAGTAGCTGGGATTACAGGTGTGTGCCATCACACTTGGCTAATTTTTGTATTTTTAGTAGAGATGGGGTTTCACCATGTTGGCCAGGCTGGTCTCAAACTCTTGACCTTAAGTGATTCACCTGCCTCAGCCTCCCAAAGTGCTGGGATTACAGGCGTGAGTCACCACGCCTGGCCAAGTATTATCTTTTGCTTTAGGCTATCAGAGGTGTGCTTCTTGCATGTTTGTTTGTTTTTGAGTCAGAGTCTCACTCTATTACTTAGGCTGGAGTGCAGTGGTGCAATCGCAGCTCACTGAAGCTTCCAGCTGCTAGGCTCAAGTTATCTTCCCACCACAGCCTCCTGAGTAGCTGGGACTACAGGCATGTGCTACCACACCCAGCTATTTTTTTTTTCCCCCCAAAGAGATGGGATCCCGCTATATTGCCCAGGTGAGTCTCGAACTCCTGGCCTCAAGTGATCCTCTTGCCATGGCCTCCCAAAACACTGGGATTACAGACATAAGCCATTGCACCCAGCCCTTGAATTTAAAATAGTTGCAAATTAGGCTCTTTAACACCTTCTTGGACTTCAAAGAATGAAGGTGGGTACTTACGCAATAACCAAACAGTGCATTCCTTGGAAATTCCAAACTAGATCTCTGGTTACATGCTTGCCAAGCTTGTCCTGAATGTTCCCAGGTGCAGCAGGAAAGAAGTGGTGCAGCTTGTGCTGTATCCCCTCAGTCTTGACCTGTGACTAATAACTGTTTCGTCTGTGTGCAGGGGTTCTCTACCTCCAGTATGGAGACGAAACCAAGCAGCTCAGGATGCCGAACGAGATCACAAGTGCAGACACAATCCGTGCTCTCTTCGTAAGTGCCTTCCCACAGCAGCTCACCATGAAAATGCTGGAATCGCCCAGTGTCGCCATTTACATCAAAGATGAAAGCAGAAATGTTTATTATGAATTAAATGATGTAAGGTAAGTTGTGACATCATATTTTTGCCCGCAATATTGCATTAAAGTTTTTTTGTTTTTGAGTTTGTTTGTTTTTACCCACTATATTGCACTTAGAGTGTGTGTGGGTTTTGTTGTTTTTTTTTTTTTTTTTTTTTTTTTTTTTTTTGGTCCATCATATTGCTCTCATAGAGTTTATACCAAATTCTGATTCCTACCAAATTCTGATTCCTCTATATCCTAGTGAAGAAAGCAGATTCATTATCCTGATTGGTAGGCTTATTTCACTATCTGGTTTTTTACAATTCATTTGCAAGGTATAGCTTATAAAAATGAGGAGAAACTTCTCCCACACAGATTGTTGGATGCTACATCTGGAAAGAACATTAGAAATGATTCAGTTCACCATGTTATCTAAGAGTTAGGGAAACCAAGGTCCAGAAAGGTGGTGGAGAGACCTGATCGAGGGCGTAAGAGTTGAAGGCAGTACTTGATATTGGCACTTTCCCAATTCCCTCTCACGTGTTCTTTCCTCCATAGACAGCCCCTGTGGACATTTTAGGTAATGAGCCCCCTGGGTCATTATTTACACATAACAAGTTAGAATAAAAGCAGTGGACTCTGTATTATTTTCCACAAGAAAAGAGACTGAGAAGCATCCTCACTTTCCATTCATTTCTTAAATAGTTGTCCTTTCCCCAAAGATCTTACTGTCCAGACAACATTTCTCCAGGGCGCCCAGTTGAATATCCTCCAAAATTAAGCTAAATGGACTCCTGCTATTGATGGGACTGAAAGTCGGTTAGAAACAAAAGCATCTCTGTCTCTGTCTCTCTCTTTTTTTTTTTTTTTTTTTTTTTTTTTTTTTTTTTGAGACAGAGTCTTGCTCTGTCGCCCAGGCTGGAGTGCAATGGCACGATCTCGGTTCACTGCAACCTCCACCTCCTGGGTTCAAGCAATTCTCCTGCCTCAGCCTCCCAAGTAACTGGGATTACAGGCACCTGCCACCAGGCCCAGCTAATTTTTTTGTACTTTTAGCAAATATGGGGTTTTACCACGTGGGTCAGGCTGGTCTCAAACTCCTGACCTCAGGTGATCTACCTGCCTAGACCTCCCAGAGTGCTGGGATTACAGGTGTGAGCCACCGTGCCCAGCCTCATCTCTCCTTTTTTGAAGACACGATCTTGGTCTGTCACCCAGGCTGGACCTCAGTGGCATGATCATGGCTCAGTGCAGCCTCGACCTTCTGGGCCCAAATGATCCTCCCACCTCTGCCTTCCAAGTAGCTGGGACTACTGGCACATGCCACCACATCTGGCTAATTTTTAAATCTTTTGTAGAGACAGAATCTCCATATGTTGCCCAGGCTGGTCTGGAACTCCTGAGGCAAGCCGTCCTCTAGTCTCGGACTCCCAAAAGGTTGTGATTATAGGCGTGAGTCACCACACTCAGCTCAAAAGCATCTTTATTGTCATTTTGGTGTCATGTATATAGCAGAAAGAACTCATTTGATCTGTTCCAACCAAACAACCTGAAAAACAGGACTTAGATCAACACAAGCAATCAGTTGCTAGTATGGCCTCTGAACATTTTAGAACTCCACAGATTATTTAGTGACTGATCCAGCCATTTCATTTTATGGAACCAGAAACTCAGACTCATAAAATTTGAAGGACTTATTCAAAAGCACACAGCCAACTAAGTACCAAGCTCTGCCCCAAACATGGCTGTCCACATTTCTTTTTTTCTTTTTTTTTGAGACGGAGTCTCGCTCTGTCGCCCAGGCTAGAGGGCGGTGGCACAAGGTCTCTGCTCACTGCAAGCTCCGCCTCCCGGGTTCACGCCATTCTCCTATCTCGGCCTCTGAGTAGCTGGGGCTACAGGCGCCTGCCGCTATGCCTGGCTCATTTTCTTTATTTTTAGTAGAGATGGGGTTTCATCGTGTTAGCCAGGATGGTCTCGATCTCCTGACCTCCTGATCCACCCGCCTCGGCCTCCCAAAGTGCTGGGATTACAGGCGTGAGTCACCGCACCCAGCTGCTGCCCACATTTCTTGGTCAAGAATTTTTTGATCCCTCGGAATGTTCCCTCACCAAATCATTGGGGGCAGGACTTGGGGTTTCTGAGTCCACACCCTGGGGGGATAGCAAGTTACCCTGTTTCTTCATCAGGGAATTAATGGGTACCACTTTTTAAAAATATGCCTCTAGTGCATAATAAATGTAAAGTGATCTGTATCTACCAATGATCACGAATGACAGATTTAGGCATGTTCCCAGGTGTATGAGTAATTTAGAACTTTTAAAGTTTGACACCTGCCTCCAGGTATAGATGCTACATCTGTTGCACAACCTTACAGCTTTTTAAAAATGCGTTTAAATATTCATGAGTACCCGAAAATTCGTGTTTAGTTTTGAACTAAATTATTAATCAAGCTGTCACCGAAAGAAATTTTTTGCATTCACAAAGTGTAAACTTGAAACATGAAATAATCACATTATATTTAAAGACTATGTTTGTAGTAATATAATCCCATGTAGTGTTTTTACACGGAGCTGCCAGTTACAACAATCCTCTTATATTTCTGCAATTGCAATTAGAGGAATTGAAGGACACAGTAATAGCAAGTAAACATGCAACTTAGGGAAGCCACACTTGATTATGGAGCTCAAGGCTGACGAGGTTATTATGAGTAATTGGGCCTCACTGTCTTGCAGCCTGTGCAAGGATTTTTATATTACAATGAGTCACCATTTTCTAGAGCCTTTCCCAAGTTTCAAAGTATGGCTACTTTGACTTCTTTTTTACACTGTTTGGGAAAGTCGAGAAGTAGTCACAAAATAAAAGAAATGAGAGGGAGGAAAAAGAAGAAAAGGTCATGATTCTCTTAATGGAAATCCAGTTGATAAAATGAATGAAATCATCAGTCAATATGCTGATGTTTGTGAAAATGATCTTGTTGATCTATAAGTTGTAGTACTGATAACCTGACTTCTTGTTGTTGTTGTTGGTGGTGGTGGTGGTGGTGTTGTTGAGACAGAGTCTCACTCTGTCACCCAGGCTGGAGTGCAGTGGCGCAATCTCGGCTCACTGCAAGCTCCGCCTCCCAGGTTCACGCCATTCTCCTGCCTCAGCCTCAGGAGTAGCTGGGACTACAGGCGCCCGCCACCATGCCAGGCTAATTTTTTGTATTTTTTAGTAAAGACGGGGTTTCATTGTGTTAGCCAGGTTAGTCTCGATCTCCTGACCTCGTGATCCGCCCGCCTCAGCCTCCCAAAATGCTGGTGAGCCACTGTGCCTGGCTTTTTTTTTTTTTTTTTTTTTTTTTTTTTTGAGACAGAATCTCACTCTGTTGCCCAAGTTGGAGTGCAGTGGCATGATCTCAGTTCACTGCAGATACCACCTCCTGGGTTCAGGCAATTCTCATTCCTCAGCCTCCCGGGTAGCTGAGACTATAGGTGTGCACCACCATGCCAGGCTAATTTTTGTATTTTTAGTAGAGATGGGGTTTCACCATGTTAGCCAGGTTGTTCTCAAACCCCTGACCTCAAGTGATCTGCCCACCTTGGCCTCCCAAAGTGCTGGGATTATGGGTATGACCCCACTGCTCCTGGCCTGATAGCCTAATGTTTTTTAAAAAAAACTCTCATTTAAAATATTTAAGTGGAAAGATCATCAATTTATAAATTTGTCTGTAATTTTACTTTTCAGTTACTTTGATTTAAATATAAAAAATGAACCTAAAAATGTTCAAATGAAGACTATGTTTTATTTGGTGATGACAATAATGTTTATGCTATGTGAGCACATGCATGTCGCTTCCAAAGAATTATTCTCTCTTTGATTTTATGCATAAAATGCCTTGATTATATTTTACTTGAATTGTAGAAGAAATTTTCGCCACCAGCATTATATAAGACAAAAAAAAAAAAAAAAGACTGGGCGCAGTGGCTCACGCCTATAATCCCAGCACTTTGGGAGGCTGAGGCAGGTAGATCAAGAGGTCAGGAGATCAAGACCATCCTGGCTAACACTGTGAAACCCCATCTCTACTAAAAATACAAAAAATTTGCTAGGCGTGGTGGCGGGCACCTGTAGTCCCAGCTGCTGGGGAGACTGAGGCAGGAGAATGGCGTGAACCCAGGAGGCGGAGCTTGCAGTGAGCCAAGATCGCACCACTGCCCTCCAGCTTGGGCGACAGAGCGAGACTCCGTCTCAAAAAAAAAAAAAAAAAAAAGACAACAAAAAAGTATCATGTAGATTTCAACTGAAGACAGTGACTTTCATTTCATTGCACATCCTTCAGTGTTTCTGAAGTGCGAGCATATTTGTTAAACAGTTGCCTATTTCATCATCGTTGTTAGGCTCCTCATATTTTCCTTAGGGAAATGCTACAGAGAGTTCAGGTCAGAATATTGTGTTGTAAATATTGCCACAGTAAGTGCAACCCCGGCCTTTACTGTTGGTTCAGCTCAGATGAATATGTTTCTAAAGTCATGATAAACCAACCTCATGCATTTTAAATACCTCCAGAATCACAGTCTTTTTCATGGCTCCCGTGAGGTTTTCTATTTTTTCATGTCCTCGCCTGTGACTCCTTACTCTGGCCCAATGGTGAGCCCCTTAGTGGATCCCCACATCCTACCTCTGTGAGTCTCCCCTTCATAGTCACTCAGCCCCCTTTAATAACAAGGGCTGCTGGTTCCCCCTCAAGCCGACTTCTAACAAGCTACTGGAGAAACCGTGCAAGCTTGGGCTAGTCATTGCTTCAAAGCAATTACTGGCGGATATTTAAAGAAGAGAAACAAGACTAGTCCAGGAATCCTCCACTTCAGTTAAAACAGAAACACAAGCCAGTAATCCCAGTGGTTGGGTCAGCCTACTAAATGAGGCTGCACCTGGAGGAGAGGAATTCGTCCTCCTGCACACATTTCTCTGAGCTAGCCGAGCCGGCGTTGGAAGGGATCGCAGTGTAGACAGAGCCAAAAGGGCCCTGGGTGGCCCTTTTGCTGATGAAAGCTGAACATGGAGGGAGAGGGACTTCGTAGATATTCATGTGCTCTTCAATAATTTTAAGGTAGGCTCTGACCCTGTCTTTTGCTGTGTTGTGACACCTTGGCTCTAAGAGCTGGGTTTGGAGAAAAAAGAAGAACTTATCTGCTGCTGTTTCTTCACATCCAGCAATTCGGTTCGCATGTAGAAAAACTATTTTTCTAACCCACTATGGAAGGGAAAAAGGCATAGTAAAAATATTAGATTTTTATGATACTATTTCTTCTTTTTTTTTTTTTTTTTCTGGACTCCAGATACCTTTTCTTTCAGTTGCCGAAAGTGTTTGAAGGCAAAAAAAAAAAAAAAAAAAAAAAAAAAAAAAAGAAAAGAAAATCTTCTTTCATGTGCATTCATTAGATAAGCAGCAAACCAGGTGTTTGGGAAAAGTAAATAATTAAATATTTAAATATTAACCAAATCTCTTTGAATGTATTGTAAATATTGGAACTTTATTGTCTTTTTTTTAAAGCCTTAACTTTCCATACTCGGCATCTTGAAAGAAAGTTCGTGCTACCCAATGTTTATGGGTGGGGAGCTATACTGGAGGAATGATACTTTCCTGAGGAACAAGAAAAGGAGAGAAAAGCTGAAGTCATTTTTCTTCTTTTCCTTATTTATAATTGCCTATTTTATGGTCACATAGCTTTTGACCGGCATATTGTAGATAGCCTTTGGATTGTGTGTTCATGTTTTTTACCTGATCTTTAAGAGCAGGCTAAGGAAATGGCCAAAGTCAGGCTTCTTTCATCTGCCATAGTTATTGATGTTTTTGATTCCAGGAACATTCAAGACAGATCACTCCTCAAAGTGTACAACAAGGATCCTGCACATGCATTTAATCACACACCAAAAACTATGAATGGAGACCTGAGGGTAAGTGTTTCTGTCCTATTTTTTATTTTATTCAGTGGGTCAAAGCATCCTTCCTCTTGCTTGTACTCCTGATGTAATCATATTCTACAACTGAGTTTTGGGGGGTTCTCCACACTCATCTCACCTAGTGGATCATTATTTGTTCTTGGTAGAAAAGTAAGATTTCCTGGTTATTTAGGGCAAAGGGATTAAAATAAGGCTGGGCACATCCTAATTTATCTTCAAGCAAGGAGTTATGTCCTTACTTTAAATAAATTCTGAAAATCTTCGTATCAAAGGGCCCCTGGTCCATAATACATTAACCGGTTCAGAAGATCTCTTGCATTTTTTTCCTCCAATTAAAGGAAACCTAACATACAAACAGGCAGACAGCAAGGTGCACAATTGCATGGAAAATCTATTCGTATTCTTACATGAACTCTTCCAAGTCCTAACATTCTAATACAATTTCTCACCTTCTAATTCAGGAACTACCCTGGAAGAATTTTGTTGTTGTGCTGTCTTAAATATTATCACATCCTCTCTGAACCATGTTGAGGGCATAATACAAAAATCTGCATGATTTGGGAACTAAAATTCTCTAGATTTAGATTGTCTCAGGAGATTATCCGAACATTCAAAGCACACAGGGATGTTTTGAAGAAAAAAAAAAAAAGGAGAAACTGAAAAAGCAGATTTTAAGATCACATTAATGCAGGTCCACTAGAAAGGAATTGAGTTTCTAAAAATAATGCTACATTCCTCTGTAGCAAAACTGGGAGGTAAAAAGATTAGCTTCTCAGCTGCGCACCCCCTACACACACACACACACACACACACACACACACACACACACACATTTGGAAGACACTGTGCCATTTTTTCTCATCTTTTCTACAGATTAGCACTTGGCTGGATGCTCGTTTAACTAGAAAAAAAAAATAAATGATTACCTTTTATTGCCAAAGAAACCCAGACACTGTTCTGTCTTGGAGTTGCAGTGTTGTTCCTGAGTGAGGCTGTGTCTGCTTCCTGATAGCACATATTAGTTTCCTGTTGCTGCTGTAATAAATTAGGACAAATTCAGTGGCTTAAAACAACACAGATTTACTGTCTTACAGTTCTAGAGTCTGTAGACTGGAAATCTCTCTGGTCTGACATAAGGGGTCACCAACAGTTATGCATTCTTTTCCAGAAGCCCTAGGGAGAATCTTTTCTTTTTTTTCCCAACTTCTAGAGGTCACTGACATTTCTTGGTTTGCTGTCCTCTTCCTCCATCTTCAAACCCAGCAAGATAGCTTCCCTTTTATCCTGCTTCCGTGGTCCGTAGGTAGGTACCAGAGCTGCTGGTACCTACCTACGTCCACTTTTAAGAACACTAAGGACATTGAGCCTACTCAATCCTCCAGAAAAAGCTCCCTATTTCAAGGTCAGCTGACTGGCAACCTTGACTCTCCCTTTTCCATATAGCCTGATGTAGTCTCAGGTTGAGGGGACTAGAATGCAGGCATCTTTCAGGGACCACCATTCTGCTTTCCATATGGGTGAGTTTAGAACCAGAAAAGAAACCAGGAGATCTAGCTGAAAGTGCTGGGAGAAGGTCTGTGTCCTTCTGGACTGGAATACGAATGACGACATTGTGGGATCAGAGCCTACACTTCTGGAGGGAAAGGCCTCTCACGTACTCAGCTGCTGTTATTTTTGTGTCAGAAATGATGTGTGACTTGAATTGAAAGTTGTGTTGCTACTTCAGAAATTCTAGGATTTTGAGGTTTATTTCTCCGGTTATACTTTATGTGTAAACCAGAGCCCCATGGAGACAGATTGAGTCATGCCAGTCGTGAAGCGTGGACTAAAGATTACAGCACCATTCGCCTTTTCTTACTCTGTTATTCTCTTTCTCGGAGACATTCATCAATGTCTTTGCTCTTTGCATATCTTTATTTTTTGGTGTGTCTAGCCTTCACACTGGAGTTCCATGGTGCTGAGAGTTCTGTTCCTGTCGCATAGAGCCATTTCCACACAGGTGCCCCAGAATCGCCTCTGATAATCCTGTTTGGGGCTGGAAGGACACCTGTTTTAACCCTCCAGAAGCTCTGGTACCTACTTAAGGAGCATCAGTGAGGACTGAGAGAATCGAATATTGACCTTCGTATGAACAAAGCTGATCAGAATGCAGAACATGTGCTATGGATCTCTGCAGAGTGGTTCTGTTCTTCCTTGAAGATGAAACCCTGCTGATCACTTTTTCTGGGTTACCCAGAGCCTGCTTTAAGCTCTCATTTTGTGTGTGTAGGAAACTCAATCGTTGTCCCCAAATGAAGGGACAGTAAATGTTCACCATCTAACCACCAGAAAAGCTTTTGTGTTTCAAGGTGGATTACTTAGAAATGAGAAATAGAAAGCGGTTTCAAAGCCAGCTAGGTGTGATCATGCCTGCAGTTTGCAGCTTGGTTCCTGTTCACAGTTTGCAGACACTAAAAGGCATGGAATTCAGCTGCCCTCACCTTTTGGCTCTGCAGGTTGGAATTTTTTTTCCTTTTTTGATGAATGTGGCTGCATTGCCATTAAAGGGCAGGAAGCTTTGTTGAGCCCTGCCTCTGGAGCCCAGCTGCACAAGCAGCTGCCCATGGTGGAGAAGAGAAGCAGGGAACATAGCAAGGATCAATTGTTGTAGACTAAACCACGCTGCAGGGTGAGGTTAGGGAACTCCATCCTCCCGTATGTTTGCAATGTGAGTATGGCCATGAAGGAATTCGACGCTAACTGCTCACACGAGTCAGTCACTGCAGTCCTGCCCCTGATGTCATTAGACCTCATTCCCCAGCCTCCAGAGACAGCCTAGCACAGACCTCCCAGCTGCCTGTTTATGACCAATAAACATGCATGTCATGACAAACACCGGTTGGAATAAGCAGAGGGGCAACAGTAGTCACACCAGGACTCCTCAGGGGTTTCGGAGACTTTCCTTAAACAATGAATGTGATATCTTGCCTTTGAAAGAAAAGAAAATGTAAAACTCTCCATCTAAAACAGTCTTCCCAGAGCGGTTTTATGATTGGAAATGTGTTACTCAGGAAGCGTGCTAGACTAGGCCTTAGAGTGTACGTGAAATGCATGCTTCGTGGGGAAAACGTGTATCTAGATTTTCATCTAGCATCTAGCTGAGCTTTTTTGAGGCTAGTCTGTCTAAGGAGACCTGTGGTTCTCGGCTGGAACTTAGCACACCTGGCTCCTGTTTCTCTGTGCACCACCCTGATCTCATTTAATTGCATGACTTTTGTTTCCTTACATCAGATAGGAGCTTTGATAATTCAGTTCCCAAGGGACTGAGCTCACCATATGGAACAGGCCCTTTTGCAAAATTTATATATGTCCTCACAGGGTTTTAAATTCACAAATGCACAACTCGAAGATGGAACCATTCCATTTCATGATTCTCAAAAAGTACACGTTTTTCCATACCACCTGTTTGTTGAAGGAACTGGACAATTCTGCTTTGAGGGTGACTTGCTAGTCACCAAACCTGGTGGCTTTTTCATAGTGTGAGGGCTTCTCCACCTTCTTGTGTGCTTTAAGACAACTTTCCAAGACTCTCTGCTCTCATCATTTTATACTCTCCCTCTTCTCTGCTTCCTTTAATTTCTCTTGCGTGTCTTCGATTTTTACTTGCATATAGACAATTGCTAGATTGGCCCTACTTCTGAAATCATTCCCTAATACCCGAGGTAATTGCTGCCTCCCACTCCTCTTCTACTGACCTTTGTGTTTGACACCAGTGAGTGATCTCCTTAGAAATCATTGGTCTCCATGGCACTGCTGTGTCTAAATTCCTCGTCTGCATTCACAGACACCTCAGCCCTCTTCATTCCCTAACTCTTCTTCCTCTTGCCTGTGTTCAAGCGGCTTCTCTAGTTTGGGGTTTATTTGTTTTGTTTTTATAAATTTGCTCTTTTTTATCTGAACCTTTGCACTTGTGATTCTTATCTTACCACTTGCTTGACTATGACATCGATGTGGTTGACCCACGAAGCCATATCCCTAGCTCTGCCATCTCTAGAATTCAAGACCCAAATGTTCAGCTTCTAAGTGTCTTCACATGGAGATTATTTCCACGGTTTCCAATCCTTTCTGTTGAAGAAAAAATTCCTAATCTTTCTGCCACTCAAGTCTTTATCCTTCTTGATTACCTTTTGAAGAATGGAGGGGTTGTGATGAGGTGTGTGTATGTGTGTGCACATGCACGTGTGCCTGTATGTGTATGCATGCATATTTTGGGGAATGTGGAAGAAGGGATGTAAAACATTGAATTGTCAATGATTCTTCTCTTGCCTGACCTTTGTTCTTCCAACGCATTCACCTGGTCACCAGAGCTCATCCACTCCCCTCTGCAAGGTCTCTAACAGATGAACCTTCACCACTGCCTGTACCAGTATTCTTACAATAGCTAACCTGTTTGAGCATTTATTAAGCACTTTTGTGGGAATTTTTTTTTTTTTTGAGAAGGAGTCTCGCTGTGCCGTCCAGGCTGGAGTGCGGTGGTGTGATCTTGGCTCATTGCAACCTCTGCCTCCTGGGTTCAAGCAATTCTCCCACCTCAGCCTACTGAGTAGCTGGGATTACAGGCATGTGCCACCACGCCCAGCTAAGATTTGTTTTAGTGGAGACGGGGTTTCTCAATGTTGGTCAGGCCGGTCTCAAACTCCTGATTTCAGGTGATCCGTCTGCCTCGGCCTCCCAAAGTGCTGGGATTACAGGCGTGGGCCACCACGCCTGGTCAGTAATTTTAATTATCTAATCCTCAAGACAAACTTTTGAGACAGGTTTTGGTATAAGTCCCCCTATTTACAGATGATGAGGCAGCTCCTTGTGTTAAGAGATTTTCCCAAGGCCACACAGCCAGAGAGTAGCAGAGCAGAGATTTAAACCCAGGCACTGTGGCTGCTGAAATTACAACCTTCATTGTTTATCTACTGAATCACCTAACAGTTCTTACTTCCCACATCTCATTCTCCTGTTTTCTTTTTCCAAGTGTCTCAAATTCACTCTCCCTCTCTACATATCTGCCTTTCAAAATTCTACTCATCTAACATATTCCAGGACAGTTGTCTAATTCCTTCAGCAAATTGCTGGCATGAAAAACAAAGTGTGGGAAGGAGCGCAGTTAAGTTTCTCGGGGGCCTTCTGTACCATAATAACAAAATGTGGCCTATGCACCATCTTCAGATTTTGAGAAGAACAAAGCAACTGTAAAAGACATCTTTAAAACTGTTTGGGAAATTTGAACATGTGTTAGGAATCAGGAGATATTAAGGGATAGCTGGTAATTCTATTAGGCATAATAATAGGTTAGTGGTTATGTTTTAAAAGATGGAACATACTAAAGTATTTACAGGTTAAACGACATGACAAATGGGACTTGCTTTAAAATACTGCAGCAAACCAAGAAACGGAAACGTGGAAGTAGATGAAACAATATTGGTAAAATGTTGAAAAATGTCAAAGCTGGATGATGCGGGTACCTTTTGTTGTTTTCTCTACTTTTTATGTTTGAAAATTTTCATAATAAAATGTTTGTTTTTGTTTTGTTTGGTTTGGTTTTTGAGACAGAGTCTTGCTCTGTCACCAGGCTGGAGTGCAGTGGCACGATCTCAGCTCACCGCAACCTCCACCTCCCGGGTTCAAGCAATTCTCCTCTCTTAGCCGCCTGAGTATCTGGGATTACAGGTGCATACCACCACTCCTGGAAAAGTTTTGTAGTTTTTACTAGAGATGGGGTTTCACCATGTTGGCCAGACTGGTCTCGAACTCCTGACCTCAGGTGATCCACCTGCCTCGGCCTCCTAAAGTGATAGGATTACAGGCGTGAGCCACCATGCCCAGCCCATAATAAAATCTTTTACAAAATAATAAACACTTGTTTTTAGAGCCCCAGTGAAAGACTACCTACTCCAGGAAGCTTTCGCTAATGCCCTATCAGAATTCATCGTTCCCTTTTGGGGGCCTGTTGCACATTTGTGTTGTGTTATAATCATTTAAATGTGTGTTCATCCAAAAGACTGTACACTCTTCAAAGGCACAAGCCATATTATGAGATGGGTCATCTTCACATCCCTCCGAAAACCGGTCATGGCATCTTAACCCCTGGTGAGTGCAGAGTAAACACACTTGTTAAACAGGATGCGCTGAGTGTCCTACTGATGGTCCTACCAATGCCATATTTTTCATTTTCTGTCATTAATGAGGACCCACTGTAAAAATATCTCTCTGTTCTCATCACCAGAAATAGTTGTGCTTCTCCTGGTTTATTTTTATCATATGGACACTTTGAATCTTGTAAGTGATCATTTTCCCTCTTTGTGTTGCTACTCTAAAGCTTAGAATTAAATTTGTGGCCCACCCACAGCAAGGGTACAGGCATTTGTGGCGTGTGTTTTGTGTGTTGGCTTCATTCCTGGACTCTCTTTTTAATTTTCCTACTTTCATCTTCCTTTTGTTGCACATTCCACTTTGACTTCTTTTTTTCTGTAAAACTGTAAAAATGTATAGGGACTCTATTAATTTCTTGGTGCACTCTATCAGGATATAACTAGTGTTCATTCTCTACCACCGTTGTTCTAGATAGAAGATAGCAAACCTTTTTGTGTCTGCTGAGTAGGCAATGTGTTAAGTACTTTACATATTATTTAAATTAGTCAGTAACTCTGCGAAGTGGGTATACGGACTTCATTTTCACAGGTGATAAGACTGAAGCCAAACAGGTCTTTCCCAAGCTCACACATCTGATCAGTATCAGTCCCTGGATTTGAACTTCTTTCTGCTCCTTTGTACAGAGCCCACAGACTCCCTTCCTTGATATTTCCATTGAAGTTTTGCAATTTTGAAATGATGTTGCTACTAAGACTTCAGAACACACAAACTATCCTTTATTAACATTTGTTTCATTTCTTAATTTCATTGTGCATCTATTTCATGGTATCTTTTTATATTTAATTTTGCTTCATTCTCTCCTCTTCTGAGCATACTATAAAAGATATCCATAAAAATAAAAATAAAAATAAGAAAAGGAAAGAAAAGGAGTGGTTTGCCCATTTAGTATGTGTGTCTGCAGTGGCCACCAAACTCGGAGCACTTTTTCTCACAGGGCAGTGTTCTGGTTGAGAAGAAGGGTTTGGGATTTAGGGATTATCAAGTCATCCCATGGTAACAAAAGAATCCCACAGAAATGGAAGTTTCAGAAAACATGCCTAGCTGATTATCTATTTAGAGATCGTTCTTGACCCAGCCGTAATATCCCCTTCACTCATGCAATGACAGTGCTATCACTTACTAACATTCCTGATGTGCTTACTCTGAGCCAGTCACCATACTGAGCAATTTGCTTGTATTTACTGCCATTTGATTTTCACAGCTATACAATGTGAGAAGAGTTCTTATTCTCCTCCTGTTTCAGAAGTGGAAGCTGAGACTTAGAGAGGTCAGCGTACTTGCTCAAAGCTACCCAGCTCAAGAGAAGTGCAGCTGAATTTAGAGCCAGGCAGGCCAACTCTAGAATTGGCCTTTGTAATCACGCCTGTGGTCACTACCGTCCTTTCTTTCCCACCACTGTCTTCATCAGCATGTCCATGAGTCATCGCCACATGTCCATGGGCCACGCATTTCTGAAGACTTAACCCAGAAGCCACTCTCTTCATCAAGCCTCTCTCACTCTTCTCTTTCCAAACCTCACCACTCACTGTCCCTTCTCGAAACTTCCATAGAACTTCACCTCCCTGCCCCGCTGTCTTTGTGCACCCTCCTTTTCCTGCCTGCACTGAGTTATTGATGCATGTTTCTTTTTTTTCCCTTTCACCATTTTATTCTTTTTCCTATGAATGATGTGTTTATTTATTTATTTATTTATTTTTATTATACTTTAAGTTCTAGGGTACATGTGCACAATGTGCAGGTTTGTTACATATGTATACATGTGCTATGTTGGTGTGCTGCACCCATTAACTCATCATTTACCTTAGGTATATCTCCTAATGCTATCTTTCCCGCCTCTCCCACCACCCCACGACAGGCCCCGGTGTGTGATGTTCCCCACCCTGTGTCCAAGTGTTCTCATTATTCAATTTCCACCTATGAGTGAGAACACGTGGTGTTGGTTTTCTGTCCACACATCTTAAGTGTCTTTCAGCTCTAAGCTTCTTGGGAACAGGGTCTCCATTTCATTCATCTTCATACTCCCTGTGGCTCTTTTGGACAGTGCCCTGCCCTGAGTAGATTCTTATTAAATACCTGGATAGAAAAAGATACTTACTTCAGCCCTTTTCTATTACCAACTTTCAGTTAGTTAGTGCCTTATCTACTAAGGGCAATCCAGTGATTTGTAAAGGTACATGTTTGAGGCTTATAGCACATTACCTAATTTATCCCAGTATTGGCCACTGACAAAAATGAGAAATAAGAATGTCTACCTTTCCTCAGTCCATCGGTGTAGTTTGATAGAAGTTAATAACCCTGGGCTGAGCGTGGTGGCTCACACCTGTAATCGCAGCACCTTGGAAGGCTGAGGCAGGCAGATCACAAGATCAAGAGATCGAGACCATCCTGGTCAACATGGTGAAACCCTGTCTCTACTAAAAATACAAAAATTAACTGGGCTTGGTGGTGCGTGCCTGTAGTCCCAGCTACTCGGGAGGCTGAGGCAGGAGAATCGCTTGAACCCAGGAGGCAGAGATTGCAGTAAGCCGAGATCACACCACTGTTCTCCAGCCTGGTGACAGAGTGAGACCCCATCTCAAAAAAACAATCAAAAAAAGTTAATAACCTGAAGTTTAAGAATAACAATAAAGAAAAAATCTTCTTTGTCAGATTAAAATAAGTATTCATCAGAAATACACACTTATCTAACCTTTTTTGTGGGGGGAGGGGCTGGATTTTTCAGGAGTTAAATTCACCTGTGGTAGAAAGTAAGCTAAATCCCTAGATAACAAATCTAAATAAGATAGATCTGATTTTGCTGTGTTTATAATTCACTAGGATAAATCTTGCTTTTATTTTGCTTTATTTTTATTTTATTTTGAAGAAAGAGTCTTGCTCTGTCACCCAGGTTGGAGTGCAGTGGCACAATCATGGCTCACTGCACCCTCAGCCTCCCTGGCTCAAGTGATCCTCCCTGCTCAGCTTCCTGATTAGCTGGAACACAGGCCCGCACCACCACACTTGGCTAATTTTCTAAATTCTTTGTAGAGACAGAGTCTCCCTATGTTGCCCAGGCTGGCTTTGAACTCCTGGGTTCCAGGGATCCTCCCTCCATGGCCTTCCAAAGTGCTGGGATTATAGGCATGAGCCACTGTGCCTGGCCCCTTGTTTTTAGATTGAGTTGGTAGTCAGTATTTCAAATATCTCTAAACTTATGACGTAAGGGTGATGACCTTAGAACAGTTAAACTAACTTCATTACTGTAAGCGTTTACTGATTCACTCAATCAGCCATAGTGAGTCAGATCCTTCCTCTGGTCTCAGCTCTCATGCAAGATCCTGAAGATATATTGGCAAAAAGCAATAATGATACCGACAATAATCAATTAACTCAATAATCAATAATGATGCGGACGTCTATAATTTTTCACATCAGTTCAAGCTAGATGAAATCCTTGCCTGTGTTCTATAATTCACTGGAGTTAACACTGTGGAACTCATTTATGAGTGATATACGTAATGATATCTTTTTTATGCTGTGCTTTTCTGGGAGGCAAAAAAGACGTTTCTGTTATGATTGATAAGGAAGGACTCTTACGGAAATGATTAGCTAGGCAAACACATTTGAATACAGTGGCTATCCAGAACATGGGAGATATTTTCTTGCTCCTTCTCTGCTTCCAGTTATAAAGTCTTATTTTTCAAGAAGCAAGAAAAGGTAATATATGCACATCTGATATGCAACTTCCAAGTGATACAAATCTCATCTTTCCTGCTGCGTAGCTGCTTGCTTTTCCTTGTACTATTTTTTTTTTTATTTTTTGTCATTGAGAGGTTATGACAACATGAGCCATATTGTATTTATAAACATCACGTGTTTCCTTGATATGGCTTGCAGTTTCTGCCAGACAGAACACATGGAAGAAACATTTCTCGTTAGCTCAGCATTGGTTTTAGTTATGCTGATTTCCGGGACAGGAAAAATGCCTTCCTACTCAGAATTAACTTTCATAGAGTAGAAACAAAACCTCTGAATGTCCGTGAAATAGTTTTAACAAGAGTGGATGCTGCTCCTTTAAACCACATATTTTGACTAAAAGCTTCCTTCTGTAAAAAACCCAAGGCTTGCATTTAGTCACCATGAAGACAGGCAAAGCTGAAAGCATTGGAGAGAGGGGTGGTTTCGAGGTCTCTGTGAGTCTAGAAAGTTTCTTCTAGAAAAGAAAGGCTCACGGAAAATGTAAGGTAAGAACTGTGCCTTTATGATAAGATGTTATCTTTAGAATTTTTTTTCATGCTCTGGCACGTTTATCTTTCATTAACTTGTCTTCTGTATTCAAGTTCAATGCAATAGGAAATTGGAATTTTAGGTTTTATTTTAACTTCTTGCACACTGCTTAGAAGAAAACCTCTCTTTGTTATTGACATTATTCTGTTTTTTTGAAATCCACTTAAATTAAACTGGGCTGTCTTCAATCTATAAATCTTGTGGTCTTGTTTCTGGCTAACCTTATAATTTGGAAAAGGATTTAAAGTGCCAACATAGTTTGCTTTTACAGGTCTTGTTGATTTATGTGCTCTGTGACAATTTTCAGTGTTTTTATGAAGATGTTGACTTACATACAGTGTCTGAGGCAAAGTCGATAATTTGAAGGCATGGTACAAACGAGGAGGGAAATTCATATGTGTCCTTTAACATTCCAGGGAAAAATTATTTGGTATTTTGTTCTTATGAAAATCACTTTAAATTGTAAAATAAAAATAGCCTTTATTCTGGTCTCAAAAAAAAATTAAAGAAATAGCAATTTAATCTGTATAAAATCACATTTAAAACTTCTACAGTTTTTAAATAGCAAGCTTGATATAACAAGTCTGTTATATCAGGTTTAGTGATTACCTGAAAAGGTCTTTGACAGAAATCATGTTTACTTGAGATAACTATTCTGTCAACTCTTGCAGTAATTCAGTCACAATGTTTTTGCATTGATTTCCTTTAAAGGAATTTAATAGCAGCAATGTCCTTTTAAATTAGTCTGTTTCCTTTCAAAAGTACATGTGTTCATGAATTTGCTTATTCATGTTTCTGTGGGTATCTTTATCCCAGTTTATAGATGAGTTAATATACATGAGAAGTTGTTATCCAATGTGGTTTACATAATATCTATTATTTTATTTAGTCATCATCATAACCCTATGGAATAGGTACTATTACACCCATTTTAAGTTTGGAAAACCAAGGCTCAGAGAGGAACAAGATCAAGATCACACACTTGTAAGTAGCAGAGCTGGGGTTTAAATCCAGGCTGTCTTCCTTGTTTTTAAGTCCTGGACAGCACAGCCTCAATAGTAGCTGAGAGCTTCAGGTCTAATGTTTATGTGGCTTCAGGATAAACTATTTTGTATTTTTCTGGAATTTTATTTTATTTTAGATCTGTAGCATCCAAAACCTAGTATCACACTGGTTGTTTATCCAGGGACCTGGTTACAACTTACTCAGAGCATAATGAAAACAGTGAACATCAGCTAGTGTAGAGATAGAGAAAAGCACTTTGGATAAACGACTCTTTCCTCTTTACTACACAGACCTTTCCTGTTTTCTTCTTTGCTCCATGTGCTGTGTTGCTTATAAAAAGGTTTCCGTAGGACAGAGCAGGGAGCTTGTTTGGGAGCTTAATTTGGGAGCTAGAAAGTATCTTTGAATGGAGACTGGCTAACTGTGCCTGCCCACTGCCCTTCAGTCTGCTCGCAGAGCTCTCAGGAGGGGGCCGGGAAGAATGTTAAGGCTGAAGGTGGAGGGTTCTGAAGTTAGGGCAGCTGGCTTAGCTGCCTGAGAGCACAAACTTCACCTTCAACATTGCTCTCCCCACCTCCTCCTGAAGAGTGAGACATCAACACAGCAGCAAAAATATCCTGGTGACTTGTTATGCAACGTAATTACTGCTAACAGCATCAACAGGGGATGCAGCTGCTCCCAACACAGGCTTCAGGATCAAGGCTTCCAGCCCCACTTCAGCCTAAAATCCAGGATTGGCTACACAACCAACACAACTCTAAGTTGATTGGAGCAGAACCTTCCTTCTCCCCAGCAGGTACTAGGGTTAGCTCCCGAAGAGTTCTGAGTCGCTGCTGGCTGGAGTGCACATGAGAGGTTTTTGCCACATCCCTCTGCCCTTTGATATCCAAACCACATCCCTTTTCTTTGCTCTGATAAGTATAGGTGTTGGCGGAAATTGCCTTTGACTGAGGACATATGTCCTTGCATTTTCAAGTTGCAGCCCTTGTACCTGCGTATTTTTCACTTGCTGGGGTTTTGTTTTTCTGTGCTCTTTGTGGGTGCTCAGCAAGGCATCCCAGACCTTACTAGGCTGTTCTCTACCACATCAGCCTAGGCTCCCTGGGTCCCAGACCCAACCCCTTAGAGGGCTTCCAGGGGACCGTGTTTCTCTTGATGCTTTTTCCAACATTTCTCAAATGAGCATGTGTTACTTTTGTATAAATTTAGGGGTAGGGAGAAGAACACGCTAATCTTTTAAAAAGAAAAAAGTGCTTTTAAGATACATTTTGCCTACTGGTAACACATTTTCTTCTGTCCTACTTTTTCTTGTGGAGCAGGTGATCTCTGCTTACATGTGATTTGCAGAAGTCATAGATACTCTGTCCGCTTTTGAGGAACTAGAGCTGGCTACCACAGATTTGTAATTGAGAAGACAAACCTAACCTGCATCACCAGTGCTCCTCAAGAAACAGCCCTGAAACTAATAATAATTTTTTAAAAGACACTTAATGGCTACAGAAAAATCATTTAGAAAGAATGAATGAGACCTAGTATTTGCTAGCACAACATAATGGCTATAGTAAAAAATAATTTAATTGTACATTTTAAAATAACTAAAAGAATATAACTGCCAGGCGATGTGGCTCACACCTGTAATCCCAGCACTTTGGGAGGCCGAGGTGGGCGGATCACAAGGTCAGAAGATCTAGACCATCTTGGCTAATGCGGTGAAACCCCGTCCCTACTAAAACTACAAAAAAAAAAAAAATTAGCCAGGCAAGGTAGTGGGTGCCTGTAGTCCCAGCTACTCGGGAGGGTGAGGCAGGAGAATGGCATGAACCCGGGAGGCGGAGCTTGCAGTGAGATGAGATTGTGCCACTGCACTCCAGCCTGGGCAACAGAGCAAGACTCTGTCTCAAAAAAAAAAAAAAAAAAAAGTATAACCAGAATGTTTGTAACACAAAGGATGAATGCTTGAGGTGGCAGACACCCCATTTACCCTGATGTGATTATACACATTGCATGCTGTATCAAAATATCTCATGTAGCCCACAAATACACCTACTATGTTGGCACAAAAATTAAAAATGAAAACAAGAAAGAAAGAGGCCTGACGTGTTTGGAGTCATAGGGCTTTAGAAATAGAAAGAAGGTCTTAGGCATCATCTTTTGTAACCCATTGCCCTGTAACTTGAGACCCAGGAGGCCCAGAGTGGTTGGAGTGACATGGTCAAGATCACAAAATAAAGAAGAGGCAAAAATAGTGATGGATCTCAAGTCACTGTTCCCAAGACCAGAACCTTGTCTCTATGCAGTGCTATTTCAGCCTGTTCCCTGCTTTTGTTCTCACCCCTCTGGATCTTATGAGGTTTGTCTTCTTGATTGATTTAGAAAAACGCTATCTATTTGACTTCTCTTAGCCATCTTTTGTGGTCACTGAGTCTAGCCAGCTTTCACTTATCCTCTAGAAAGCAGGACAACTCTCTCTCTCTCTCTTCTGGATTATCTTACTAAAAGAGAACCAGAAATCCTGTAGTTAGGCCAGAGCTGATTAATTGGAAATGCATGAGCCTGGACTAAAAATAAATGGATTTTAAACTAACCAGATTTAGATTATCCAGTATTTTTTATGGAAGGAGAATAGGCCATCATGTCAACTGAAAAATAGCAGCTGTTTCAAATTATGAGCTACTTTGAATAAAACAATATTGGCTCAACAAGGTTGTACAGTATTATGGCATTATTTTAAAAAACAGCCTCTTTGCTGTGGCAAATAGCTCCTGCAGTTATGCTGTTTTGAAACGTTAATGCATGACTCCTCACATTACTTTCAAAGTTGTCCATTGCTTGGAACCAGTGATTTTAGGTGGCAACTAGAAAAACAGTTCGTAAATGGTAATAATTACACGATGTTGTTTTGAATGAATGTTGGAAAGACTGGTAGCACAAAGAACTTGAGAGTTAATATCCATTAATTCCTTAAGTCACAACTATAATTCTTAGTCACAACTAAGGAGAAAAAAGTCAATTTAAAACTGACTTAAAGAAAATTATTAAATGAGTACTAGTACAGCTGATATAAAGATAGAGCCAAAGTGGTGATGGTATCTTGTTAATGTGTGAAGTATAAAAACCAAGGCTTTAAGATGAAGCCCAAATTGAGGGTTCAAGGAAGGGACAGGGTAAAACTTGATTTAAAAGCATACAATTGGCAAAAAAAAAAAAAAAAATTGGATGTCCAAATGAATTCTAATTCTTCTCTAAGAGTTCTCAGGACCATCAGCATGTTACTATTTGGGAGAAAAGAAGAGCTACTCATTAAATAGTTTTTTTGAGCAGATTTATTTATTTAAGGTCTCTCCAGATAAAAGGTGTTACTACCTAGCTTTTCATTTAAGCTAGAGGACCTCTTTCCATTATGCAGGCAGCACTAACTCACTCCATATTCCTGAAACAGAAAATACGTTTGACTTAGTTGATCGACACATGTATTTGATTTCTTTCGTTTTCTTCTTTTCTTGTGACATCAAAGGTCGTGCTTTGCCTTGTTCTGATTTCATTCTTTGAACCTGTTCCTTTTCATGCACCCTTGACAGAGTAGGAAGAGTTCCAAAGAAAAACACAAACAACAAAAAGGAATCATAGTAATGCCAACAATGGGGCAATTCAGAAATAGCAGGGGCCTGATCTATAGGGTGCTTCAACTTCGATGCGTGTCAGCACCTCTAAAGCATAGGATTGGTGGTCAGGGTCTGATAGCTTCATCCAGAATGAGCATTTAGTACCAGTCCTTGCAGTCACTTGCAAGGAAGGAGGACACGGAATAGAACATTTTGTAGATGGTTGACCCCTTGCAGTAGGGACTGAAGGATCATGATGGATACATCATGGATGGAAATCCACAAAGTGGAAACCATTTTTGCTTGCTTTTAAAAGCAAATCTAAAAATATATTTTCTAGCAGCTGTGTAACTGCAAAAAGAAAAAAAAAAAAAGTCTGCTCCACTGCAGCGCAACTTACTTACCAGATATCTGCAGGGTTCAGATCTTAATGCTTCAGAAATTTGTTGCAGATTTTACTGTATATATTTAGACCGAGGAGCCTATTAGCTTGCAATCTGAGAGAACCTCTGCATTTTCATGAAAATGAGAAATGTGGCACTGTTGGCAACCTCAGGCTATAATTATGTTAATCTGACCATTTTAAGACTGAAATATGTTGTTTTAAAATGTTTCTGTATTTTTATTATTCGTAACAATGATCTGAAGAAATTCACTGAAATGCTAATAAGTTTCTATTCAGTGTCACTTTGAGACTAGAGCATAAAAATGAGTCAGATGTGGAATTTTGATATTTTTAATTTTGGCACAGAATTTTTATCGACAGATATGTACTCATATACATAGAGTATCTTAATATAAAAACTACCCAAATATAATTTTATATTTTAAATATAGATACAGTGAGTATATGTGCAAGGCTGTCTCGGCAGATATGTGCAATAACAAAGCATCTCTACGTTTGCATTAAATTCCCAATTTTTGCTATGCCAAAAATTAATTTTGAGCATTATTACAAGATAAATGTTTTTCTATCAAGAACCATGCTAAAGCACCCAGCTCCCTGTTTTTAATATAAATGTGGGACAGGACTAGAATGGATAATGTAGTTGAAATTCCGAGAGCCTCTAAACACATATCTTGGGCTAATTAGTTCAGTTTCCTCTTCACCAGTCAAAGCTTGCATTTTGGCCACAGACAAGTAATGACACGGATGCTCTTTTCATTCACAAAAGAGATGTTCTCCCAGGTGGTAAGATGGGAAGGAAAAGAGAATGATCCAATGCCAAGATGTGGGTAATCACCCATCTCACAGTGATTATAGATAATTGCAATTTGAGTCTATTTGTTGTTGTAACACTATGAAATGGATTGGGAGTCTTTTATATAGCCTGATCTGGGTTCAGAATGATCAATTAATTTGGGAACAGGAATGAGGAAAAGTACTTTTTTTTGTTGTTTTTTGAGACAAGAGTCTCCCTCTGTCGCCCAGACTGTAATGCAGTGGTGCAGTGGTTCACTGCAACCTCTGCCTCCCGAGCTCAAATGATCCTCCCCGCTTAGTCTCCCAAGTTGCTGGGACTAGAGGTGCATGCCACCCCACCAGGCTAATTTTTCTGTTTTTTGTAGAGATAGGGTTTCACCATGTTGCCCAGGCTTGTTGCGAACTCCCGAGCTCAAGCAATCCACCAGCTTCAGCCTCCCAAAGTGTGGGGACAATAGGCGTAAGCCACCATGTCCAGCCTGGACCGTTTTCTCAGATATAATGTCTTTGAAATGTAATACAGTGTGATGTTCTTACATTGGCTGCATCCAGAGTCCTCATTCTTTTGCCAGTTCTTGTACCTCAAAAACGAATGTGTCATTCATTTCATCCATCTGTGAATATATGTAAGTGAGCATTTTCCGTTTTATTCATTTTCTTCTGCCTCACAGCTCACTGAGTAGACCCCTGAATGTTTGCTGGTGATATTAATAATCATGCGTGCACAGTGACACAACAGTGATGGAACTCATTAGGTATTCACAGCACCAGAAGAGAAAGTGCAAGAAGGTTTTACTGAACCAACTAAGGAGCTGAATCAGGGGCTCAGAGAAGTTCAGTGTCAGGACTACAGTCACAGTTATGAGACCATAGCCAAGAAGAGATTCCCAGCAGGGAGAAACCAAGCCTTTTGAGTCATAATCCGATGCTCGCTCCACCACACCCCACTGCCTTCCTCAAGATGATGGTGTGGAGGAGTACTGATTGACGAGGAGGATTAAACCTTTTTTTTTTTTTTTTTTTTTTTGAGACAGAGTCTCACTCTGTTGCCCAGGCTGGAGTGCAATGGCGTGATCTCAGCTCACTACAACCCAGGCTGGAGTGCAATGGCGTGATCTCAGCTCACTACAACCTCTGCCTCCCAGGTTCAAGTGATTCGCCTGCCTCAGCCTCTGTAGTAGCTGGGATTACAGATACCCGCCACCAAACCCAGCTAATTTGTGTGTGTTTGGTAGAGTCAGGGTTTTACTATGTTGGCCAGGCTGGTCTCGAATTCCTAACCTCAAATGATCCTCCTGCCTGGGCCTCCTGGAGTGCTGGGATTACAGGCGTGAGTCACTGTTCCCAGCCAATTAAACCCTTTTTAATTTAAAAAAAAAAAAAAAAATGGAAACTAATTTGTGTACTTCAGTGCATTGGAGGAAAGGTCATCGAAAGGACCCCAGTGTCTTGCTGCCCTAATTTAAAGAAATGCCCTCTATTTATTGTCGCTTGTCTTCCTGTCCTCTGTGGAAGAAGTATTGCTCTAATGTTGCTTTTCAGAAAAGTAAAGATAATGCCAAAAAAAAAAAAAAAAACAAAGGGCTGCGGAGGTTGGGTTGGGCATTGATGGAAGATAAGCTACCTTTGTTTCAGCCTGGAGCTTGATTCTTTTTGAAGTGAGTTGAAAGCTCTTGGTGCTAATCAAAAACTTTTTTGGGGGGTGGAGATGGGGGGACAGGATTGTATTCTGTCACCCAGGCTGCAGTGCGGTGGTATAATCATAGCTCACTGCAGCCTTGAACTTCTGGGCTCAAGCCATCCTCCCACCTCGGCCTTCGAGTAGCCAGGGTACAGGCATGCACCACCATGCCTGGCTAATTTTTTAAATTTAAATTTTGCAGAGACAGGGTCTTGCTATGTTGCCCAGTCTGGTCTCAAACTCCTGGCTTCAAGCCATCCTCCCACCTTGGACTCCCAAAGTGCTAGGGTTATAGGTGTGAGCCACCGTGCTCGCCCCTAATCATGAACTTTGAAAAGTGCTCCATAGATTACAAAGCATTTTCTTGAACATCCTGTGTGGGAGGGAAGTCTTTCCTTCCTGGAGGCAATGGGTAAGAAGAGCAACTAGACAGTGTGTAGCTCCTTACTCTCTGTGGGCATTTCATCATATGGAGCATGACTTACTGACTTGCTGTCCGTTCTGTCCATGGGCTACTCAGTGTCAGGAGTACAGGGCTTAACTTAAACATAGGGATACTCAAAGGCCCACCTGGCAGTTTGTTACTGGGACACAGGGAAGCAGATCATGTCGCTGAAGAGGAGGCTCCTGTCGGTATCAGTACCTGGTGGGGAAGAAGGGATTGGTCAATATTTGGCTATACTCCTTCAGCTGTTGGTGCAGCAAAAGGCATAGCAGGGTGTGGGCAGAGATGCCTGCCAAGCCCAGCCTCAGGGCATGTACAACTCCCAAACTGGTTGTCTTTAAGGCTGTTATTTATCCAAATAAGGAGAAGCAGTGGTTTTGCTGACCATCTCAGATTTCCAAGCCATGTTCCCTGGCTGGCTGACTGACTTGCTATTTGAACTGAAAACACAAAGGTATTCCTTTGAAATGGAGCAGTCTTGTGGGGCTCGTGGGTACCCTGGAGTCATTACTTGGAAGAAGTTTTTTTTGTTCCCCACATTTGTAGATAACATGAACATGGGTTGGTCTATTTGACCCGTCTCTTGTGACTCTTGCAACACTCGATACAGATGAACCTGATTTGGGACAGAAATAATACTCATTTTTAGAGGTTCTTGAACCACTGCCCTCCTTTGAAGAGGATTCAAAGGTCAGATCTCCACACTGATTTCTTAACACTAGAATGCAAGATTATTCTAGCACTTCATAGACTTCACGTAAGTCTGTTACTTCACGTAAGCCTGTTATCTGACTTCACGTAAGATATTTGAAGTCTCTGAGCCCAGTTTGTTCATCTGTGAAATGGGAATTATAATGTATCTGATGGAAATGAGATGAGAATTAAATGAGGTGATTTTGGAAAGCATTGGTAAATAGGAAGTTACCCAAAATATTCATTTTCTTCCCCATTTCCATCTTCTCTTGGCAGATTTAGTTGACAATATTTATAATAGAGAAATTCTAGACAATTGTGATTGCTATCCAAAGGATTTAACCAAGCTCACGGTAGAATGGAGATTGTGATGTGAACGTTCAGTGACCCTGTATTACCATGTCCCTCTACTCACTAAAGCAGTGGTTCTCAAAGAGCACTCCCTGGACCAGCAGGTCATTATCACCTGGGGACTTGTTAGAAATACAGATTCCTCGGCACCACCTGAGACCTACTGAATCAGACACAGTGGATGTTAGACCCGGTAATCTGATTTACCAAACTCTCCAGGTGATTCTGATGCCCACCGTCTGACAGCTGGGGAACCACTGTCTGAGAGTAACTCACCCGTTGGGTCAGTAGTCTAGTCATTCCCCCAAGGCACCTAGACTTTCCTATCTCTTGTCCTTGACCATGCCTTTGTTCCTGCCTGGAATACCTAAGAAAGGGACCTCTTTCTTACCTACTGAAATTCTACTCATCATTGATGAACCCACTCTTACCTCTTCAGAAAGGTGTTCCTCAGCCACCCCAACCATAAGAATCTCATTCTTCAATGAACTACCAGAGTGTTTGTCTGCTGCACTCGTCTGACACTTGGCAAAGTTATTCTTGCTTTGTCATATTTTAATGTTCATGCACATGTCTTATTTTTCCTACTAGAACATAAGTTCTTCAAAGGTAGAAATCATGTCTTATAGATCCCTTTTCCCTCATCAGTCTTAACGCTGGGCTTTGTATATAGGTAGCTACTCAGTAAATACGTGGATCCACAGAATCTCATCATTGGAATGGGCCTTAGAGAAAATCTACATGAGATTTCTTATTTACAGATAAAGAAAGGGATGTTGGCCAGGTGTGATGGTTGATGCCTGTAATCCTAGCACTCTGGGATGCCTAGGCAGGAAGATTTCTTGAGACTAGGAGTTTGAGGCCAGCCTGGGCAATGTAGTGAGATCCCAGCTCTACAAAAAAAAAACCTTTTTTTAATTAGCTAGGTGTGGTAGTGCACACCTGTAATCCTACCTATTCAGCAGGCTGAGTTGGGAGGATCACTTGAATCGAGGAGTTCAAGGCTTCAGTGAGCTATGATCACACCACTGCACTACAACCTGAGTAACAGAATGAGACCCTGTCTCTTTAAAACTAAAAAAAGTGAAAAGAAAGGAAACAATATTAACACCTGGACCAGAATGCTGGTTCCGGGATTCCCTGTCTGGCGTTCTTCCCCCATCACCCTGCTGTGCCGACTGCGGGGAAACGCACCTGGGGGCTTTCAGAGCCGCTGGCCTGGCCCCAAACTAGCAGGTGCTCTCGTGTTTTCTGCCACAGACTCCAACTAAACCCAAGGAAAGCAGATGGGTTTTCAAAGCTATTGTCATCTAATTTATAAACCTAGAACCTCTTAGATTTTTTCATAACTAATGAAAACTGGGAAAGTACACATTTTTCATTCATAAGCCTATAAAATTGTGTAACAAATGGCATCAACTCCTAGCCTTACACGCGAGAGTTTCCCCAGCTCGCACACTCAGTACACCTAGGATACCCATGGAACTTCTTTTATTTTTGAATAGAAGTTCACAGTGGGGCATTCACAGTGGAGGAGGTGGCTCCTCTGAACCCAGGAAGAATTGACACGAGGGCTGTTTTAATCTGGGTCCCCATCATTGTTTTTTCATGTTTATTTTGAGGAAAAATTGAACCTGGCAGATCTATGAATTATTGTCTTGTAGTGTTACCCTCTGGGACTGTTCTCTCGGACAATCCTTTCTTCTCTTGACACATGGGCTGATGTTGTTCGGCTGAGGATCAGAATAATGGCACAACTAAAACACCTTTCATCAGAAGTCATCCGTAACACACCCTTTAAAATTTGCTCCACGGACACAGCTCACCTTGTGCTGTTTTTTTCTTTTGCTTGGTAATAGAACCTACACAAATCCTACTGAGATCAACGAACACAGCAGAATGCAGGCAATGGAATGTGGTTCCTGTAGAAGGGCTAGGACGGTAACCTAGGTCCACAGAGTTGGTTTCAGAAAAGCTGTGATCTAAGAAGGAGGAGCAGTGAAGGGAGACATGAGACAGGCCTGAAGGGGTTAAACCTGCTAGGGAGCAATTGGTAGTGAGAAGCTGAGACCACATGAGGCCTGGAGAAAGGAGTTATTACAGAAACAGACATCCTGGGATTTGAGTAGCTCTGTTGTGAGAAGACATTGACAGACCACGAATAAATGGCCATATGGTTTCCAACTTGACATCTGCCATTCCCCAATGTGTTTACCACCATTTACCCTCATGGGCTCTGAAAACCATCTATCTTTTAAACTGCAATTGTATAGCATGAAATTCTACATAGATCAACATCGATTCATTGTTTAAGTTTAGGTATATCATATCATCAAACTAAAATATATATACATTTTAATTCTCATGTTCTAACCATCCTAAAGCTATATAACACTCTACCTAGCTGTTTTCGTATCTATCCTTTAAACTGCAGTTGTATAGCATAACATTCTGGTTTCTTTTTGGTAGGGTGGGTGGGGGGAGACAGAGTCTTGCTCTGTTGCCCAGACTGGAGTACAGCAGCATAATCTTGGCTCACTGCAGCCTCCACCTCCCAGGTTCAAGCAATTCTCCTGCCTCAGCCTTCCGAATAGCTAGGATTACTGGTGTGTGCTACCATGCCCGGCTAATTTTTGTATTTTTAGTGGAGATGTGGTTTCACCATGTTGGCCAGGCTGGTCTCGAACTCCTGGCCTCAGGTGATCTGCCCACCTCGGCCTCCCAAAGTGCTGGGATTACAGATGTGAGCCACTGTATAGCATAAAATTCTACACAGATCAACATCACCTCATTGTGCAAATTTAGGTATGTTAATATCATCAAGCTAAAATATGTATACATTTTAATTCTCACGTTGTTGTAATCATCCTAAAGTTATATAATGCTCTAGCTAGCTATTTTTGTTCACAATATAATCAATTTGGTCAGTCTCTCCAGTGAAAAGAAAGAAGGGCATAGAGGGCAGCGATGGAGACCCTGTGCCTCTCTGGGCAGTGCATGCATCTCTGAGGGGCGTGGTCCTGGGAATGTCACCCCGTAATAGAATTAGGGTTATAATGGTAAGGGATTTTAATCAGCTAAGGCTCAGATATTTTATTTTATATATAATCTGGTGCCTGTGACTGATGATGACCTTGTGCATGTGTCTGTGTGTGTATATACACATATGTGTATACATATATATAACTTATATGTACATATGTGTACATACACGTATGTGTATACGTATATATAACTTATGTGATATGGGGATATCTATATAGTACTGAGTGATGTATAATATAGATAGGTATATATAAGTATAATATATACAAGCATACATACTGATATGTCCTATTTAAATATAACTAATATATAACTAATTATATAACTTACTCATTTTGAGACAAGTAGATAAAACCTAATTGTAAGTCAAGAGAGGCTCTAAATCATTAGAGCTAAAGCCCATTGAGATGCCCTAGTGATTCTTTTCCTTTGCTGTGAAAATCTGGACCGGTGAACGGAGTGAGGCACTTCTCAGACAGACTTGTTCATGTTTCACACCAAGGCCAGAAATTGAATAAGGAATCTGTCAGTGATCATGCGTGGGTAGGCATGAGGAGCATCGTTCTTTGCAGAATAGCTCGCAGTGTGCTGAAGTGCACAGCAGGTCACACGCAAACAACCGAGGAAGCTGGGGTTCTTGCTGCTTCACTGCTTAGCAGCTATGGGAATCTGGGTGAGGTTCTTAACTCCCTGCACTTCTGTTTCCCAACCATTCAAAAAGACATAGGATATCTGTCCTCTGTCTCTCACTGAGTTCTGGAGCCCATGAAATGTCACAATTGAGAGCCCTTTGTAAACTGCAAACTGCTGTGTGACTATTGGAGTGTTCGTGGGTGGGGTATTGTGAGCATGGGGATTTAAAATCCCTTGTTAGAATATGAAGTGTCACAAGCAAATAAAGCAATATATCCTATATGGCAACATGTGGTTGACTAGTTAAATAGGAGTTTCAAGAACTGTCATAAAGAGAAAAATAAAGTCTAAGGCACTAAAAAATTGTAGTTGGGTGCTGTAGATAACTTACTAGTATCCAATCTAGAAAACATTGAAAGGGAGTTGTGCATAAAAGAACAAGGTCCGTCCAGGAAATGGGTGGATGTGCAGAGATGGAGATAAGAGAAGGAGTTATTTGTACCATCTGTTGCAAGTGGTATAAAGAAGATATCATTTTACAAACTGTAACTATTTTCGGTACAAAAGAAGGTTGTCCTTGGCCTGGAGAACACAGGAGTAGCCCAGCAGAAGATTGAGTATCAGTGAGAAGGACATTTTTCTTTTATCCATCCTACAGCACTGCACAGTTATTGATTGTGGCTTGGAAGCAAAATGATTTATTTAACATTACTTCTTTATTCTGTTCCAGATTGAGATCTTTAATCACTGCTGGGCCCAGGACTGGTCAGCCAGGTCTGGCCACTGGAGGGCTCAGTAGAGTTCCTGTGTCAAAAGATTTATAGAAATAACGCTCATCTTAAATATAGCCATAAGCTAACCGCTGACTGGACCATCTCTTTCCTGGGAATTAAATAATTTTGGCAGCAGTCTGTCTGTCTGCCTCATGTCTGGGAGGCATTCCGTTTACAATCAAATGAAACAATAGGCTAACTAAAACCTTACAAATGGCAATCTTCCCAATTTTACCAATGCAAACAAGATGAATTTGAAATTTTTTCAACGTAATAATCCCTTCCCTTCCTAATATCATCTTCATATCTGTAGGCACAGTTTAGATTTTCTTTGAGCAAATGTAATTTTTTAAAAGCCAATGAAGAAATGAATATGAAAAGGAAAATAGGAAGGAATATGTGTCACAATACTTTTGGCTTTACCGGAGCATAAAAATTATTTCCTGTTGAGGTAATCCTAAATATTTCCTAGCATGTCCATTCTTAACACTGACTCAGAAAGAATACATTGCTTTCACTTTGCTTTTAGGCCTAGTCAATGAAAGGAAGAGGGAAAATGAAGAGTAGGACACTTTATATGCTGCTGGGAAGAGTAATGTAGCAATGGCTGTAATGTCCAAAGGTACAGCAGGCAGAGAAGGGTCTGGTGAAGTCATCAAACCGAAGCGTAGGGGTGTTACTGGTTGCACACACTCATACTGAACCAAACTTTGTGGTGAGTTAGCCTGAACGAGCCCTTCTCTGGAGAATGTGCCTTCCACTGAGATTAAGCCACTGGGTCCTAGATGGCACCAGGACACCAGAATATTGTTTAGGAAATTGGCTTGTCTGGTGCATTAGCGGGTACTCTGGGGCCTTTGGAGATTGAGCTCCACCTCTCTCTTGGGTGAACTCCGTGCTTGCTAAAGAGCATTTAACTCATCCTGATTCACCGCAGGATTGGGCTGGCTTTCAAACTCCTGACAGTGAATTACTGCTCTGGTAATGACGAATCCATGCGTGCATGCTACAGACAGTGCCCTGGAGCATTTTGAAAGTGAAAGGAAATTGCTGTGAACCTGGCAGGAAGGAAGGGAAGGGAGAGGTAAACCAGACTTCTCGCATTGAACCCACCGACTCTCATTGCATAACAGGGTCAACAGAAGCCACCTCTCTCTAGCATAATGAACAAGGTTTCTTGTGGTTTTCTGTTTTGTTGCCTTTTTTTTTTTTTTTGAGACAGGATCTCACTCTGTCACCCAGGCTGTAGTGCAGTGGTGTGATCTTGGCTCACTAGCCTCTTAACCTCCCAGACTCAAGTGATCCTCCCCCCTCAGCCTCCCAAGTAGCTAAGAACACAGGCATGCACCAGTATGCCCAGCTAAGTTTTTACTTTTTGTACAGACTTAGCCTCCCTACGTTGCCCAAGCTGGTCTCAAACTCCTGGGCTCGGGGAATCCTCCTGCTTCCACATCCCAAAGTGCTAGGATTACAGGTGTGAGCCACATAGCACCTAGTCCATCGCAGATGTGGGATAACATGTTGAACATGGCAGGACTTTCTTAGCCAAGCAGCAGAGAGACAGAAAGAGTTCACTGTGCTGTTTCCTGGGGGACAGCCTGACCCCAGACCCTTCACAAACAGTCACTGGAACAAGCAACCCTGCCCGTAATAAGCAGGTAAAGAAGAATTATAAGAGCCATGTCTGTTAGCACACCTCATGCCATAAAACAGGGTCTTTGGGGGATATGATAGGGGCAGCATCGCAGTCTAATCAGACAAGGGGGACCACCCCTCCATCCCCCTTCCTGGAACATATGTGCTTGACCGAAGACACAAAACCTGCCTAATGTGTACCAGATTCATCAGAAACTGATAGTGTGTGCCTCCCATACTCTGGTGAGAAATAACAAACCTTGCTGATTAGATTAAAAATCAAAACAAGAGCTTCCACATTCCTTCTACTGTTTTCCGACCTCTTAGGTGGCATCTGTTACAACCACTTCACCCAAATATCGTTCCTAGTGAGACATCTTAGGGGGGTGGCAATGTTATGTGCTCCATTTGCCCCCTTCTTTAATAACCACAAAGCGATTTGATGGCAGTAAACAGTTTTTTTAGAAAGCCTGCAAAGGACTGGATTTGAACTTGAAAGACGTCATGGAATTCTTTTGGTCAGCAAGAACAACCTCTAAAAGCCTTAAAATGTTTTTCAAATGCACAGGCTGCCAGAGTGTGGTAGTCGGGTGTGGCGTGAAGCCAGTGGGGCTTCCAGCCAGTGTGTGGAGTTCCTTGTCACCGTATTCCCACTTGGATAGCTTTCGGTTCCACCCAGTCCCCAAGGGCCCAGAAAACATGATGGCGATCAGAGCCAGCCTGTGAGCGCAGGAGGTGCTTCCTTTCTCCCCGACCTTTTGCTAGCAGTGCATTAATTCCCGTCCTCCGCTGAGAGCTGCACAAGTCACTTCATGTTGTGGACACGCACCTTCTTGTACCTGTTCCCCTGGAAGAGACCGGCTGTGCTGACAGCGGTTGTACCCAGAGGTCTCTGGGGATCGCCTACCTCTCGTCCTTCATCTTGTTTAGGGTGGGAAAGAAGGGCTCTGGTTTCCTTTCCAGAATCCCCTCTACACAGCCATGGTTTGCCCTCTCTATCTTTCCTTCTCATTTCAGATGTATTTTCCAGGGTGATTGCAGTTCCTTGCCCGGCTCTATGTAGGACTGATTAATGGCTACTACCCAAAGTTCAGCTTGGTAAAACAGGGCTGGTTAATTAATAGACAGCTTCCTTATCTCCCTCATGTTTTCCCTCTGGTATTAAACCAGGGGAAGAGGCTTATGTTTCCTTCAGCTCTCAATTCCCAGACTTCAAAAGTCTGGCAGCAAACTGGGTGTTGGGTGCTGGTCTAGGTTTAAGTAGCACCTTTAAGTCAACAGAAAACTGATCTGAAAGTTGGTTCCTCTGGATTGAATATGTTGGGTTTTCTGACAGTTTCATTTCTCGGTGGCTGGTTGTTTGCCCTTTTTAATGGTCCTGTTTGCCTTCGGTGAAATATATTTTGTAATATTTCCTTTGCTGTTAACCCATTTACCTAGGCCGTTTAAAGTTCCTTCACTGGTGTTTTCCCTGTAAGCAATTGTTGAAGGACTGAGTCACCCGTGAGGTAGCCTGTGGTTGGATGTGGGCTGAGGTTATTCAGTGACTAATTTCCAAGGGGAGGAGAAATTGACTTATCACGGGGAGGGTTACTTTTTATCCATGCCACTGTCAGCTTCTCTCTGAAAACTGGGTATTACAAAATGGTCTTTATTGGTTGTGAACACTCGAGCTGAGAAACATTTTAGGATCTCTGTGTCTTTTGTGATGATTTTGTCTCTGAAGAGGAAGCTGTCTAAAATATTCAAGTGTGGAACCAAGGATTTAGATGAAGCCAGCAAACAAAGGAATCATGTAATCAGGACCTGAGCGAATGTGCTTACTCACGGCGTTAGGTACACAGGTGATTTCCTTAAGAAAAAGTAAGTGGCTTTAATTATTTGAAGGTGAAAGAGTGTCATAAGATTCCTTTTCAGTTTTCTCTGCTTACTTCACTGTGTGGTCTGATTGAGTGATATGTTTACAAATTCCAGACTTGGAAGGGTGGGGTTTGAAATACAACAAACTGTACATAATGTTCCTTTTCCACAAGATACATATATATATATACACACACACACACACACACACAGACACATATATATATTTTAATACTACACAGATATTATTACATGAGGCAGTTTCCCAAGATGATTTTAAACAAATATCTTTTATACTAGGTTTTTTCTTTTCTGGAAACAATTTTAGTATGTTGTTTCTTATCTTACCTTCAAGAAACTTCTGAATGAGTGATATTCGATTTGACTTATGGTACTTTTGGGAAATAAAATATAGCTACATGTAAGAATTTCTAACTCAGACTTCAGATCTTAATAGGAAATGGCCCCAGATACTTTCTGGTGTTTCGGAACTATGGTGTAAACAGCATTTTGATCCGTGTGCAGTCTGTGGGCAGCGACAGCAGCCTCTCAGCCTGCTATTATGATGAGGCTCTTGAAGAAAATACCCTCTTTCTAAGAACTGGAAGGACTCAAATAACAAAGAGACAATAGAGGTTTGAGCAGTAATGTAAAGAAGAAAAGACAGTACCTAACCAAGCAGATGAATGCGGTAGAACAGTCTTGTTCGTACATTGCCATTATATCTAGGGCAGGTGAATGAACATTTTCTGTGTCTGGACTTAGGTACACATGGCAAATAGGTATCTGTGTTGTATTCAGAAAAGGGGCTGAAAGAATATTTTTCTGTGTCAGTCATCTCTTTCTTGCTGTAAAATGAAATTGTTTAAAGCTTACATTTTGACATTAGTGTCGAAATTCTGTGGGGAAAAAGTATCAATGATAGAACATAGCTAGTTACTTTAAACTCACTAAGGGAAAAGAGATGATAAGATTAGTAGCATCAGAAAGATCAGTGGTAGAATAAGGGACTAAGATATATTAATGTGAATGGCAACTGTGTGTGTGTGTGTGTGTATGTGTGTGTGTGTGTGTGTGTGTGTTGCTTATTTATTTTGTCAGTTTAGTAAAATTTTCTCCCACAAGGTCTGACTTTGAGTACCAGTGCAGGAAAAATCCAGTATGTATTTAGTGCCATGTCTTTACTCATTAGCAAAGTAACAGTTAAAAACCAAAACAAAATAAATCTGTGTTGGTGACAGATTCTAGGAAGATCTCTCCTTAGTAAGAACACCCGCATCAAAGGCTGGGTTTGTTTTAAATTGTGAATTATACAATCTTAACCATCATGCTGCTTTAGTCTATCAGATTCTGGAGTCTCCAAATTCTACTTTTTATTGTAAGTGTGACCTTGGAAATCACACTGAAGACTTGAAAACATCCCTCCAGTGATGTCCCCTTACCTTCCCCCACATCCTAAGAGCGGGTCGCCTTAGGCTGCTCCCCGTCTTTTATAGTAGGATTCCCAAGTTGTCTGATCGTAAGGGTTCATTCTAGTTGTGGTTTTAAAACACATTTTCCCACTCTATATTGGGATCATTGTGTCATTTTTCTTCTGGGCTCTATTTAGAGCCGAGGATGAAATACATGATCCTGGTTCTTTTTAAAACTCCGTTTTGGAAAGTCAGTCATAACTTGGCAAACCAACATGAGAATTCTGCCAAGACTTCCAACATCTAAGTCACCTGTGTTGATAGAGACATTCAACCTCAGATTACCAATTCTGTCATAACCGAATGTTTGTATTCAGTGCCACTGTGGACAACTCAGGTTGACGGTGACTCTTTTGATGACCCTTTTGGATGATGGCAAGATTATTTTGAAGTGGACGGGGCAGGGAAGACACACAGGATTAGCTCCAGATCCAGGATGCTGACTGTTCATGGCAAGCATCCATCCTCATTGGCTGAAGTCCCATTCTGGTTGGTTGGTGTCCATGCCATACTGGATATTAGCTGTCAAATATTTCGACTATCACCGACATTTCCCACATGAATGCCCAATATAATGTATTAGAATTACTTTAAGTTAATTGTTATTTTTCTTTCTAATCTCATCTACACATACCACTAGAAAATCTAATGAGATATTCTAATTAGATCTTTAAGTGTTTCATTTTAAAGGTTATTTATATATCTTCTAACCATTTTTTGCACATCACCAAGCATGTTTTTAAAATACCTATATAAATACTTTTGCTGTTTTCAAAGACATGTACTCAACCTTTTATGAATTTAAATAAATTTTACATTTTCTTTTTACTAATATTCTTTATCCTTCTGGACAGTTCTATACTGCCTAGAATATTTTATTTTATTTTATTTTATTTTATTTTACTTTATTTTATTTGAGACAGACAGTCTTGCTGTGTCACCCAGGTTGGAGTACTGAGGTGCATTCTTGGCTCACTGCAACCCCTGCCTCCCAGGCTCAAGCAATTCTTGTGCCTCAGTCTCCTGATTAGCTGGATTACAGGCACATGCACCACGCCTGGCTAATTTTTGTATTTTTTATAGAGATGGGGTTTCACCATGTTGCCCAAGCTGGTCTCAAACTCCTGGCCTCAAGTGATCTGCCCACCTCAGCCTCCCAAAATGTTGGGATTATAGGCATGAGCCACTGCACCCAGCCCCTAGAATCTTAATGTCCCTTTTTACATTCCTGCCAAAAAGAGGAACGTTTCTGCTGGTTAATTGAGGTCATAGTCCCCCAGATCAAGATGTATTCTGAAGGTGGCTAAGGAAGGAAAAGAGAACAGGGAATAGTGATTGACCTAGTTAGGACTGTTGTTCATACAAAGAGGGTTCTAGATATTTTATTGACTGATTGAGACGGAGTCTCACTTTGTCACCCAGGCTGGAGTGCAGTGGTGTTATCTCGGCTCACTGCAACCTCCGTCTCCTGGGTTCAAGCAATTCTCCTGCCTCAGCCTCCCGAGTAGCTAGGACTACAGGCGCACGCCACCATGCCCAGCTAATTTTTATATTTTTAGTAGAGAGGGGGTTTTGCCATGTTAGCCAGGCTGGTCTTGAACTCCTGACCTCAGATAATCCACCTGCCTCGGCCTCCCAAAATGCTGGGATTACAGGCCTGAGCCACTGTGCCTAGACAGTTCTACACATTTTAAATATTTTTCTGGAATTAATAACAATAATGACAACAGTACCTACCATTTGTTGTATGTGATTTGCCTTGGACACCATGTAATGCTTTATAAACAGTGGCATGTTTGAGTCGATGTGATGAATTTATCTCGATGTTGGTTTTGGTTGGTTATTGCATTGTGTAATCTGATTATGTGGGGAATTTGCCCAGATATCCGCTGCTCACTGAGCCAGTCCCTCCTGTATTTTATCACCTGTGAAGCCCTGTGCTGCTTCCTGCTGAGCCATACATTGCTTTTTATTGGGCTCTGAATTGTGAAGGCAGAGTGAGAGAGGTATTTATAGAGCATCCGTGTTGCTCTCCTGCAAAACCTGTGTCACGGGGTTGCTCAGCCTCCCTGGAATGAGCATCAGTCAGGTGTATTATCACACAATGACCTTGGGACTGTCCCTTCTGGTCTAAAGCACTGAGCGTCTGAGTCATGAGGGTGTCCAGTGAGCAGGGAGGACCTCATGGGCTGGAGCATCAGGGCAGGGGCCATGCAGAGCAGACGCACTTGGAGCCTGACCACAAACCTAGGTATGGATCCACAAGAACTAGGATATGAGGAGAGAGACCCTGGACAGCATCAGCATATCACAAGTTAGGTTTAGGGAAGGGAGAACAGATTAGCCTATCATAGTGGGAGCTCTGTGTGTGAGTCTTGGGAGGGGAATAAGGGGGAAGTGGAGATAAAATTGTGATTGTGAGGGAGGAGTCTGCAAACTCCAGGGGGCCCAGAAATAGTCAGCCCCTACAGGAGCCAGGAGGTCAATTCTGCAGTGCCCAGGTCATGTATTCAAAAAGGGCTCCATTTTGTTGCTACATATTCACACCTTATTTGCACTTCTCATTGGTCACTTTCATTATGAAATCCACTTCTCTATGTACAACTCACAGGGCAGGGATTCTACACTGCTGGATCATTCCAGGAACAAGATTAGGAAGCCATGGGAGTCCCACTGGTTGTTCCTGCATTAGCATCTACGAAGTTTAAGAAAGAAGGTGCCCTCTCCATGGCGCTTGGGAGTTTCCGTGGGGCTTGGGGCTTGTTTAGAACTACATCCTAGAATAATGCCAAGCATTTACCAAGTGCTTGGTAAATACCCTTTACTACATGCAATGAGTTTTTATGATAAAGAAGCAGTTAGTTTGTATCCTGTGCATTAGGCTCTGTTTCATTTTCAACCTTCTCCTGGTGCCTCTACTATCCCTACTCTCATCTGCGTCACCCACATCATGGGGTCTCTTGGCTGCTAATCTTGGTTCTTGCCATTCGAGCCCCCACCTCTCTCCTCAGGTCCCTACCTCATCCACCCTCCATCCATTTATACCCTTCTTGTCTGTCACATCTCCTGGAAGTCAGGATAGGGACTGTGGGCTCCTGTGACCTCACCAATAGAACTTGAAGAATGAGTGGAGCTTGTCTCTCCTTCCCTCAGTTATTTGGAGAATCTCAGTGGGCATTTCCCCATGGCACCTTGAGCAAAGCAAAAATATATGAAATCATCATATCCTGAATTAGTTTGTATTTTTCATTCTACTCCCTTGCTAAACACAGTAGCATAGTTGCAAATTACAGTTGACCATTGAACAAGGTGGGAGTTAGGGATGCTAACCGCCACACACAGTAAAACAATAAAATAAAAAATCTGTGTAGAGACCAGGTACGGTGGCTCATGCCTGTAATCCCAGCACTGTGGGAGGCCGAGGCAGGCAGATCACCTGAGGTCAGGAGTTCGAGACTGGCCAGGCCAACATGGTGAAACCCAGTCTCTACTAAAGATATAAAAATTAGCTGGGCATGGTGGCCCACGCCTGTAATCCCAGCTATTTGAGAAGCTGAGGTAGAAGAATCACTTGAACCCAGGAGGCAGAGATTACAGTGAGTGAGCTGAGATCACGCCACTGCATTCCAGCCTGGGAGACAGAACAAGACTCCATCTAAAAAAAAAAAAAAATTCGCGCAGAACTTTTACCTCCCCACAAACTTAACTACTTACAGCCTACTGCTGATCAGAATGCTTACAGATGACATGAATAGTCGATGAACACATAGTTTGTATGTTATATATATTATATATTATATCCACACAATAAAGTAAGCTGGATAAAAGCAAATGTTCTTAAGTAAACCATAAGGAAGGAAAAAAATCTGTTTCCTGTTTATTAAGTGGAAGTGGATCATCATAAAAGTCTTCATCCTCGTCAACTTCATGTTGAATAGGTGAGGAGGAGGAAGAGAAGGGCTTGGCCTTGCTCTCTCAGGAGTAGCAGGGGAAGAAGGATATCTGTGAATAAGTCGACCCGCACAATTCAAAATTGTATTCTTCAAGGGTCCACTGCCATGGTACTCTTATTGCTTAATTATTTCCTTCCAGCCTCTCCGTGCTGATTTATCATAGGCTTAAGTGAAGAGTTGGTGAATGAATGAAACTTACCTTCCAGGTTTTCCTCCATGTATATCCTTTCCCCCTGCTCATCTCCCTAGATTGTATCCACTTGGAAAGGTGGGAAACATGGTTACTATTTCCCAGGGCTAAAGGTAGAAAAATGTGCTCAGGACAAGTTTTAGAAGAGGCAACATTAGCACTATTGATACACTAGACCTGCGTTTATTAAGCAGCGTCTCTAAGAAGCTGTGACATTAAAATTTAAGCCACCACACTATTTTTTCCTGAAACCCCACAAAATTGCACTCTCCATCAGGTGTATTCATTTCTTGTGGTTGCTGTAACAAGTTATCATAAATTTAGTGCCTCAAAACGCCATAATTTTTTAAAACACCATAGATGTATCATTTTACTTTTATAGAGATCAGAAGTCCCAAGTGGATTTTGCACATCAATATCAGTGTGTCAGCAGGATCACCCTCCCTCTGGAGGTTCCAGAGCGGGATCCATTTCCTCACCTTTTCCAGCTTCTGGGAGCTGCCCACATTCCTTGGCTCGTGGCCTCTTCTCATAGCACCTTCCAAACTCTTCTAACTCAACTTTTATCATCATAGATCTCCCCTGGAGCTGATTTCCCTGCCTCCCTCCTACACGCATAAAGACCCTTGTGATTGCCTCGAGTCCACCAGGATAAAGATCTCCCATCTCACCATCCTTAGCTCCACCCCATCTGCAAAGCCTCTTCTGCCATGTAGGGAAACATATTTACAGATTCCAGGATGCGGGTGTGTACATCTTGCAGGGGAAGCCACACAGTTACACACTGAGACTTCTCTTGAAACATGAGTATCAAAGTCAACTTTCTAATCCTTTGTTTTCTTTTCAGATGCAGAGAGAACTTGTTTATGCAAGAGGAGATGGCCCTGGGGCCTCTCGCCCTGGATCTACTGCTCATCCACCCCATGCAATTCCAAATTCCCCACCGTCTACTCCGGTGCCCCATTCCATGCCCCCCTCCCCGTCCAGAATTCCTTATGGGGGTACCCGCTCCATGGTTGTTCCTGGCAATGCCACCATCCCCAGGGACAGAATCTCCAGCCTGCCAGTCTCCAGACCCATCTCTCCAAGCCCAAGCGCCATTTTAGAAAGAAGAGATGTCAAGCCGGATGAAGACATGAGTGGCAAAAACATCGCAATGTACAGAAATGAGGGCTTCTATGCTGATCCTTACCTTTATCACGAGGGACGGATGAGCATAGCCTCGTCCCATGGTGGACACCCACTGGATGTCCCTGACCACATCATTGCATATCACCGCACCGCCATCCGGTCAGCGAGTGCTTATTGTAACCCTTCAATGCAAGCAGAAATGCATATGGAACAATCACTGTACAGACAGAAATCAAGGAAATATCCAGATAGCCATTTGCCTACACTGGGCTCCAAAACGCCCCCTGCCTCTCCTCACAGAGTCAGTGACCTGAGGATGATAGACATGCATGCTCACTATAATGCCCACGGGCCACCTCACACCATGCAGCCAGACCGGGCCTCACCGAGCCGCCAGGCCTTTAAAAAGGAGCCAGGCACCTTGGTGTATATAGAAAAGCCACGGAGCACTGCAGGATTATCCAGCCTTGTGGACCTTGGCCCTCCTCTGGTGGAGAAGCAAGTTTTTGCTTACAGCACGGCAACGATACCCAAAGACAGAGAGACCAGGTAAGGTGCAGTGAGGGTGACCAAGGGTGGTTCCTGGGCCCATGTGTCACTATGGGCTGCTCTACAGGGGTCAAACCGACAGAATAAATGTCTGAGCACCCATCTCTGCAGCATGCCCTGTGGGTGCTGCAGAGGTTACAGAGTGGTGTCAAAGCTACCGTTGTCTGCAAAGAGTTTCTAAACTGGCAGAGGTTACAGCCATGAAGCCATGTTCAAGAAGACAGGTGCACCAACAAAAGTAATCCGTCCCTTGTGCTTCTGGAGCATGGATCTAATAGCATTATCGTTTGCATAAATCTGAATAATTTGGAAGAAAATTGTCATTAGTAGAAGCCAGATGAAAAGATCAAAAGGTCATAATAATTGATCTGCTACTGCTGAAAATAAGGAGTGGTTTTCAGTTTTAACTGTTGGAAATAGCAGTTTGTGTTTTTCCTTGTGGAATACAATTTTGTTTTCTCATCTGGTTGTGGGAAGTGGAAAGAATGTGTCTATTTTTTAAGAGGATAAAAATCTGAATTTGCATGAAAATGGAATGGCTTAGATTTAATACTTATCTAGGAGTGGTGCTGAAATCAGCAAAATTTTTCTAGGGAAAGACTCTCTGGGGATTTGAATTTCTTTTAAAATAGATATATTTTATAATTTACTGTTTCAGATGCTTCCTACTCTATCTTGAAAACCTTCCAAAGTTCATATAGTAATAGAAAAGCTAATTTTGATAAAGGAAATTTCTCTAGCCTGAATTGGTTGAAAGAAGTCAACAAAATAATCATAAAAATCTAGCCAAAGAAATTGAGTCCAAAATATGTGTAAGCGTGCTGCTACCTATTGTTATATATGAATTAAGGGGTATGAAAAATAAGATGTCCAGGCTGGGTGCGGTGGGTCATGCCTGTAATCCCTGCATTTTGGGAGGCCGAGGTGGGTGGATCACCTGAAGTCAGGAGTTCTAGACCAGCCTGGCCAACATGGTGAAACCCTGTCTCTACTAAAAATACAAAAAGTAGCCAGGCATGGTGGCAGGCACTTGTAATCCCAGCTACTCGGGAGGCTGAGGCAGGAGAATCACTTGAACCTGGGAGGCAGAGGTTGCAGTGAGCTGAGATCACGCCATTGCATTCCAGCCTGGGCGACAAGAGTGAGACTTTGTGTCAAAAGAAAAAAGACAAATAAGATGTCCAGATACTCAGTTATTCAATACCTTATTAGAACCACTGCTTCTCACTAAACAATGTTAATATCACTTACTGTTACATACCATATAAAAAGAAGGCCAAAATTGTGAATGGAATGTGACCTGTCTACCTTACTATTTTCACACACAAGTCAGAAAGTCCTGAAGTCCTCTTTAGCACAGTTTTATTATGAAAGGGCAATCCCTTCTTATTTGTTCAGTTACTGGGAATATCATAGCAGAAAGACTTCAGGAGATAGAAAGAGAATGAACATGAAAGTTTTGGGATCATTAATGAAATGATCATTAAAGTTCTACCTCTCTCATGTAGTTAGAATAACAACAACAGTGACTGGCTTGATGATGCAGGACTAAGAAAATATAAGAATTAGAAAATAGTATTCATTCTCTCCTTTTTGAAGTCTTCATGAAGTGAAATTCTAAGCATCAAAGAAAGGTACTCTTCCCATCACTACAGACAGCTAAAGGGTATAGGATAAACATTCATAGTGGTTCATTGGAGCAAACCGTTGTGACATCTGGAGAGGAATCTACCAAGATGTGCCATAAGTCTTGGAAGCCTGTGCTGCATACTTCACAGAAAGGATAACACACCTGTCCCCTTTGGTGGGCTGTGAGGTGCTGGTTGGAAAATGGTATGTCACTGAGGGGATGGAACTTACAGGAGCAAGAATTTAGTCCAGGAAACCGTAAAAACAATCTGTCTCCTGCATATAATATTGAGCCAGAATCCATCCTCCCCATCATCCCCCTGCCTCCCACACTGACCTGTCGTAGATGGAAGAGCATCAGGAGTTGATTTTGCCATGATCATGTTGAACTGTTTCCACCCTGGTTCTTGGATGGTAAAAACCTAAATTTGCATGAAGGTAGATTAGTTTAGATGTAATATTCTTTTGGGAGTAGTGCTGAAATTATCAAAATTGTTGGCCAACCAAAGATGGTGTGCGCCTTCTTTCTAGAACCTAGCTCAGTGTCACCCATGTAATTACCACACATACAAAACTTAATGTGCATCCTTGAGCCTCACTTTTCAAGAGATTTAGTTACAGAGAGAAAAAAACAAACCCTCTGCTGACCTGTGGAGTCATCTCTGTATGGGATCAAAATCTTGAAGGATTTTAGCTTTTGGTGCTGTGAGTGTTTTTTTAGGGCCTCCACTCCCTTTTTTAAAAAAAGATCTGCCAACCTCAGAGACTTCCATTTTGTAAAATTTCAGAAAATTCTATGGACTTGAGTTTTACATGTTAGAGAACCTTTTTAGAAAATCTAAATTATTCTCTTACCAGTTTAACAAATATAAGAAAAACTGACTACACAGATGAATATTCACCTAAAATACACTGTCATTATCACCACTGTGTTCTGACGTATGATGGTAGTTATGAATGTAATGTTACATGTTCACATTTTTCGTTCCCCATAATGTGAAATAGCAGAGGAAGAATTTTATCTCATACATCTTGCCAAGGTGACTCTCCACCTGTAATCAGCTTATCTCTAGAGGGTGGAATTGGAGTGCTTGGTTATATGTGGGCTGGTTAGATTCTCTTTTCCTAGAAACCTGCACATAGACACACAGACACGCAGAGACGCACACATACCACATGGACACACAAAGACACAGACACATGACACACACGAAACAGACACACGTACACATACCCCCACACAGACACATACACACACACTCTCTCTCTCGCTCTGTCTACATTTAGAGTCACTATTGCTGAAAGACCTAAACACTCCCTGCTAACTCCACTCAGACACATGTCAAAGGTGAAGAATAATTCTCTGGTCAAAAGAACTTGAGTCTGGAACTTTTGTCCTCAGCACTCCGATGTGCTTCCCCCATTGTTTCTGACATGGACAAAGTGACAAGGGTGGAGCTCATGCCATACTTCCTCCTCCAAGGACAGCTCAGAATCTGGCCCTGAACTCTTTTAGATATCTTGGTAACGAGGCTGACATGTAGCATTCCTGGGGGATGTGTAGGAAGGAGGTGAATGGCACCTATCATTTGTTGAGAGCCTTTTATGAGCCAAGCACTGTGCGAAGTAGTTTCTGTACATTATATGATGTAATCATCATGACAACCCAGTGAGGTATGTACTATCGTCATCTGCATTTCACAGATGCAGAAACTGAGGCTCAGAGAGGTTAAGTAACTTGCCCGAGGCCGCAAAGCCAGTAAGTGGCATAAAATGTCCAGGACTATTAAAGAATTCTACATATTCCATACTGTTTACCACTGTGCACTATTCTGCCTTGCAAATGTGAACTGTAAGGCCCACCTTCACACAACAGAGAAGTTAATTCAGGAGTGAATTCTAAACATTTTAACCAGAATCCTTCGAAAATTGTTTCAGGACTACATGCTAAGTAACTGCTCCTAAAGGATATTTACAATCATAAACACAGAATTTGCATAATTATGCTGCTAAATATATACATGCCATTTTAAATATAACTGCCCTAGCTAGTATATTAGCACAATTATGCAGAAATAGGGGAAGAAAGAGGACAACGTTCTTGGTATACTTCATTTATTCAATGCATCTGAGTACTATGTCAAAGAAAAATGTTAAAAACAGGAACATCAGAAACAATTACTGAAGCACAAAATTATAGTCCATTGTCTCATCTATGCCATGATGTTATTTAGAAATACTTAATCTGTGTAAGTATTGTTAAAGAGTTTTCAACCCCTTAAAGCTTAACTTCATGAGCACAGGGTCCTATAAAGAACCAATCCAATTTCTGTTGCAATTTCATAATATTAAAAAGCAAATACATCTGAGAGTGTTTTTCATACAAGACTCTCAAGTAACATTTTACATCAAAGACGTGAAGCTGCAAAAACACAGGAGGGAGGCTGAGAAATCGGTGGCTGTGCTTTCTGTTGGCACCGCTGGGTTCCTATGCTGTTCTGAAGAACACTTCAATATAACAGTCCAAATAACTGCGGGACGTTAGAAATCAGAGGGAAAAATTCTTCCTTCCACATTCATACTTTGAAGACATCCAGTGGTAGCTTTTTGAAGGAACATGATTTGGTAACAGCTCTGTTGACTTGAAAATAGCTTGCTCAAGACTAAGTAATTGAGTCTTGAGTCTTATATTTAGTCACATACCTTGTGCTAATGAATTTGGCATCTCTTTCTTTATAAAGATGCTTCAATGAGCACCTAGTAATAATAAATTGCATCTAGAATATCTGGAGAACACGGTGTCTATGGAATAACATTCACATGATGGTAGGGTTCTCCTCCCAGGAATACCAGGGACTTTGGGGTATAGTGACAGATCATAGCTGCCTTTGACTTTCAGAACAGCCATTCTAGTGTCTGAGCTTCTATAAAAGAAAGCAATCTCAAGTGATGAAGTGATTGTACCCAAGTGACTTCCATTCAGCTAGGACTCCAAGTAGAGAATAGTCCTAGTGACTAGGAGAGACTGCCCAAGGAGACCATGTGTGACAAATGGCTTAGTGCCTGAGGCTCTGTCTTCTCTAGGTTGTAAAATTACTTCATTAAACAGCATCATTATTTCTATTCATGGCACATAAAACAGCCCTTAAGAATTGTAAAATTCTAGGACATTTATGTTTTGCTATTTTCTATTTGTAGTTTGGATCATGTACTGTAATGTAAAATACCTTTAGTGAAATAACACTCAAAATCCAAGAGTGCTCATTGCAAAGTGACTACCTTGCCTTCAAAATGTATAACGGTTTCCTCCAAATTGATTTTTCAGGACACAGTAAACTTGAACTGAGATTGTATTTTTATACTATTCTATACCTAGAGCAGCTACATTCAACAAATTAGTATAGAGTTACACTAGGAAGAAAAATTTTGTGCATTCTGAGCACCTATAGCTACAGAAAAGCAAGCAACTTGAGTTTCTGTTATGATTTTTGAGGCATGCTAGACTTAGCAGAACCTTCTATGTACAGAAGGAAGCCCACATGGCAACTGGCAGCTTGTGTCTGCTTTTAATCATTTCATATCACTTTCTCATTTTATGAGAGTTCAGTGTTACTGTGTTGGTAACTTTTAGGGGTGAGATGGATCCTTGGTTAAACAGTTAATCAAATGCAAGTCTAAATTTGGATTTATGTCATTGAAAAATGTTCACTGTGACTGGAAGACCTTTGAATATTTCCTAAACCATGCTTTATCCTCCTAGAGGACAGTCAGATTGAATGATGGGAAAAGAAGGATTAAGTGTTTTCCTTTCTTGCTGGTATAGTAAAAAGTGAGTCACATCAGAGATATCCTAAGTAGTTAGACTTAGCATCTCGGTAAAGCAGAGTTTCTTAACCTCTGCACTGTTGACAGTTAGGGCCTGATAATTTGCTATGGGGGCTGTCCTGTGCATTGTAGGATGTTGCCTTAGTCCATTCTGTGTTGCTATAAAAATACCTGAGACTGGGTACTTTGTAAAGAGAAGACGCTTATTTAGCTCATGGTTCTAGAGGCCGAGAAGTTCTAGGACATGGCCCTAGCTTCTGGCAAGGCCTTTTGTGCTACATCATAGCATGGCAGTGGAGGTCAAGGGAGAAGTGGACTCAGGCAAAGAGGGAGAAACCTGAGGGGGATCTGGTTTCATAACAACTCACTCTCAGGGGAACAAATTCATTACTGAGAGAATGAATCCAATCTCTCAAGAGTGAGAGCAAGAAATCACTCACTACCTTGAGAACAGCGAGAGGCCCTTCATGAGGGATCCGCCACTATAACCCAAACACCTTCCACTAGGCCCAACCTCCCAGCACTGCCACACAGGGGATCACATTTCAACATGAGTTTTAGTTGGGACAAACCATATCCAAACCAAACCATAGCAGATGTTTAGCAGCATCTCTGGCCTCTACCCACTGGAAGCCAGTAGCAAATACCAACCACCAATCCTGCCCTAGCCAGGATAATCAAAGACATCTCTAGATGTTGTAATGCCCTGCCCAGGGGGTGCAAAATGCCCCAGCTCAGAAACGTTGCTCTAAAGGAAATTTGAACTTTTTCTACTTTTAATAAAATAGAGAAATGAAAGAATACCCCATGTTCAAGCAATGTAAATGGTGACATTCGTAAGGCAAGGACCAGGACAGTTATTACCTCCATTCTGCCCTCTTCCTCTTGATAAAGCAACTCATTATTGATAGAACTTGCTATGACTACCCTCGGGTCAATCAATATGCTCATCAACCAAACTTGTAATGGACTTCCAAGCCAGAGTGCCTGGGTTCAAATCCCAGTTCTAACACTTGCTAGCAGCTGGGACCTTTGACAGAATACCACATCTTGCACTGCCTCCATTTGCTCCTCTGTGACATAGAGATTATAATAGTGTCTACCCCATAGGATGCAACAACTCATTACAGTTCAGTGTGTTATGCCAGCCTGGGATATACTAAGTGGTCAAGAGTTTCTAGTCTGAGCAAAGTACTCTACTAAGTACTACTAAACAGGAATGTAAATACACAGAGTTGGCTAGGATGAGGAAATGCCCGAAGAAGCAGGGAGAGACATTTTTTACTATAGTATCAGAAAACACATAAAGGGAGCAAGGGTAAGAGAATTAAACTAAATGTGAACACAGAATAGAATGCGCTGGGCTTACAGATCCAAATTAGAATGTTTAGAGTATCGGAGCTGCTTTTAAGTTCATTTCAGGAAAGCAGTCAGGGTTGCACATCTGCTTAGGTCCAGGGGCAAAAAGACAAGCTAGGTTCAGGGCATCCTTTTAAAACTGCATCTGAGCTATAAGACTGAAGGTAAAGACAGCTAAACCAGGTATGCATGAAATCATTAGGTTATCTGTTTTGATGCCTAATAGTGCCTGACTGATTCAGCTCTTGTCTGAATTGCTTTTTCATGTAGCTGTAATTGTGAATCAATAAATGTTTATTGAGCTGCTCTTATATGCTTAGCTGTGGACTGGATGATTTGCTGCATACAAAGAAACTGAGATATGTTTCCTGCACACCAGGAACATAAACCATGAAGACAGTCATAAAATATTAAAAGCTTAATATAAACATATAAGCTTTGTCACAGTTAAGTACAGGAAGCTTCTGAGTTACAAACGCCTACTGAATACCTGTTTTTGAGAAACAACCACAATCATAGAATTTCACACTTGATATTTCTTTTGGCTTTGGTGATGCCCAGGGATGCTCTTCTTGTCACATCCAGAGTGACAATATCTCCTTGTGAGTCAGGGAGGAGAGAAGGGGACATGCCCAGTCACATGCCACCCTCAGAGGCTTGAACTCCGGAGAAAGATCTCTTCCTAGCTTCCGAAAGTCCAGCTTGGAAGTCAGGACACGTTTTCCTTGAAAACAATGAGGAACAACGACAGGGCTAATAATACATTGTAGGTTAAAGAGGCTTCCGTGGGCCAGCTGGAAATCCAACCACCATTTATTCCAAGTTCTAAACAATGAAAGTACAAGTAAACTTTTCAATGACAAGCCTGCCATAATTTGGGGTCTGCTTGTACATAATTAATTCCAAAGAAGTGATACAGACAGTAATTGCTATGAATTCAGAAAAGGGAACATTTTCCCAAAGTTATGTGGGTCTGAGAGCCTTCATGAGAACATTGAGATGGTCTAGAATTTAAGGCATGTATGTAATGAAAGGAAAAGATGTCATTTGGGCAAGACCAACTAGTCTGTATCCAAAATTTGCTATACTTTTACCATCAAGGTACCTATAAAAATGACATCTTGATATGATGTTTTGCCAGTCTCAGAAATCAAGGCTGACCAACTGTTGTTATTTCATTCACAGGAATGGAATTGCATGGTTAAGTCATATTTGCTAGTTATTCGTTAGACTCCTGAGTTCAGGCAACAGATATTTGATAAACATACCAGACCAACTAACAAATTTATGAAGCTAGCTCTATTCTTACACCAGAGATACTCTGTCAAAAATGCCAATGGAATGGCAGCCACGAGGTCTGTGTGCTACTTTAAACAAACCAATCTCTCAAAAGGAAAAGGCATCGTCTGTCACTAATTAGATCAATTAAAATGTGCCTCTCTATCTCCTTTGAATATTCACGAGGTGCTGTCAATCAGAAGTCCTAAGTCTGAAACCAGAAACTTAAGCCAGAAAAAACTAAATACTGTGAGGTTCAGATAACTCCTTCCTTTGTCAACTAGAACTTCTTCAAAGAGAAGAGGAATAGCTTAAGTACAGAGTCAGCCTCCTGAAGAGATGGTAAAATCAACTTAATGCAGAATCGTGGGGTTCCCACCCAACCTAAAGATGGATCATCAAAAGAGCCCAGGAGCTGATAATCCTAGACTCTGTTGACGCACAGGACACACAGTTTAGCCTCTCTTGTGATTTACTTGTCCTTCTGTCTGGCGGAAACCATGGAGATTACACTTGTCCTTATTTGAATTCTGGACTTCATTTTTCATGAATGAAGTGATTCAAAAAATGTATCTGAGTCTAAGCATGAATTCTAACTTTCAAAAATCGCAGATCTTAAAAAGTGTGTATTGAACTGGGTGCAGTAGCTCATGCCTGTAATTCCAGCACGTTAGGAGGCTGAGGCAGGAGGGACACTTAAGCCCAGGAGTTCGAGACCAGCCTGGGCAACATAGTGAGATCCCATCTCTACAAAAAATTTTTTTTAAAGTTAGGTGTGGTGTCACATGCCTGTAGTCCCAGATGCTCGGGAGGCTGAGGTGGAAGGATCATTTGAGCCCAGGAGTTGGAGGCTGCAGTGAGCTGTGATTGCATGACTGCACTCCAGCCTGGGCGACAGAGCAAGATCCTGTCTCAAAAAAAAAAGTCTATTGTGACAGAGCGAGATCTTGTCTCAAAAAAAAAATGGCCACATATATACTCATACAGGGCCAACTTCTATCACCAGTAAATACTTCCTCTGTCTCCTTGTCCATCCTCAAAGCTAAAGAGACCTTAGAGAATACCGTGTCCTAATACCTGACTTTACAGCAGGAGAAACAGCAAGGAGACTTCCTAAAGGTCCAAGGACGGGAGCTACTCTAGTTAAATGACATTTCGCTATCATGCTGCCTTGAGGGTGGCTCCAGCCATTGCTCTCGACCTCGCAGCCACCTGCTGGGCCAAGCCACCTCCATCTATCATCTGACTTGCTGCAGTGGTCTCCCAAAAGGTCTCCTCACTCAGTCCCTGCCCACCTGCTGCCTGTTCTCAGTGGAGGGGCCAGAGTAACCCTGTTAAAACATGAACCCTTTCATGTCCAACCTCAGCTCTGAACTCGCCATGGCTCCTCTCACATTTTGTCTTTGCAAGCACAAATAACTAAGAAGACAAAACAAAAGGGAAATGCACTAGAGAGACCAAATATAGCAATTTTTTTTCTTTTCCCCAAGAGTCATTATTTTGTTTCTTTTGAGGCCACCCTAAGATTTACAGCTCTAAAGCAGGCGGGAGTGGGGAGTTCATTTCCACAGTCACCATGAGGTCCACTCAAGAGACCATCTCTCCTGACACTGTCTCTCGTTTGAAGGTAAATTAGCTGACCGTGTTCAGGTGGCCCATAACATGAAGCAACTGCTATTCCTACCTGTTTGTACCTGTGCAAAAAATGAGATGTCACTTCCAGAACATGAATGTTCCAGATTAGCCTCAGGGAAGAGAAAGAAAATGCAAAAGAGGTGATTTCATAAAGCAGGGTGTAGGCTCGCCCTGGGGAGCGGCGGCTCTAGTCACCCAGCAGAGAGCCAGCAGGAAGTGAAGTGCCTCACCCCAGATGTGAGTCACTAAGGGAGGCAGCTCAGTGCCACAGAGAGCGCTGGATCCGAGACAGCCTGCAGGCTAATTGCTCTGTTTCCCTAAGAAAATCCCTGCCTGGCTGAGCCTCAGTGTCTTTTGTACTAATAAGGGGATGATAATCTACTCAAGAGTTCTGTGCAATTTTTTTAATTTTTATTTTATGTATGTGTGTATATATATGTATTTATATTATATTTTTATTATTTTATTTATATTTTATTTTATATATTATATTATATTATATTATTTTTTTTCTTTTTTTTTGAGACCGTCTCTCTCTGTTGCCCAGGCTGGAGTGTAGTGGTGTGGTCTTGGCTCACTGCAACCTTTGCCTCCCAGGTTCAAGCAATTCTCCTACCTCAGCCTCCTAAGTAGCTGGGATTACAGAAGCCTGTCACCACACCCAGCTAATTTTTTTTTTTTGGAGACGGAGTTTTGTCTTGTTGCCCAGGCTGGAGTGCAATGGCGCGATCTCGGCTCACAGCAACCTCCGCCTCCTGGGTTCAAGCCATTCTCCTGCCTCAGCCTGCGGAGTAGCTGGGATTACAGGCACCTGCCACCACGCCCGGCTAATTTTGTATTTTTAGTAGAGATGGGGTTTCTCCATATTGGTCAGGCTGGTCTTGAACTCTGGACCTCAAGTGATCCACCCGCCTCAGCCTCCCAAAGTGCTGGGATTATAGACGTGAGCCACGGCGCCTGGCCATTTTTTTGTATTTTTAATAGAGATAAGTTTTCACCATGTTGGCAAGGCTAGTTTCAAACTCCTGACTTCAAGTGATTTGCCCACCTTGGCCTCCCAAAGTACTGGGGTTACAGGTGTGAGCCACCACACATGGCCTATTTTTATTTTTTAATGTATTATTATTTTAGAGATGGGGTCGTGCTCTGTCTCCCAGGCTGGAGCATAGTGGCACAATCATAGCTCACTGCAGCCTCAAAGTCCTGGGCTTAAGCAAGCCTCCAATCTCAGCCTCCCAAAATTTGGAGATTACAAGTGTGAGCCACTGTGCCTGGCAGAGGGCCGAGTTCTGTGCAATTTAAATGAAAATAGCTATTAGATCACTTTGTGTACTGGAAAGTTTTCTATGAACAAATGTTTCATTGACATAAAACCATGAAGCCATATAGTTGTGCCAGCCCTTCAGATCTGAGGGGGATTGTGTCCTTATCCCTGACTTGGGACTCTTTCCTGGTACCAGCCAGAACAGCCTACACAGAAATAGAATTGTGAAATAGATTAAAGGCTGCCTGGAGCCTTCCCCAAGCGCATCTGCTGTGCTGGACAGAGCACTGCTGGAACCTCGGAAGCCAATTGTGCATGCGGGGAACACCAGGCCTGGTGGGGACTGAGCTTGGCCCTCCTGGTTGGACCTGCCTGCCTTTTTTTTTTTTTTTTTTTTTTTAATTGCTTCAGTCAAGATCACAGACCCAGAATGGGAAGACCTATGGGATTTATGTAAATCCCTTCCAACCAGAAACTTATGTAATTCCAGGATTCTAAGTGAGGCTGGATTTCTGTGGGTAGTGGGTATGAAAGAATGGGTACCCCTGTTTAACAAGGGGTTGGGGCCTTCTGTGATGGTTTCCTCTACAGAATAAGGGTTTGCTCCGCCTTTTCCATGGCCTGACAAGAACTCAACTCCATATTCTCTCACTTCCTGTAATTGACCATGTCCAGGACTTTCTGACCTTGGAGAATTCACCTTTGCTCTTTCTTCTGCCTGGTGCGTTCTTCCACCAAATGTCTAACTGACTGGCTCCTCTCCAAACTCAAGGCTTTGCCAAATGCCACCAACTCAGGGAGGCCTTTCCTGGCCATGACACTTGAAGTTGCAACATTCCCCCACAGTCTCCTGTGTCCCAAATGTAAGTTCCATGAGGGCAAGCCCTGTGCTTTTACCACCATACCCCCAGCATCTTGAACTGTGCCTGGTCCAAGAAATATTTGCTGAATGAATGAATTTAAAGGGATATCATGAAGGCTTATACATCTTCAGTGGTTTACAGGTTATAATGTGCTTCCCTGCATGTTTTTCTCATTTGCCCTCATTTTGATGACTCTGTAGGGTGACAGCCTTTGGGACAGGTAAGGCAGTTGTTGTCCCAGTTTGATGGTTAAGGAAGCGGAGACTCAGAGATGTTAAATGAATTCTGAGTGGAGATTTGTATCTCCCCATGGATGTCTGTTAATGAACTTGAATGCAGCATGCCCAAAAATAAAGTCCTATCGTCCCCATATCAGGTCCCTCAGGCCAAAAACCTTGGTGTCATCTTGATTGCTGTCTCCCCAACCCTGCGTTTGGACACCTAGACCCAGAGAACAGTGAGATCTGTACTCGGAGGTTTCCTGGCTCCAGTCATTGCTTTCGACCTCACAGCTACCCATGGGGCCAAGCCACCTCCATCTCTCACCTGACTTGCTACAGTGGTCTCCCAAGAGGTCTCCCCACTCAGTCCCTGCCCACTTTCAGCCTGTTCTCAGTGGAGGGGCCAGAGTGACCCTGTTAAAACGTGAGCCCTGTCATGTCCAGCCTCAGCTCAGACTTCCCCATGGTTCCCATCACACTCAGCGTCAAAGCGAGAGTCCCTAAGATGACATACAAGTAGGGAGAATGCCCTTCTCAGCTGGACTGGGACAGCTCCCAGGCATCCCTGTTGTCCTTGTACAATACTTGCAATGACCAATGGCTCCCCTGCCCTCTTTCTGAAGTGTCCTGGTGTGGAGAATAAATGATGTGATTCCCCTTCCCACAAACCCTGGCCAGGTCAACCCTCTGCTCCTCTGACATCATTTCAATCACCCTCCCCTTCCTTCCCTCACTGCAGGCACACTGGCCTTCCCAGCTCTCCTCAGACCTGCCAGGCATGCTCCTGCCTTGGACGGAGTGTATATGTGTGAGTGCACCTGCTCTTCCCACAGCCTGGAATGTTCCTCCTCCAGACAGCATACATGGCCTGCTCTCTCACTTCCTTCAGGTCTTTATTCAAAAGTGACTTTCTCAGTGAAGCCCTGTTTGCTCACCCTGTGTAAAATTTCAGCTCTTCTTCCTATCTCTCTTCCCAGATTTTTTTTTCTCCTTCATGTTCATTGGTGTCTAAGGTTTAGCATTTATTTTGCTAATGGTCAGTAGAATGTAACCTCCATGTAAGCAAGGAGTTTTGTCTATTTTGTTCATGTCTATGTCCTTAGTGCCTGGAGCATTCCCTAGTATGCAGTAGGTGCTCAATAAATGTCGGTTGGATTAATGGATGAAAGAAAAGTCACAGCGCTGTAAGGATGGAATCAGAGCACAAATCCGGGTTAATTCCTTGTCCACTGTTTTTGCTTCCACCAAATTGTATTTGGTCTATGGCTTTTGCGCTTGCCCTGGAACCCTGCTCAGAACACTGCTCCCTTCCCCTTCTTCTTCTCCCTCTGGATAAATTCTACTATTCTTTTCAGCATCATTCACATCTCACCTCTTATAAGAACTTGTTCTTCCCCAGCCTATTGCTCCATCTCCATCATCCAGGAGCACCTTATTGATAGCACTGAGCACAGAGAAACCCCACAGAATCCTGACTGGGCTGTAGCCACCATGCCCACCTAAGCCAAGTCATCCAAAGCCTAGGATCAGGAAGAAAGGCATCAGCATCACTGACCCTCAGCGCCCACCATGGTGCTCACGCGCAAAGCGATGGTGGAAGTGAACTGAAATTTACATGATAATCAATTGTCTCCCAAGGCCTTGAAGAAAATAAACAGCATCCCTAGGAGTATGTAAAGAACTATGTATTAGCGAGAGTACCATCATCTCCACAGCATTCCCTCTCCACATCTCATTGCCAGTTTTCATTCTCTCAACACCTCAGTGAATTTATGAAGAAAGCTTAGAAAGTAGCTTTTTCCTCCAGATCCTCATAAATGGAGCTTCATTTTTGCCTGTTTTTTACAGGTGTCCTTAAATGTGTCTATCTTCATGCATCATAAGTTAAATGCGGAACATTTTAGATGAGCCCCTTTGGTGAATAAGAAGGTATCCCCAACTCTGTCTCCTTGAAGATTACCAGAAGGAGAGGACATAGGAAGAAATAGAAGGGGCACAGGGGGTCTTTTCTTCTCATTTATTACCTGCTCTGTCATTCAGAAAGCAATGTCAGTATAGCATGGGAACAGTAAGGCTGAAAAATAGCCCAGAGGCAATGGAGTTCAGCTGGGATAATGTTGAAAGTATTCAGGGTCCAACCTGGGTAAGAGTCAGGAGAAATGACCAGAGACTGTTCAGACAGTATCGAAGGTGGAGAAAGTAAGGTCAGGCTACAGACAAAGAAATAGTTTGTATTAATAAGAGAAATGAAGACAACAAAACATCGCCATACTTAGAAGGGGTTTTGCAGTTTCAGATCTAGACAGTAACACCATTCTGAGTTAGAATTCAAGGTCGGAGGATGGCTGTAAAGATTTTGAGGCTCTATAGTGCCACATTTCTGTAGGGGTTGTAAGTATGGATGTTGAATCTACAAAGGATGGCAGCTGGGGTGTGGTGGATGGGAGCACAGTTCCATGCTGATCACCCAGGAATGGGAGGGATTTCCTGGATAACGGTAGGGAACTTAGGGATGAGATAGTCAAGAATTCCAAAGCAGGGGAGATGCTGAGACATCAGACGAGACAAAAGATTGAAGTGCTTTTTAGGGGAGACAGAACATACCCAGTCTTCTTGCTCATGCCATGAACACAGGGCCTGGGGAGAAGAAATGGCAGCCCTGACCGCCAACTACACCAATGTCTGCCAAATAGATCTAAATGTGTCAATGAGAAGTTAAATGTATTGGGAGGTTGGGGAACAATGTCTTTAGTTACACAGCTTTTCCACCAATAGGTTAACTTCAGGCAGAAATAGAAAGTTCATTGCTTAGAGTCACATTTGAAGCTTTACCACAAATTCAGACAATTTGAATTCCTTTGTTTTGTTGAACTCATCTGAAAACAGAGTCTTTAATTACTTTGGGTTTTTTTTTTTTTTTTTTTCCCCTCATACCAGAGTCAGGGCATGAACAAACAAGGGCATAGCCTTGCTTTAAACCTGTTCACTATTGCATTCTGGAAAATGCCTTCGGCACTGCCAAGACTAAAGAGTTTTAGTTCAGACAGATTTCTCCCAGAAAAAAAGAAACTGACATTGTGAAAGAAAGGCACTGCCTGAGAAAGCGGGTGTTGTGCCTCTGCTGTATCCACGGCAGCTAGCACATTACCTAGCACATATTAAGGGCTCAAAAATATTTTTTGATTGACTCATTGACCATATAACACTTTCTGATGAAGAGAGATGAGGGGGAATGAGCAGGAATACAAAGAAAAAATTGCAAAATTTAGAACTACAAGCAAATGGAGGAACCACCTAGTAGGGACTCTCAGAAGACTAGAATAAAGCAGTTGTTACTGACTACAGTGGGTTGAGGCTGCAGTGAGCCATGATCATGTTCACTGTACCCCAGCCTAGGAACAGAGTAAGACCCTGTCCCAAAAAAAAAAAGTTATATAAATGGAGTCACTGGCTAAAAATAATCCCCTAACTGGTTAAGAAGGTTAATGCTTCAGACTAGGGGCTAATCACATCAGCTCGGCTAGCTGGTTTCAGCCATCTCCTGTAATACATCTTCTGGATATTTAAGAACAAATCCTTTGGGATTCTTAATAGGGGAATCGCCAGCCTCATATGTGTTACACTATTGACTTGTGTCTTAATAGCCATTCATTTACTTAGATATATAATAAGGACTTAATTCAGGCTTAGTGATGCCTTGATCAGTACAAAGTCCCTAGTCCAAAAAAAAAAAAAAAGTCAAGGTAAAACTTGAATCAAAAAGATATATAAATGGGCCAGGCATGGTGGCTTATGCCTGTAATTCCAACACTTTGGGAGGCCGATCTTGCTTGAGTCCAAGAGATCAAGACCAGCCTGAGCAACACGGTGAAACCCCATCTCTACTAAAAATACAAAAGAAGTAGCCAGGTGAGGCGGTGCGTGCCTGTGATCCCAGCTACTTGGGGGGGCTGAGGCGAAAGGATCTCTTGACCTTGGTGAGTTGAGGCTTCAGTGAGCTATGATCATGCCACTGTACTCCAGCCTGGGAATAGAGTGAGACCCTGTCAAAAAAAAAAAAAAAGAAAAAAGGTTCTGTAAATGGAGTCACTGTTTAAAAATCATCCCCTAAACACAGATTTTTTTTTTCTTTTCTGTGTTGCAAAGACAGAACAGACCACCAACAGTAAGAATTTTGCTTCATCTTCACAGACAGACATGGAGCTTGCAGGAAAGTTGTTTGGAGTAATCGTTTTAACACTGCAAACAGCACTTCCCTGAATGTGACTTGAATTTTTTATTAATATTATGTTTGGATCATGAGAAGACTCATTCAGCCAAGCTGACTTAAGACATTAAATGACTAGTTAACCATATACACTAATCACATAAATATGGTTTGTGGAATGATATAAAATGGTTTATGAAATCGTTTTTAAGCCATCTTTTCAACAGTAATTGTATCAGTTCTGTCATATTTTAAACCAAGTGATATTGGCAAGAATGAGCCTAAATGTCTTTAATATTCTGATCATGAGCATGCAAAATTGCCCCTGCAATAAAATGACAGGGTTGTGTTCATTTCTCTTCTTCCATGGCACTTTGCTTTCTTCCCTTTCAACTTTAAAACACTTCCTACAATTTCATCATGGGAGAAGGCTGTATAAGTTTCCATTGCCGTAATTTACTTAAACCATAAAATTGTTTCCAGATTACCAACTATAAAATGGAAAGACAATCTTATTTATGAATGTATAAATCAGATAATGTCCCCAAAATGAATCCTGAAAGCAGACACACTTTGATGATTAAATAGGAGGGAAAATGTTTTCTCATTACCGTGTGTCAAAAGAATTGTATTTTTGTGAAGTGGCTTTGGCCAAGACAGTAGAGCATACACATGTATTTGGTGCTGTGTGTACTGCCTGCTCCCACCTGGGAGGGAATGACTTCCCCTCTACTGTCAAGCATCTGAACTCTCCGGGGGGGTGTCAGATGAGAAGCCACCTGACTCAGAATCTCTGATGCAGCATGTCTCTTTCCTGGTGACCCTGCAGGTGACATATCCTGAAAGAGGCCACCCAGGGAGCCTTCACTCCCTTCCTCACGGATACAAAAAGGCAAGCCAAGCATGTGGGTACCTGGAGTGGGTATAGCCCTTTTGTTCTAAAAGCACCCAAACTCTTATCCCAGGCAGTTCTGCAACTCTGTCAATATCAGCCCTAAAGAAGAATAGGATATTGTTTGGGAGTTGTCTCTCTCTGCACCCTAAAACTATTATCTGTTGGAAGCCCAGGGTAGAAACTGAGTACTCACTGAGCCAAGGAACATGCCGAAGGTGTGTCTGCAGCCCCACGGACTTCCATGTGCAGATGACGTGGTCTGTGTTGTGACATTCTACAGTTCTCAACTCAAGGATGAATCAGTAGAAGACCAATGTTCTTTATCCAGAATGATTCAGTTGCTCGATCGATCTTCCTTCCTTCCTTCCTTCCTTCCTTCCTTCCTTCCTTCCTTCCTTCCTTCCTTCCTTCCTTCCTTCCTTCCCGACACAGTCTCGCTCTGTCGCCCAAGCTGGAGTGCAGTGGTGCAATCTGCTCACTGCAACTTCTGCCTCCTGGGGTCAAGTGATTCTCCTGCCTCAGCCTCCCAAGTAGCTGGGATTACAGGCATGCGCCACCACACCCAGCTAATTTTTGTATTTTTAGTAGAGATGGGATTTCACCATATTGGCCAGGCTGGTCTTGAATTTCTGACCTCAAGTGATCCACCCGCCTTGACCTCCCAAAGTACTGGGATTACAGACACGAGCCACTGCACCCGGCCTGTTTCAATTTTTAATGCTGATGCTCTCCTTTGTTGGACAGTGTAATGAAACCTGTTGACCAGACTGGAAGCAGAAAGAAGGCTGGTCTAGCGCTAACTAGCATTGTTCTCGTGGCCAGCGATGGAATCCCAGGACTCCCCTCTGCCATTTCTCTCTTAGCAGAGTCTTATTTAGTCTCTACATAAATGAGACCTACCTATTTCTTGCATTTCTTAATATTACTGTCTTCTGTATGTACTAAGGTTGTCATCATGCCTTTCTATCCCACACTCCAGCTGTACAGAACCCTTTAAGCCACTTCCTTACCAAAGCTCTCTAGACTCTAAAAATGCCATGTTACCTTTTTTTCCTTAAAGAAATATCCTTTGCATTTGCCTAGGATTGAAGAAGAGCAGTAAACTAGTACATCTCAAGGTAGCCTGAATGCACTTCTGCTCTTAGTGTCATTCATTGTACTCCAGCACCACTGTGGATAGAGTCCCTGTGGGACGAATGAGGACTCTGGGCAACTTTCACCTGGGACTGAGCATTCTCCCGAGGAAGTCATTCATTTCCCAAGAGTTTGTGCAAGTCTGTGTCTCCCATGTGGCAGGAAGAGTGACCAACCACCACTCCCATTTTTTCTGAGATGCCACTGTGACTTGGGTCAATAAGCTTGGCCTTGCCGATGGATATTCACTAACTGGTTTTTCTTATTTGAATTTCTTACCATTTTTTCCCTTTGATAATGTGGACTATTTTATGGCAAAGAGGGGCGCCAAGGTATGACTGAAATCCTGTATGGCTGAGAGGTTTAGCATCAACTGGTGTACCTGGAAACATTTGCAAATCACTCTGGGGAGATACGTTTCCATGCTCACCATTTGAGATTTCTTCTTTCCACTCTATTACAGCAGAGAGATCATACTATTAATACTTAAAATTACTTGGTGTTTTTTTTTTCCCTCCTTGGTGGATTTGCAACCTTTAACTATCCAGACTGCGTGACTTACATATAAGAAACTCAGTATTGTGACAGACCATCAATTTTAAACTAAAGAAAATGTGTGGAGTTCTGATATCAGAAGCTTACAGTTACAAAATTAAGATCAGTGTTACACATGGCACTGAGAATTACATTCTGGAGGCAAAACTCAAGGCTGCAATGCTTGAGTTGGACAAAATTACCCTTGAATATCATCTTGATTGTCATAAAGTTCAGGATGCAGATGCACCATCTCTCAAAAAGAGCCCAACTTAATCAGCTGGCTTTTTCTGTGAAGGAACAGGCCATCATTACTCTTTTTTTTTTTGAGACAGAGTCTTGCACTGTCGCCCAGGATGGAGTGCAGTGGCGCAATCTTGGCTCACTGTAGCCTCCACCTCCCAGGTTCCGGTGATTCTCCTGCCTCAGCCTCCTGAGTAGCTGGGATTACAGGCATGCACAACCATACCCAGCTAATTTTTCTATTTTTAGTAGAGATGGGGTTTCACCATGTTGATCAGGCTGATCTCGAAGTTCTGACCTCAGGTGATCCACCCACCTGGGCCTCCCAAAGTCCTGGGATTACAGGCATGGACCACCATGCCTGGCCAGACCACCATTACTTTTTCCACTGAGAATCAGATAAATTAACCAGCTTGTATTTAATAGTGTACGAATATACTGTTTGCAGAACAGGAATCCCATCACTCACAAGCCCAGGGGTCTGTGGGACTGAGATCCGCAGTGAGGAGTGAGGTCCCTTCTCTTATCTCAGGCTTGTGCAAGGACAGTCACTCATGAGAGATAACAGCACAGGCAATGCCCGTGCCATATACATTGTTCTTCTCTCTCCTTTTCCTGTTTTGAACTACAAAGTATGCATAACTGAATTCACATGAGGTGACATGTGAAGCCTCTATTCACTTACTTGTATTGTTGTTTTTAACGATGTGTTGAAAACAATGGCAATAGTTCTGCAAAACGTCCGTTGTCTGAGGTGTAGAAATGTGAGCCTATTTCAAATGCCAGTTAAACTGTAATGAAGCATCAAAGAGCCCTGGAGAGAAGGGAGCAGTATCTGTATATGGAAATCATTGGGAAATTTTTCATTAACGTCTTGAGATGGCCAAGCTGTTAGGGATACTCATTTTCCTGCACGATTCTGTAAAGGCCTCCAGGCTAAAGTTCCTATGACATTAGATCCAACATCATCTACTTTCAAATACTTGGGTTTTTTGTTGTTGTTGTTTGTTTTTTGTTTTTGAGACAGAGTCTTGCTCTTTTGCCCAGTCTGTAGTTCAGTAGTGCGATCTTGGTAGTAGAGATGGGGTTTCACAATGTTGGCCAAGCTGGTCTCAAACTCTTGACCTCAGGTGATCCGCCCACCTCAGCCTCCCAAAGTGCTGGGATTACAGGCCTGAGCCACCATGCCCGGACAGGTTTCTGTCATATTTCTCCACTATCTAAAGAAGAGACATGGCGGGGCACGGTGGCTGACGCCTGTAATCCCAGCACCTTGGGAGGCCAAGGCAGGCAGATCACAAGGTCAGGAGATCGAGACCATCCTAGCTAACAAGGTGAAACCCCATCTCTACTAAAAATACAAAAAATTAGCCAAGAGTGGTGGCGAGCACGTATAGTCCCGGCTACTTGGGAGGCTGAGGCAGGGGAATGGCATGAACCCGGGAGGCGGAGCTTGCAGTGAGCAGCTTTGGCACCACTGCACTCCAGCCTGGGCAACAGAGCAAGACTCCATCTCAAAGAAAAAAAAAAAAAAGACATGTTTGTGTTGCCCTTAAGCTATGACACAAGTGTTACTACCCACACAGCAAACATCTCCATCATTTATACCAAAACCACTCAGCAGCCTCCCAGCTGAGGTGTACGGCCTAGAAATGTGTGCAGCTCAGTGAGATCTGGCCTGGGACACTGCCATGCTAGGAAACAGCCCTTTTGTGCAAGGTGAAAGAAAGAAAGCAGGGCAGAAAGACTCAAAAAACACAGGATGTGCAAACAGGGTTGTTTCCAAGGGAGAAGTTTTTCATTTTTCCAGGAGGCCCCTGTTGGTCTGTGCTATGTCTTTTTTTTAGCCAGTCAGGTCACTGACTTGATACTGAACACTGATCACGAATCTTGACCTCAGCTGGGGATGTGCGGCTCTTCACGTTCCTGAGCCAGGTTGGGTGAACTTCCACGGCCTTCTAGGTGGTACCTTTTATAACCATTGGGTGGTGCATCCACCTGGACAAACCGGTCTGAAAGTCAATAGAGCTTTAACAAACAATTCTCTTGTTTTACAGAGAGAGGATGCAAGCCATGGAGAAACAGATTGCCAGTTTAACTGGCCTCGTTCAGTCTGCACTTTTTAAAGGGCCTATTACAAGTTATAGCAAAGATACATCTAGGTAAAAAAGAAGAAAGCCAATGAAAAACAATAATTCAATCTGTTTCTCTTTTAATCATTAAGATAATTCATTCATTCAAATCTGTTTCCTTGTAATCATTTCAAGGCTGATAATATTCACATCTCTATGGATCATGGGCATTTTTGTTTGTTTGTTTTTTGGGGTTTGGTTTGGTTTTTTTTTTTTTCCTCCTTCTGGTAATTCTTGGTCGAAGGTAACACTTTGGCCCAAGAAGGTAAATGGGCTTCCCAGTGCATGTGGCTTCATGGACCACTCACCATGCAGTGCCTGCAATCACCACCCTTGCGTGTCCACGTCGCCATCATCTGAAAGTCACAAGTGAGCCTGGCTGCATTCCACCCCCAGTGTCAGGTGCACACCTGGGAAGCCTTTTCCATCCTGGCCAATTGTGATGCTGATGCTAAAATACCTTCATTGCTTAATCCCATCACTGCCAATTGCTTCGAATAGTGAATGGAATGGGCTAAAAAAAAAAAAAAAAGGCATTTTGGAAACTGCATAGCTGACTCTTTTTTTCTTTTATTCAGCGAGAAAATGATGAAAACCACAGCCAACAGGAACCACACAGATAGTGCAGGTAAGTGAGTGCTTTTGGAGTTGTAGGAGGCCTGTGGGCTGCCTGGGATGAGTCCTGACTTGTCTCAGAAATGTTTGACATTTCCCTAAGTCACTTATTTGGTATGATGTCAGAGGATTCCTAGATATTCCTGCTAATACTGAAATTCCAGATTTATTCATTAATTCAGGGGGCAAAGCACCGTCTTTTCCCTTTGGTTTTCATTCATTCACTCATTTGTTCATTGTTAGGGCCATACGGTGGGTATCTCGCAGACATGTGGCTGCCTGCCTAGAACTTAGAATTCAACGGGGAAGATGGAAATGGGACAAGTAATTTTATGTGTGTCAAGTGTTTAAAAGTGCAGGATAAATGCTTCACCAATAGGACTAACCTATACCAAGGGCAGTCCCCGGAGGAAGTGACACAAACTAAGCCTGGAGGGATGAAGTGACACAAACTAAGCCCGGAAGGATGAAGAGGACTTAGGGGGAAGAAGGGTTGTCCAGTCAAGGGAATTTAAAATTGTTCTAAGTGTAACGTGAAGCCATTGGAAGATTGTACACCGGGGAAGGACATCAGCCCAGCTGCAATATGGGGATGGATGAGAAGGGACAGTAGCCAATAAGGAATGACCAGTGTCCAGATGGGAGAAAAAGGAGTATTTGGCCTAGGGCCTGCTTTTTATCTTTTTAATCTCATGACAGATGACAGGGCCTGCTTTTTAAATGCCAGCATTCCCCAGAAAGAGAGCCCAGTTCTGTTAGTAGTGGCGTTCACTAGTATCCAGGTCTTTGCAATGAATGTCTCATCCAGCAGTCTTAAGCCAGGCCTCTGCAAGAAGATGAGGTCTTCCCTCTCATCGGGTTAGAAATAGAAATCCTTAGCAGGAACACATTCAGATTCTAAATTACACAGAAAGCATATGGCAAGTTGGGTGAAACCCCAAATTTAGGGAAGCCACGTGTACTAGTTTTGTGTGGCATGGTAGAGTAGACAGATTTGGGAACTTCAGTTTAGGACTCTGTTGGTCGTGGTTCTCCTCTGGCTGAGCATAATTTAGCTACAAGGCCAACAGGTTCACTCTGCCAGCGTTCCTGATCCTGATGGGATTTGTTGTTTTGCTTAGAAATCAATCAGTGGCCTTGGCCGAAGCCAGAGAATTATTTCACGGAAATTGCTAAACTTGTCTTCAGAGCAATTGCCAGTTTGTTTCGGAGATACTTAATTTATTCATTTTTTAAAATGTATTGTAAACTTAGGGAGAAGAAAGGAAACTACTAAATATTAAAAGCTCCCATCCTTCTGTAGTCCATTCTAGAAATGACTCATATCTGAAAGCACTGCTCTAATCAGTATGTACGTGCTGTTTTGTATGATCCTTTTATTTCTTTTTGCTTTTTAGAGAATAATAATAATAATAAATATGTAGTGAGTGCTTCCTATGTGCTTTTCATGCATTCACTCATGAACTCCTTACCGCAGCATCCAGGGAGAGGTACAATTTTTATTCTCATGTTCCAGAGAAGAAAACTGAACACATATCCACACACGTGGCACACATTATCATATGCCTGTCATTTTAACTCCTTTTATGTTTAGATTCCTCAGTCCCTTTAAAGATATATAGGTGGTTTCATTTCTTTGTTCTAAAACCTCTTGTCAATTTCTTTTCAAATGTGGGGAAAGGAGCCAGTGCCATTTCCTCAGATATATTTCCCAAAGTGGAATCAGTGAGTCCAAAGGGACAGTTCAGTGGCAATGGTGACATGCTGCTAGTTTTCTCTTCTGAATGGCCAAGCTGATTTGCAATGCCACTGGCGACGTGCACGTGGGCTCACTCCCCACGTCTCTGCTAGGTTTGGACTTTCTAACGTATCAGGGTGAGATATCGTCCACAGGGGCTTCGTTGCCATAGCAGCCTTGTATCGTGCACAAAATAGAATAATTCTTCCAGAATCCTAGGAAGTAAGCTACAAGACAAGTATTATCCTGTTCTGTAGACAAGTAAACGGAATTATATAGAAGTCAAGGAACTCATCTGGCCAAGAGTAAAGGAAAACCTAGACTTCCTGGCTACTTAAGGAATGCATAGTTTACTGTGGAGAGAGAACAGATGGAACCTCCCATCTCAAAGATTTTTATACTGTGCATTCAATCATTTAACACACAAAACCCTATAAGGAAGATGTCATTACCCATATTTTACATGAAAGGAGACAGAAGCTCAGGGAGGTTAGGTTAGTTATCCAAAGCCACACAGTTAGTAAGAATGATAGCCAGGTCAGGCATGGTGCCTCACGCCTGTAATCTCAGGATCTTGGAAGGCTAAAGTGGGAGGATTGCTTGAGACCAGGAGTTTGAGACCAGCCTGGGCAACATTGCAAGACCCTGTCTCTACAAAAAATTAGCATGGTGGTACACGTTTATAGTCCCACATACTTGGGAGGCTGAGGTGGGAGGATTGCTTGCGCCTGAATAGGTCAAGGCTGCAGTGAGCCGAGATCAAGCCACTGCACTCCAGCCTGAGTGACAGAGCAAGACCTTGTCTCAAAAAAAAAAAAAAGTGACAGCCTGCCTGGCTGATAATTGAGTAGATAGTGGTACCACTGGCTAAAGTTAGGCCCTTATTATAACGGACATTGAAGACTCAGAAGCAGGCAGGGTGGGAGGGGGTGAGGGATAAAAAACTATAAATTGGATACAAGATACACTACTCCGGTGATGGCTGCACTAAAATCTCAGATTTCACCACTATACAATTCATCCGTGTATCCAAAAACTGCTTGTTCCTCAAAAGCTATTGACATTATAGATATAATAAAATTAGGCCCATAGAGACAGAAAGAGGTTTGGAGAAGACGAGTGGAAATATGAATTTGACTCACTTATGGAAAAGTTCAGTAGTGACGTGAAGGCATTGATATGTCGATCTGAAGATAATTGTGTGCTGCAGACGAGGGTGAGGGAGACCTTGGCAGGTGGTGGTAGCAGAAGTGACCTCCCTAGAAAGCATGTCCATCCAGAAGAGAAGTGGACCCAGCGACACAACATATCAGGACTTAAAAGGTTGGCAGAGGAAGGAGTTAGAAAAGAGATTGACCAAGACAGAGCAGCAGAAAGGGAAGAAGATGATGGAAAGTTTCAAAGTGACTGAAAAGAAAAGAAGTGGCTGACAAAGCTCAGTGTCACATTGAAGCAAAGTCATGTCAGCCTAGGAGAGAGTCCACAGGGTGACAACTAGAAGATCGCTGAAATGAACATAAAGAGCCATTTCAGGGAATGATGGAGCTATTACATGAACCACATATAGTGGATTAAGAGGTTATAGATGAAGATACTTTAAAAATGAGTGTAGATTCCATAAAGGAATTTGGTTGTTGGCCGGGCGTGGTGGCTCACGCCTGTAATCCCTATACTTTGGGAGGCTGAGGCAGACTGATCACCTGAAGTCAGGAGTTCGAGACTAGCCTGGATAACATGGTGAAATCCCATCTCTACTAAAAATACAAAATTAGCCAGCTGTCTTGGTACGCACCTGTAGTCCCGGCTACTCAGGAGGCTGAGACAGGAGAATTGCTTGAACCCAGGAGGCAGAGGCTGCAGTGAGCCGAGATCACACCACTGTAGTCCATCGCAGCCACTGCACTCCAGCCTGGTCAAGACAGAGCGAGACTCTGTGTCAAAAAAAAAAAGGAAAAAGAAAAAAGATAACGAAAAGCTTGCTGTCAGGTCTCCTAGAGCTCCATTGTCAGTCCTTTAAAATGCCTTCTGGCCTGCTCCCCTGCTGCCTCCCCAAGAGGGCCATTAGAGGGGCTGGGAGACTGGCCCTATTTGGATGGTCATTCAAGGATAAAGAGAACGGGGTTCCAGCAGCATCAGTGTCGCCAAGGCCAAGCAAGGAAGAGGACAGTTGCAGGGAGCTTCCTGGCTCATGAGCCACTTTGAGCTCCACTGAGGCCTCGTTGAGTTGTGTGTGCTGGAGAGGGAAAGGTTCCCGAAATGGCTGAGCCACGATGGGAAGACAGGCTACCACCACACTATAGCCACTCCAGGGTCTGCAAGTGGCCGCAGTGCTCTGTCCTGCAAGGCCAGCTGGCCTGCGACAAAGCTTGCACTTGACCCTTTACAGGAAAGGGAACTGAGTCGAAGTATGTGTGTGTGTGTCTGTGTGTGTGGTATGTGTGTGTTTATTAGTAACATGGATCCTGCCTCTTCTCCAGGTACCTGTTCCATAGAATCACATTGTCCCTGTTAGAGTCCTCTCCTGAAGGGTTTTTGCATTTTGCCTTATTTTCTTACTAAAGGAGTTGTGTGCAGACACCCTCCTTCGTTTGATTTTGGAAATCTGAAGGGATTCGGGACAGTACCCAGTTCTTACTAGTCTCCACTTGGCGATTGGCCGAATCTCTGCCCAGAAATAAGTTGCATGTCCTTAGGTTACATTTGCCATCCAGGAAATAGTCACATAAACACTCTATATTAGGTCTCGGAATTTTAAAATCAGTTTTCTCTATTATAAAATTACAGATATTCAGTATGCAGATTTTAAAAATACAAAAAAGTGGCTGAGTGCAGTGGCTCATGCCTGTAATCCTAGCTCTTAGGGAGGCAGAGGCAGGAGGATAGCGTGAGCCCAGGAGTTTGAGACCTGCCTGGGCAATATAGTGAGACCCTGTTCTCAAAAATAAAAAATAGTAAAAACAACAACAACAGCAACAACAACAACAAAAAACCTTATATTGGAATACCACGGCTGGAGATACCATTAACACTTTGTTTTATACACTTCTAAGCTTTTCTCTATGCAAACCTGTGTGTTTAAACAGGCTCTTCTTCCAGAGGTTAAGAAAAGAAAAAAAAAATTAAGTTAAAAAAAAAAAAACCGTAAACAAGATTGATCAATTGATAGATCAATCAGTCAATAGATAGATGGGAGCATAGACAGCTCTGTGGCCTGTCTTCCTATGGCACTTTCTTACTAAACTTCTAGAATGTGATTATTGCACACTGCATACTATAACACTGCATACTATAACACTGCATGATTCATATATATGCATTTTTTTTTTTTGTATTGAGAGAAATGGGCCTTTTTGGAACTACCAGTCATCTGCATTGGGATGGGATGCATAGCTTAGACTTTCCTTTGTGGCCTTCTGAGTTCTCTGATGCACTTTTCTCATAGGAACTCCCCATGTGTCTGGTGGGAAGACGCTCAGTGCTCTGGAGTCCACAGTGCCTCCCAGCCAGCCTCCACCTGCAGGCACCTCGGTCATCCACATGAGCCTGCTGGAGATGAGGCGGAGCGTGGCGGAACTCAGGCTCCAGCTCCAGCAGATGCGGCAGCTCCAGGTATTCCTCATGCACGGCGGCCTCTGTCTCGGTTGCCCTGAGCTCTTCCTACCTTCCTTTTCCTAGGGGCTCCACGAGACCTAGAAAATATAGAACCATAACAGCGTGGCTTCCTCTCTCACACACGCAATCCAGGTCTAGAGCCTTCCATTGCAACTACAGTCAATCTATAGCCACTTCTTTAAGCTATGTGTGCTTTTACACAGGAACAGACTCTAGGGCATTTGCTTTTGGAGAAGAGCTGAAAGGAGAGGGGCCCCAGGGAGCATGCCGACAGCCAGTGAAGGCTGCCTTCTGACAGCTTGGAGGCTCCATCCTCCTCCACACTGAACAGGCACAAAGGTGGATAGTCAGCCAAGCCTTTTTTTTTTTTTTTTTCATTTTTTTGCAAGGATCTGTGATGTATTTAGAACTATGAGTTTAGAATAGAAGATGAATTCATAAGGAAAAAAAAACACCATGGTGATTTGTTAAGAAAAACATCTGCATTTCATTCAGATACTGTGATCCATCCTTTCCTTGCTCTTTTCTATTGTTAAGAAATGTATGAACTCTACGGGAATCAGGGTAAGTGACTCTTCAGGTCACGAATCTTGGTCAACAAATCCCATAAATCTGCCAAAGCAGAATAAGCTGTCTCCTGGTCCTGGGTAATAAGGAGGTAGAGATGTACGTCTCTGCATGAGACCACATATTTGCTCTGTGCACCTTTTCCCACCTCCCTGCCCTGGCTGGTAGGTTAGGTGTTGAGGATACAGTGCTGGCCTAGGCTCTATACAGATATCCTCCCTGACTTCCAGAAGCTTATAATCCAAATGTTGCTAGAAGATATGGCCAGGTGTCGTGGCTCACGCCTGTAACCTCAGCACTTTGGAAGACCGAGGCGGGTGGATCACTTGAGGTCAGGACTTCGAGACCGGCCTGGCCAACATGGTGAAACCCCATTTCTACTAAAAATACAAAAATTAGCAGGGCCTGGTGGTGTGTTCCTGTAATCCCAGCTACTGGGGAGGTTGAGGCACGAGAATCACTTGAACATGAGAGGCGGATGTTGCAGTGAGCCAGGATAGCACCACTGCACTCCAGCCTGGGCAGTAGACTGAGCCTATGTCTCAAAAAAAAAAAAAGAAAAAAAGATAAATGTATCCAGGATCCTGGAGCAGCCATGGGGATGCAACCTCCTGAGCCCTTTCCTCTAATAGGAAAAAGGCTTCCAATCACAGTTCTTCTTCAGCACAGCGATGGCACAAGCCCTGTGTTGTTTAACCACCTAATGAAGGCTAAGAAAACAATTTCCCCTTGCCCTCTGCCTACCAGAAAACACACTGAAAGGCAGCTGGTTTGAGAGACCTGCCCCGAGGCCCCAGCATAGATCATGAGGGTTGCTAGAAGAGCGAATGCTCAGATCTCCAAAGGCTACTCTGTCTCTTAGGCAACATCCCAGATACCTTGGACATCCGATGCAAATTCATTTAAATACCCTATTGAATCGCATCATCTGTGATGGTCCCATCCTTTGCGTTAGCTTCTCCTCGCTTTGCAATTTTAAAGACACATTGCAATGAAATGAAGTGTACAGGTTGGGCTGGGTTGTGTCAGGGGTGACAAAGTTACATGTCTTCAGTGTCCAGGCAGCAATTGTAAGTGAAACGGAGGAGTGACCACAGTAAATTGGCCCCTTTAAAGGCTAGTAGCCACTCAGTTCCAACTGGCTCTTAACCTGATAGAATTAGTAGCCAGTGTTTCTAGATATTTCAATATTTCAAGCGAATCTGGAGACACTGGTTTTGTATGAATTACCACCATTTTAAAATGTTGGAAAGTAATTAAAAACCAATTACTAAGTACTCTGCAGGCCAAAGGACACAACTGCAGTTCAGAGGGGGCCTGTCAGCTCCCAAGTTCTTTCTTACCTGGGGCTCCCGGAGGTTAAGCCCCTCCTTTCACTACTCCTGCCTTTTGGCACCATCTGCTGGCCGTTTGGAAATTGTTACTTCCTCATTGCACCCCTATAAGAAAAACATACATATCATTTGTATTGAAATACCTAACTGCTCTCAAAAGTGAGCATTTGTCGGTTTGGGGACAGGGGTGGAATTGCTTTAGCATAAATGCCACACTTCCCCTGGGAATTTCACAGGCGTTAGAGGTGAATTTGATACCAAGGCTATCTTGATGTCTGTAGCTACAGCATCACCCCATCAGTGGCGGGTGTAGTTTGGTGCTGTGGCCGGCTGGGACGGATCTCCCACACTTGTCTCTCCTTGCAACCCTTGAACTATGCAGCTTTGTGAAAAAGAGCAGTTTTCTTAAACAAAGAAGGTCTTTGGTCAAGGTCTAGGAATGCTGTGTTAACCACACAAGTTTCTTTATTGTTCCAGAACTACTCAACTTTTCTGGCTTTCTGGGAATAAAGAACAGTGAGCAAATGTGCTTTTGAGCCTGGGAGGTTGGGCAGTTCTAAAGCGCAGACTCACAGGGAAAAATAAGTATGGTGTTTCCTAATCTGGCTGTTACTCTTTCTACCTCTGTCTTTGTATCCCCTGGGTCTCATTCAGCTTTCCTCCCCATCAAACTTCTGTCTTTTCAATCATGGGAGTCTACGTAAGACAAAAACAGTTTAGAATAATTAAGCTATCTCGGCACCAATTCTCCTTCAACATGTGCAGTCTTATATACCAAAAATGAACAGCAGTCCCACAGTGGTTATAAGTCCAATAATGGAGCTATCATTAGAGATATACGAAACACTAGATTAGTCTCAAAAGAACAAAAATTGAATTAGAAATTCAAATGTTCTTTGAATTGTGTTATAAAATAGTGAAACGGAATAAAACCATTTGTGCTTGGCAGCCAGCTCCAGTAATTAGATAATTAAATCACTGGAAAATCCTAGACTGTAGAGCATATCCTATTTGAGCATTTCATTTTCAAAATTGATGGATTATTCTCAGGAACAGAAATTTGTTGCAGACACAGTGGGTTGGGTAGATTTCAAAGGGACAAAGGGAACCTAAGCAGAAGATCAAGGGAACCACTAAAAGCTTGTCCATGTTATCTTCTGCTCTCCAGTTTCACAGGAGTTATCAGTCCAAGAGCAGTTCTCAATCCTGGCTACTCATTAGAATTACCTGAAACCCTTAACAGAAATGCCAGTGCTCAGGCACCACGGCCAGAGTCTGACTTCACTGGCATGGACTGGAGGCTAGGCACTGGTGACTCTAGAACATTCCAGGGTAAAAACTCCTGCTCTCAGGTAATATGAATGCTTAGTCCATGAAGACACTCCCTGGAAATGTTGAGATAGTCAACTATTACCAATGACTTAAAGCCTTGACTTCAAACAATGCACCTCATTCCCAGTGGCAAATCTAATATGTTCTCTGCTAGCTACAATTGGTATGAGAGCTCTACAGAACCTTTATAGCATGATATTCCCATTCCCAAGTAACAGTTGGGTCTGTAATTAGCTAGCAACAAGAAGAAAGGATTTTCTCAAGGTTTTGTACCTAACAGATGTTCTCCTCCAATGATGATTATATTTGCCTGTTACCTTTCCTGATGTCATTTTGAAAAAAGCCCACTTTTTCTAAATAATGAACATCTTTTTCCCAGAATGCCACAGTACTTGGATTTTACCAAAGTCATCCCATATCCACAGAAATGACTGCATTTCTGCCCCTCCCTGTGGGCGGTTGAGGAGAGAGAGAGAAGCTTCTGGAAGAGATAGTACAGGTTCTGTGGAGGCCAGATAAGACTTGGCCTAAAGAGAGAATGGAGACCTCCAACTATTTTCATCCCCACAATTTTTTCCTTGGACCCAATCTCTTTATTCTGCTTCCTGATAAATAAAAAATTGGGTTGTTCTGGACTTAGCATTACATTTGTAGGACTCCTGAGAATTTACTATCTCTTTCCAAGAGAAGGAGAAGGTAAAATATCAACATAAAAAATAAACATAGTAGTGCATAGAGCCCTTGTATTTGAAATGATAAAATTCAAGAGTTTCCTTAATGTGTCTTTTAAAAAGATAGCGCCTCATGGAAATATGCCAGGGTCTCATTTATCTTCTGAGGTGCATAACAATGGTCATGGGAATGTGGAACCCCTGAGAAAAGCATGTTGGAGTTTCCCACGTGCAACAGACCCGTTTCCCCTGCCAAGAAGAAGTAATAAACAGAACTAGTACAGGGCTTGACGATTAGGCTGCTTACAATGTACCAAGCTCTAGTCAGATCTTCAGACAACAAGAGGCTTTCTAAGATGGGGAGACAGTACCCCAATAACATAGGTTATATAGCTGTGACCAGGCATCCCTTACCTTTTTCCCTGAAGCCTGAGGGAGTGGATCCAGGTGGGATCGGGAGTCATTCTGTGGTCTGGCTTTCCTCCTGAAACTTTCTGATTGGTGGTATAACCACTGTTCCATGTCACTGCTAGATAGCAAAATCAGTCCAATTACATTATCCATTGTTGGCAAGACTGACAGTCTTAGATTTTACCCAGGAAATCAAAATTGAGTATGTGAGATATAGGCCCATTTTCAGGTGGGTGGAATTAAGTTTAGGCAGTTTTCTAGTTTTTCCATGAAGTGGTTTGGATAACTTATTTGGTCCAATTAAAATTTTAATGGACAAGAGCATTGTTTCTGTCTAAGAGTGCTTATAAAAATGTCAAGGCATTTTCAATAAATTAGGTTTCCTGCTATGAGGAATAACTGCAACTCTACTTGCCCCCCGCCGCCCACTGTTGACAACTAGAAAACTGAAAAATAAGCAAATGTATGAAACAAATGTTTTCAGAAATTAGACAGGACTGTAATCCTTAGGAGAATGGGAAAAAAACCTACAACTGACGCAGCTTTCTGCCTGGAGGCACTTTTCAAATCTTGGTGCAGGAAGGAAAAACCCAAGTGTGGCCCTGACAGTGAGTTGAGGAGATAAGACCAAAGTTTAGAGAGCTGAAACAGCTAGAATTGGTGGACTGGAGTACCAAATACAAGAAAGCTCTGCAGAGAAAGAACTACATCAATAAATGGGTCTGTTATTGAATGTTAAGCCAAGCATGTACAGTATGAAAGCGACGATCAGCCAGGCAAAGACTAAGTGGGGGGCTGTAAGCCAAAAAGTTCCCGAAGTTCACACAGGCCTGGGAGATGTTCATGTTTTGAAAAGCAAGAAGCGAAGCGGCCTTGTTGAGCACCTGGGCATTTTGTAGAGATCGGAGAAGGACTATGCCTCAGTCTTCAGACTTAACTAGCCCCAGAGGAAAGACTACCCTACATTTGACCTAACAGCTTAAAAATAAGCCTTTAAAGGACAAAGTTGTTCTGCAAGTAACTGGACTGTTGACCAAAGAAAATCCAAAATATGTAAAGGAAAACAACAAAAGTGAAAGCTCCATGCCCAATAGCCACTCAAAAATTACTAGACATGTGATGATGCTGAAAAATGTGACCTATAACCTTAAGAAAATTTGTCAAGAGAAACCGACCAGACATGGCAGGGATAATGAAATCAGCAACAGGGACTTCAAAACAGCTATTATAATTATTCTCAGGGATTTAAAGGAAGACATGAATATAATGAGGAAAGAAATGGAAGATATAAAAAATATCCAAGTGGAGCTTTCAAGAGTTGAAAAACAATATCCAAATGTGCTTAACAGAAGACTAACCACTGTCCAAAATGTCAGTCATTCTGAAAGCAGCAATGGAAACTGTTCAGACTGAAGTATAGTGACACAAAAGACTAAAGAAAATGAATTAAAATGTAGTGACCAGTGAGACAATATTAATAAAAGCTTAAGTGGAAAGAGAAAAACATTCAAAAAGGTAATGACTGAATTTTTTCCAAATTTGATGAAAGCTGTAAATCCACAGACCAAAAAAGCTCAATGAACCCCTAGAATGGTAAGCACAATGGAAATTACACCAAAGCACGTGGTAATCAAATTGCTAAACACCAGGGATAAATGGAAAAATCTTCAAAGCAGTTGGGGGTAGAGAGAAAACCCATTACATACAGGGAATCATAATTAAGAATTAATGCCAACTTCTCATCAGAAACAAAAGGCAAGTCACAACAGTGGAATGACGTCTTTAAAGTATTGAAAGAAAGAAACTCTTTTAGAAAACAGAGAATACTTCCTAACTCATTTTATGAAGCCTGCATTACCCTAAGAGCAAAACCAGACAAAGATATTATAAGAAAAGAAAACCACAAACCAATATCCCTCATGAAAATATATGTAACAAACCCTTAAGAAAACATTAGTAACTGAATCCAGCAATATATAAAAAGGATAATGCATTATCCTGGGGTTTTATTCCAGGAATGCAAGACTGTTTTAATATGAAAAAAAATCAATGTATTTGACCTTATTAACAGAAAAATCATATTTCAATAAATGCAGGAAAAAGCATGTAACAAAATTTAGCATCACTGATAAAAACAGCACTCTAGAAGTAGAAGGAAGCTTCCTTACCTTGATAAACAAGATTTGTGAATGACATACAGAAAACATAGTTAATGGTGAAACACTAAACATATTCCCCAAAAAATCAGGAACAAGGCCAAGAAACCTACACTCACATCTGTTTAACACTGTACTGAAGATTGTAGCAAGTTTAGTATGGCTAGAGAAAGAAATAGAGGCACACAAATGGAAAAGTAAAATGTCTAATTGGCTTTACTCACAAATGACATGATTGTATACGTGTAACATTAAATGGAATCTACAAAACATGCTACTAGAAATAAGTGACTTGCCAGGCACGGTGGCTCACGCCTGTAATCTCAGCACTTTGGGAGGCCAAGGCGGGGGGATCACGAGGTCAGGAGATCAAGACAATCCTGGCTAACATGGTGAAACCCCGTCTCTACTAAACATACAAAAAAAAAATTAGCCGGACGTGGTGGTGGGTGCCTGTAGTCCCAGCTACTCGGGAGGCTGAGGCAGAAGAATGGTGTGAACCCGGGAGGCAGAGCTGGTAGTGAGCCGAGATTGTGCCACTGCACTACAGCCTGGGCGACAGAGTGAGACTCCATCTCAAAAGAAAAAAAAAGAAAAGAAATAAGTGACTTGAGCAAGATCACAAGAATCAAGTCAATGGACACAAATATTAAAATTTTGTTATATCCATTTGTACAATGAAATGCCACTCAGCAATAAAAGAATGAATCACTGAAAAACTCAGCAACAGGGCTGGATCTCAGAAAAAAATATTCTGAACAAAAGAAGCTAGACACAAAGGAGCACATGTTATGTAATTCCATTTTTATAACGTTCTAGAACACAAAGAACTCATCTATGATGACAGAAAGCAGACTGGTGGTTTTTTGGGTGGGGGATTGGGGATTGATTGCAAAAGGTCCCAAAGGAATTTTTTAGGGTGATAAAATATTTAGCTGTCTTTTCAGCAGTGGTTACATCAGTGTATACATCTGTCAAAATTCATTGAACTGTGCACTTAAGATGGATATGTTTTATTGTTTGTAAACTTTGTGCCTCAAGACAATTGATTTTAACTATTAAAATGCAGGTATCACCTCTTAAGCAAAAACCAACTTAACAATTTGAGTTTCCATTAACTAATTGACTTGAAGCATTTAGAGAAAGATGGTGATCCACATCCTATATTTAGCATTTTTTTACACTGTGCTCAGATAAGCAGGAACTGTCCTGCAGCCTGGAGACAGTGGCAGGAACACCAGGCAGGGAGGGTGGGGGGACTGGGAAAGCAGACAGAGAACCTGTGTAGACCCTGTTCATTCACGACTCACTCCTCATTGCCCACATGCCAGCCAGTGAGCTACGACCCCGCTTTCTAGGCAGGAGGATAATAAAGCCTAGAATTGAAACAGAGCCTTTCCCTCTCCTCCTCTTCTAGTGGAGTAAGTCTAGTTGCGTTTAAACATTGTGCCCAGTTGTATTCTTCCAATATGTTCTTATCCTTCTCAGAAACATTATATTGCGATTCATTCATAAAGCAAATACAGTTGTGCCTTGAACAACAGGGGGATTAGGGGTGCTGACCCCTCACGCAGTAAGAAATCCATAGCTTTTGGCTCCCCAAAACTTAACTACTAATAGCCTACTGCTGAGTGGAAGCCTTACCAATAATAGTTGATTAACACGTCTTGTGTGTTGTACGTATTGTATACTGTATTTGTTTTTTTCACATGCCTGCTGTCTCAAATACATACTGTATTCTGACAATAAAGTAAGTTGAAGAAAAGAAAATGTTATTAAGAAAATCATAAGGAAGGGAAAATATATTTACTATTCATTAGGTGGAAGTAGATCATCATAAAGGTCTTCATCCTCATCATCTTCTCATTGAATAGATTGAGGAAGAGAAGGGGTTGCTCTTGCTGTCTCAGGGGTGGCAGAAGAGGAAGGAAATCTACATATAAGTGGATCCACGCATGCAGTTCTAACCTGTGTTGTTTAAGTGTCAACTGTATGTGTTGGGTACCTACCATGTGCCACACACTGCTTGTAGCTGCGAACAGAATGGCATGCTCCCTGCCTTGCTAGAAGAACAACTTGGGGTGCTAGGGAAATTGATGAGTTGAATTCAGAAGACCTGGTTCTATTCCTAACTGTGCTCTATAATTGCCGAGCAGACCCTGAACATGTCCTTTGACTTCTCAGGGCCTCACTTTTCCCATCTTTCAATTTTATGAATTTCAAATATTTCACCAATGATGTCTAGCGTGATATCCAGTGTTAATATCCACTATCTAACCAGACCCCAGATTTATGTAAGCTCGTTTTAAAATTTGGGCAGGAGGGTTAGGTGCCCTACTGTGCCCCATAGCCCATGGCACAGTGACATCATCTGTCTATTCAGAAGCCCTTTTCTTAGGCCACAAAATCATCCTTGGTGGCAAATCAAATCATCTGAGGAGTTTTAGAAATTCCCAGCAACCAGACAGTACCTCAGACCGGTAAAATGAGAATCTCTCAGTTGGGATCCAGGCATTGGTCACTCTTAGACCCCTTTAGTTATCTACTCGTTTTCCCCTCACATCCCTGTCATCACTCATTCCCCCTCCCCTTCAAAGGCAGGAGCTCTGTGGGATTAGACACAGGGACTAAAGCTGAGCGAATCATCTTGATAGTACGTGGTGTTGCTGTGTGTGGCTAATTGACCGATAGGAACAGTGCTGGCCTGTAGCCTTGCCACATCCCTGCAGTGAGAGCAAGACAAGGCATGGAAGAGCTGATCCCAACACCTATCTGAGCCCATGGGTCACAGCAGGTTTCAACCATTTAGAGAAGAATTTTGGATTCTTCATTGTTGCCTGTTCTTATCAATGTTACTGATTCATTCAGTTCATTCATTCAACAGATGTATTTTGACTTTTCTGCTAATATGCCAGACACAGTGTACCAGAGACTCTGTGGAGGTCAGAAATTAACCAGGTGGGGGGAAGAGAATTCTGGGAGATGGGAATAGCAGGTGCAAAGGCCTGGCAAAAAGGAGTCTGGCAGAGGTTGCAGTGAGCTGCGATCACACCACTGCGCTCCACCTGGGCGACAGAGTGAGACTCTGTCTCAGAAAAACAAAAAACAAAAAAGGAGCCTGGCCCCTATGACGAACTGAAATGGTATATGATTGGAGCAGAGTGCTAGGTGCATGCAGGGAGGGAGATTAGCCACAAGGCAAGGGACCAGTCTGCCCAGTGCCTGGTGAATGGGCTGTAGCCAGAGAGAGCATAGGAGGATGTTGTTCTCTGTACAAAGTCTCTAAAAATGGCGCTTTTTGGCCTTGCATGGTGGCTCCTGCCTGTAATCCCAGCACTTTGGGAGGCCAAGGCGGGCGGATCACCTGAGGTCGGGAGTTCGAGACCAGCCTGACCAACATGGAGAAACCCCATCTCTACTAAAAATGCAAAATTAGCCGGGTGTGGTGGTGCATGCCTGTAATCCCAGCTTCTCAGGAGGCCAAGGCAGGAGAATCGCTTGAACCCAGGAGGCAGAGGTTGCAGTGAACCGAGATCATGCCATTGCACTCCAGCATGGGCAACAAGAGTGAAACTCTATCTCAAAAAAAAACAAACGAAAAAAAAAAAGGTGCCTTTTAGCAAAATAGTGACTGACTGGTTTTTAAGACCGCGATAAAAAGACATTAGCAAAAGTGGTATGAGAGCATGATCATGAGTCCTGTAGAGAAAGTAACCAAAAGTGGTATATTTCTATGTGGTTCCCTCCCAGACAAAACGCCAAGCTCCACCCACTAGTTCATGCTCCCTGATAGCAATGGCTGGTATGTGCTCAGGTCTAGATTGGAGCCAGACACTTTATTTTATTGTCTCACCGAGTCTCCATGACCAACCTACGGGCTATGAGATATTACTACCCCTTTTTAGGATAGACACAGAGGTTAATAGCTTGCCCATGGTCACACATCTACTAAGTGGTAAAACTGGAAGTTGAACCCAGGCAGTCTTTCCCCGGAGGCCAGTTCGTCACCATGCAGCGCTGACGTTGGGACCTAATGGTGGTTCTGCTTGTGGCCTGTGTTGAAATGTTTTGTCTTTATTCAGAGAAAACAGAAGGCATGATGTGGTTTTAAGCAGGTGGTGACATGGTCAGATTGCATTTCCCCTCAATTTACACAGATAATGGACGGTTGACAAAGACATCATCACCCCCATGAGACAATAAACCAGTTCATGAAACCGGAAAACAAAGGAAACCATTGAAATTTGTTAAATGATATTTCAGTGGAACTTTAGGGATGATATACTAGGCATAATATCATTATTATTGTGGAGGCTGATTGAGTGAATTCACTTGATGGATCTGCTGTTAGAAAATTGTCCTGCTCCAGGGACTCAAGTGTTCAACTGGACTCTTGTGAAGCCTGAATAAAGCTCCCACCTCCTATATTCTCTGGGATGAGAAACAAGAATGTTCTGGAAACTGTTTGGAAATTGTGAGCTTCTGTATACAGGTAGCCTACCTCCAATCTAGAGAAATTCATAAATTGCCAAGAACCCTGGACTCATCTAGAATCATTATCATTGCCAACATTAAAGTCCTATGTTTTAAGGGTCTGTGATTTTGTGGTACGTGGTACGTGGAATCATATGAATGAGAAGGACACGGACCCTCTTTGAAATGATACTGATATATTTCATAGCCAAATCACCATGTGCTGAGTTCCCGTTCTATACCATGTGGTATTTCATGTAGCCCTCAAGAATGGCCAAGGAAAGTGGATTCCCCATCCTTAGAGGTAAGGAAACGAAGACCAAGGGAGTCTAAGTAATGGGCCCAAAGTCTCACAGTGGGCTAGGGAGAGAGTATGCGATTTGACCCAAAGTCTTCTTGGCTCCAAAGCAGGTGCCCTGTGCTGCTCCCTGTAAAGATATGTCAATGAGAGTTTATGCCTGTTGTCCGTGATGCATTGACCAGAGTAGAAAAAGGATCCTTTGTCTTGCAGACAGTCTGGTTGTCAGTTGGCTGCCAAAATTCAGATGTTGGTGGAAGAAGCCACATTATATACAGTCTTTGCTCCCTTTCGTTTCTCACTGAAATAAGTAAAGATTCAGCCACAGGGCTGTCTACCCAAAGTGTTCTGAAGACTTCAAGGCATTTACTCACCTCCATTTCAGGCAGGCAGAGCCCACTGAAGTTGATTTTCTGTGTTCACAGCTGCAGAACCAGGAACTGCTGAGGGCGATGATGAAGAAGGCCGAGCTGGAAATCAGTGGCAAAGTGATAGAAACAATGAAGAGACTGGAGGATCCTGTGCAGCGACAGCGCGTCCTGGTGGAGCAAGAGAGACAAAAATACCTTCATGAGGAAGAGAGGATCATCAAGAAGTTGTGGTGAGTACCAGTCACTTGCATGTTGAGCTGTTTCACCTGCAAAGGAAAATTATCGTTGCTAAGAAGGAGGTCCTTCCCAGTTGCCCTCTCTTTATTGAGCACCTACTGTGTATAAGTTAGAGTTCTGCTGATGGTGGTATATGTGGACACTTCAGCACCTTTCCATGGAGGCCCAGGAAATTCAGTGGTCCTCAGGTGACTGCATTTCTTTAAAAGTTGCAGCATTGCTGGGCATGGTAGTTCACACCTGTAGTCCCAGTTACTCGCAAGGCTGAGGCAGGAGGATTGCTTGAGTCCAGGAGTTCGAGACCAGCCTGGATAACATAGGGAGATCCTATCTTAAAAAAAAAAAAGAACAGAGAGAGAGAGTTGCAGCTTCATACTCTCTCCTCCAGGGCTCAGCAATACACAAAATTAAAAGGAGTAAATGGCAAAACCCAGTGACAAATAGGAAGGCTATATTTCATCTCAATAAATTAAAACTAATGGCCAAAATAACACAGCACTAAAATTATCTTCCTATTATTCAACTGTAGTTAAAATCGCAAAAGAAGAATTTAAATGTAAAGGGTATCTGATCCCAAATGGAAGATGCTTCCTTAGCTGTTACGAATGTTATTTAAGGTTCTTATTGAAAGCATCTATCAATTCCTACTATTGAAATGAGCAGAATTTTATTACTCCCCCATCAGCAGGCAGGCACATCTTTTATGGTAATTGTATATTTTGGTATGCAATGAAGATTTATCATAGAACTATCTCACCTTTTAGTATAATGAATAGTAATTTTGAGGGGTTTCTCCAGTGTTGATAATTCTCTTGTTTCTTGGAAAACTTAAATCTCTCAAATTGGGATTGCAAGGGAGCAATTTGCAAACTCTTCTCATGGCCATAATGAGAAGAGGTTTCCATGATGGAAAGCATTGTGTTCAATCACCTATCTCCTGTTGGAGCTGTGGCTCATATCGCCCTGGATACCAACCTAATGTGTTTGATTAAAATTAGAGTGTCCCTCTCAGCAGTCTAGAGGGGAAAAAAAAAAAAAAAAACAACTTCAATTTGAGTTATTCTTTTCCTAATAAATTAAATCAGGCCGCTGTTCATCCACATCTCAAAATAGCTTCCAAAATTCTACTTAGTTCACACACTTATAGGCAGAGTTAATCACCCACCATGAGTTGGTAAGGCTGTTATTTGTCTGAAATGTTTTTGTGACAGCCCAATTATCTAAAACTAGGTCTCCAGATTCTTCTTTAAAACTTCTTTTAAAATGCATATCCTGGCTGGGCACAGTGACTCATACCTGTAATCCCAGCACTTTGGGAGGCCGAGGCAGCCAGATCACCTGAGGTCAGGAGTTCGAGACCAGCCTGGCCAACATTGAGAAACCCTGTCTCTACTGAAAATAGAAAGAAACATAGCTGGCCATGGTGGTGTATGCCTATAGTCCAGCTACTCAGGAGGCTGAGGCAAGAGAATTGCTTGAACCCAGGAGGGGGAGGTTGCAGTGAGCCGAGATTGTGCCACTGCACTCCAGCCTGGGCGACAGAGCAGAACTCCGTCTCAAAAAATAATAGTAAAAATAAAAATAAAAACATATATCCTTTTAATAACATTTATATAAATTTTCCAACAAAATTATGAAAAAACATTTTTTTGAGATGGAGTCTTGCTCTGTTGCCCAGGCTGGACTGCAGTGGCATGATCTCGGCTCACTGCAACCTCCGCCTCCTGGGTTCAAGCAATTCTCCTATGTCAGCCTCCTGAGTAGCTGGGATTACAGGTGCACGCCATAACACCTGGCTAATTTTTGTATTTTTAATAAAGTCAGGGTTTTACCATATTGGTCAGGCTGGTCTCAAACTCCTGACCTCAGGTGATCCACCTGCCTCAGCCTCCCAGAGTGTTGGGATTACAGGCGTGAGTCACTGTGCCCGGTCAGTAAATTTCTTTTTTAAAAAAATTGTGTTTATTGGTTAGCTGAAATAATTCTCACTTCTGGCCTAGAAAAGTCATCTTTAATCTCAGTAATACTCTGAGATTACAGCCTAGCATAGGAATGAGACAGAAAAAGTAATGGAATGAACATATCATAAGAGGGCTTTATCTGGTTGGATTTGTGGGAAGGCCACAGATGAGTAAGATATGCAAAGAGCCCTTAAGGATCTTCAGTCTAGCAAAGCCAACCTGATGAATAGGAGAATGGCTCCAAACACGGGATTTACAGGTACCAGTTGTACCCACACAAAAGAGAGACTAACCCAGGGATCAGGAAGACTTAACCTGAATGAAGTCATTCGTTGTATGACCTACAGGCCACACACAGTAGCTTGCACATAGTAGTTTCAGAAATGGTTTGTTAGGCTGGGCACAATGGTTCACATGTATAGTCCCAGCAGTTTGGGAGGCTGAGGTGGGAGGATCACTTGGGACCAGGAATTCAAGAACAGCCTGGGCAACATAGCAGAACCCTGTCTCTACTAAAAATAAAAAATCAGCCAGGTGTGGTGTCATGCACCTGTAACCTCAGTTACTCAGGAGGCTGAAGCAGGAAGATCGCTTGAGCCCAGGAGTTCAAGGCTGCATTGAGCTATGACTGCGCCACTGCATTCCAGCATGGATATTGGAGCAAGACCCAATCTCTAAAAAAAGAAAGAAATGGTTAAACTCAACTGAGATGGCCTCGAAGATGGGGAGATGGCATCAGCAGCGGCCAGCGAGGGAAGGACTTCCGGGCAGTAGAACCCTGCAAACCAACAAGTTTCTGGCCTGGAAAATGCAAGATGTCTTTGGAGAACTGGATAGCAGTCCAGTTAGGTGGGAGAGTTGGGTGCAAGATACTAATAACATCCCATATTTGGGGAGTGCCATTCCATTTGCACACTGACTTCCTGTATCTTAGACCATACTCAAGGCCTCACGTACCTGCTTGATGCCTGTCTGGGCTGTGCCTACAGAGATTGGAAGATTCTTTAAGAGAAATCTGGATTTCTGGCTTTTCTTGAAAGTTCCGGGGTTCAACCCCAGATTCACAATTTCTGTGGATGGAGCTTAGGAATCTGCAGTTTACAAACAAAGCGGGTGATTCTGAAGCACCTTCACATTTGAGAGTTACTGCCTACAATGATGAGGAAGACACTGAGTGTTTGGGTTTTTTTGGTTTTTGTTTTTGATCAAGGAAGTAGCAAAGCTAGAGTTGTATTGGAGAGAGGTCCCTCTGGTGATCATGTGCGGGACTGATTGAGGGGAAAATAGACCAGTGACTAGGAGACCATATGGGAAGCTACTGTATCCGTCAGGCAAAAGGATCACGAGGTCAGGAGATTGAGACCATCCTGGCTAACACAGTGAAACCCCGTCTCTACTAAAAGATACAAAAAAACTAGCCGGGCGAGGTGGCGGGCGCCTGTAGTCCCAGCTACTTGGGAGGCTGAGGCAGGAGAATGGCGTAAACCCGGGAGGCGGAGCTTGCAGTGAGCCGAGATCCGGTCACTGCGCTCCAGCCTGGGCGACAAAGCAAGACTCCGTCTCAAAAAAAAAAAAAAAAAAAGGCAGCGAGGCCTGAACCAAGCAGTGAAAGTAAGAATGAAGTCAAATGCAAAACGTCCTATGGTATTCACCACCTATGACTAGCTCTCAAAATTTTTCTTTAAAACACCTTTTGAAATATATATCCTTTTGGCTGGGCTCAGTGGCTCTTGTCTGTAACCCCAGCACTTTCAGAGGCTGAAGTGGGAAGATCGCTTGAGCCCAGGAATTTAAGACCAGCCTGGACAACATAGGAACATAGGGAGACCCCATGTCTACAAAATAAAAATTAAAAATAAAAACTAAACCCTAGCCGGGCATGGTGGCACGCACCTGTGGTCCCAGCTACTCAGGAGGCTGAGGTAGGAGGATGGCTTGAACCTGGCAGGTCAAGGCTGCATGATCACACCACTGCATCCCAGCCTGGGTAACAGAGCAAAACCCTGTTTAAAAAAAAAACAATTAAAAATAACTATATACATATATATCCTTTTAATAATGGTAGTGTAAATTTTCCTTCTATAAGGTATAAAGCAGGTTAACTGATTGGATGGCTAGATCTGAATGGCAAGAGAGCAGGTTATAAAAGACAGCTGGAAATAGCTAGAAGAGAAGAACTAGAATGTTTCTAGCATGAAAAAAAGACAAATATTTAAGGTGACGGATATCCCAAGTACACTGATTTGATCTGTACAAATTATACGTACTAAATTATCACATGTACCCCAAAACTCACAACTAGTATGCGTCGATTTTTAAAAAGAGCTTATTTTTTAAAAGCCAGGAATTTCAACTCTGGAATACCAGAACAGCAATATCCCTCTTTCCTTCCCCTCTCCCTCCTTGTTCTCCTTTTCCTCCTTGTCCTTCTTCCAAGCACTAGAATATAAGCCTCCTTGTGGAGACTTATATTCAACTCATGTTAGGTTGAATTACTGGCGAGCCATTCAGAAGGCAGAGAGATTAAATCTGGGTCTAAAACTATGAAGAGATGGGCCGGGCATGGTGGTTCACACCTATAATCCCAGCACTTTGGGAGGCCGAGGTGGGTGGATCACTTGAGGTCAGGAGTTAGAGACCAGTCTGGCCAACATGGCAAATCCCCATCTGTATTGAAAATACAAAAATTAGCTGGGCATGGTGACCGGCACCTGTAATCCCAGCTACTGAGGAGGCTGAGGCAAGAGAATCACTTGAACCCGGGAGACAGAGGTTGCAGTGAGCTAAGATCGGGCCACTGCACTCTAGCCTGGGTGACAGAGAGAGACTTTGTCTAAAAATAAAAAATAAAACTATGAAAAGAAATTGGGTCTAGATAATTTCTACATGAAAATAATAATTGGTCTTCTAATAATAGTCAGGTGAAATATATTCCAACAAACTGGATGCTTCTTTTTAACAACACTAGGATGAAAAGCAACTTAAACAAATAGAATGCTATAAACTGTAACATCTATGAATATCTGACATTCTGTGGAGTGAAGCTGGTATTTCAAAAGTCATATTGATTACCATGTCAAAAATGTATTTCCAGCATTCATTTTAGCCCCATGTCTCTCTTACATTTTTGAATTAATAAATTTGAATTTTAATGTTTTATCTAAAGTAGGCATCATAAACATTTGCATAGAAGTGACATTGTTGTGTACCATCGTATCAATATACATTTCTGTATATTCCATAAAGCTGTGAAGTTTAAGAGCCTCTGTATGCAAGGTTGTGAAATCCAAGAGGTATATTGTATAGAAGAGATGAAAACAGAATTCTAGGCAGGCTGACTTTGAGTCAGATGACAGTCCCTTGCAGTATTAATTACACACTGACAGACATGTTGGTTGTTAACGGAACCAGGATAATATTTGTGTCTTAGCTCTTCCAGCAAAGCTTTGCAGGACTGGACACTGTGTCCAGTCAATGCAGGGAAGTCATTCTGTTTGGTTATGCAATGGAAAAGAGCTTTTCCACACGAAGTAACCATATTTAGAGCCCTTCAGTGGGGTGGCACAATCTCTTCCTGTCAAGAATGCAATAGCTGTAGAAAGTTTCCTGCGGGTATGTTCACAGAACACTGAGCCCCTTTCCATAGTTCACAGACGTGGACAATGAGCAGATGAGGCTTTCCCCCTCTGGTCCTGAAGTAGCATCATTTCATCTGAAATGACCACAAGCAATTTTGGTTTATTTTTCATAACAGAATGAAAGACATGACCAAAAACTCCATCCCACTTCTTGCAGTGGAGGAATTTGTCATTTTCCCTGGGATCCCGTTGAACACATGTGGCGTCCTGCCTGAACCCCTCCCGCAGCTGCCATGTGACCCAGAGCTCTATTCACTTGCCCACCTAAGTGGAAAGGGCCTTTGAGGGCCATCTGTTTGCAGATGACGCCGTGCATTCCTTTTTCTCTTTCGGATGCTGGCTCCACACTCCGGGCTCCAGGAGGTGGGATCGCTGTTCACTTACCGCCCCCTAGTGGTCGCCATTTCCAAAACGGTCTGCGTTTCCCAAAGTTCTTTTTCCCTGCTTCCTCGAGAGAGATTTTTCTCTTTTAGATGTGTAGGTGTTTAGGATGGGGTTAGTAATGTGCCCAAGGAGGTTACTGTTTTCTCAAGGGTGAGACCTCGATCTCCCTCTCTTGGAGCTAGCATCCCCCTCTATCCACAGACACCACATCTGTCGTCATTTTTATTTTCTGCAGTCATTTCTTCTCTTGGTAGCCTGGAGAAGAAAGAGCTCATCCTTGTTGATGGGACAATCAGTATAAACCAGAGGTTCTCATTTAGGGGCAATTTTGCTCGCCCTTCCCCAGGGACATTGGACAGTGCCTGGGTCTGGAGACATTCTGGTTTGTCACAAGTTGGGGTAGGCAAGGTTGCTACCGGCATTGAGTAGATGAAGGCCAGGGGGCTGCTGAACATCCCACCGTGCACAGTTTCCCCACACCACAACGAAGAATTACGTGGCCCCAAAATGTCAAATGCTAAAGTTGAGAAGCCTGATATTAATCAATGTGGGCTTCTCGTTTTACTGCACCGCAGGTCAGTCTCTCTCTCTCTCTCTCTCTCTCTCTCTCTCTCTCTCTCTCTCTCTCTCTGTCTTTCTCTATCTCTCTCCTACCCCCGCCTCCTTCCACCTATCCCTCCCTCCATCCCTCTGCTAGCATCAGCACCACTGAATATAAAGACTGGGTCCTCTGTTAGCCAGGCACAATCGTCCCTTGGGCCAATGTGGAACATTCCCTGGAAAAACCTCCTTGTACCTGCCTCACACCATTGCGAAATGTTCCCAGCCACTGTTAAAGATGAGCGCCCCCCTCCTCCACCACCACCACACGAGAGGCAGGGGAGGGGCAGGGGAGGGGCTGGGGCTCTATACAAAATCAGAGGCTGAGACAGGCACTTGGCCCCGTACTTCCTCTGTGAGGCCTGGTGTTCAGCGGTCTGTGCTGCTGTCCTTGCTCCCGCAGCGAGTTGGAAGACTTTGTTGAAGACTTGAAGGACTCCACGGCAGCCAGCCGATTGGTTACTCTGAAAGACGTGGAAGACGGGGCTTTCCTCCTGCGTCAAGTGGGAGAGGCTGTAGCTACCCTGAAAGGTAAGCTTTGTGCTGCGCCAGGGGAGGAGTCTGAACTACCTTTCCTGGGGTGTTTAAAAATCTGCCACGTAGAGAAGGATTCATTCATGTATGCAAGTATTTATTAAACACCTACATGTGCCAGGCATTGTTCTGGGCACTTGGGATATCCCAGAGCACAAACATCCCCCTCTTCCTGGAGCTGATATTATAGTGGGTGCAGTAAGATTTCACACTAAATGATTCCAGTAACACTTTCTATTTGCTAGGCTCTTACAGTGCACCAGGATGCATGTGCCAAACTCATTAAAAACACAAAGTGGGAGGATCACTTGAGCCCAGGAGTTCAAGACCAGCCTGGGCAACATAGAGAGACCCCCATTTCTACAAAAAAAAGGGCCAGGTGTGGTGGTGCATGCCTGTGGTACCAGCTACTCAGGAGGCTGAGGTGGTAGGATCTCTTGAGCCTGCAAGGTCAAGGCTATGGTGAGCCATCATTGCACCACTGCACTCCAGCCTGGCAGCCTGGGTGGCAGAGTGAGACCCTGTCTCAAAAAAAACAAAACAAAAAAACAAACAAAAAAAAAAAACCCAAAAAATAAAATAAAATAAAAATCCTGTAACCAAGCATGGTGGTTCATGCCTGCAATCCTGGCACTTTGGGAGGCCAACACAGGAGAATTGCCTGAGGCCAGGAGTTCAAGACCAGCCTAGGAAACATAACAAAACCTCATCTCTTAAAAAAAAAAAAAAAAAAAAAAGTTTTTTTTCAGGCCAAGTGTAGTGGCTTATGCCACTTTGGGAGGCTGAGGCGGGCAGATCACCTGAGGTCAGGAATTCGAAACAAGCCTAGCTAACATAGTGAAACCCCATCTCTACTAAAAATACAAAACTTAGTTGGGTATGGTGGCACAAACCTGTAGTCCCAGCTACTCAGGAGGCTGAGGCAGGAGAATTACTTGAACCCAAGAGGCGGAGGTTACAGTAAGCCAAGATCATGCTGCTGCACTCCAGCCTGGGTGACAGAGCAAGACTCCATCTCAAAAAAAGAGAAAAAAAAATTAATTAGCTGGTCATGGTGGTGTGCAGTGCCTAAATTGTCCCAGCTCTACAGGAGGCTGAGGCAGGAGGATCACTTGAGCCCAGGTGTTTGAGGCTCCAGTGAGCTCTGATCATGCCACTGCACTCCAGCCTGGGTGACAGAGACAGACCCCATCAATCAGTCAAATTACAAAGTAATAATAATAACCCTAATGGTCTATTGGCTTTATCCCAAATACACAGACAGGAAACAGGCCTAGAGGAGCTTTACCCTTGCCCAAGGTGACTTTCTCCAATGCTCCTCTGTGCTCTTAACCCACTGCCACCTGAAGATGTGTGAACCGCCCTGTGGCTTGTGAACTCTGCACTTCTCTGTCCAGTATCGGAGTGCGGGATGAGGGTTGTCGTTCTGGCTTTTTTCCCTCCAATTCACCTGCTGGTTTGGCCTGCAGGAGAATTTCCAACCTTACAAAACAAGATGCGAGCCATCCTGCGCATAGAAGTGGAGGCCGTGCGGTTTCTGAAGGAGGAGCCACACAAGCTGGACAGTCTCCTGAAGCGTGTGCGCAGCATGACAGACGTCCTGACCCTGCTGCGGAGGTGACCGGGCCCTTACCGTGCTGGGGGTGGCCTGCGGAGGGGTGTGCTGGGAAAGCGAGAGTGGAGGTTTGGGACTTCAGGCTTCCAGCATGCTCCCAGGACATATGCAGTGTCCTGAGGAAAAGCCCCAAGTCCTTCTCATGCTTGAACTTTTATTGCAACATGGCTTGAGGTTCTAATTCTTCAACACAGGATTGTTAGGTGGAGCCCATCCTAGGGTTTAAAATTAATAGACACAATAAACATTGTTTTAAAATCATCTGAAAGGCCAGCTGTGGTGGCCACTCAGGAAGTAGAGGCAGAAGGATCCCTTGAGCCCAGGAGTATGAGGCTACAGTGAGCTATGACTGAGCCACTGCACTCTAGTCTGGGCCACAGAGAAAGACGCCATTTCTTTAAAAAAAAAAAAAAAAAAATCATTTGAAGGTGGGTTTTTTAAAATAATATTTTGAAGTTGAAAAATTGATTGAAATAGTTTATTCGCCTCCTTCACTTCAGGGGCATAGATAAATTCAGTTCAAAGAAATGTAATAGAAGTAAACAAAGTCTGTGAGATTGTTGGTCCTGCCTATAAAAGAGAAACAAAGCCTTTTGAGTGGCTTGGGCCAGGCTCCCTTGCTAAAGGTAAACCTGCTCATCAAAGAGGTCACAGTGGAGTAAAGACCAAAAGAAATTCAGGACTTTCACTGAAAAGAAAATTCCAGACCGGGCGCGGTGGCTCAAGCCTGTAATCCCAGCACTTTGGGAGGCTGAGACGGGCGGATCATGAGGTCAGGAGATCGAGACCATCCTGACTAACATGGTGAAACCCCATCTCTACTAAAAAAAAAAATACAAAAAAAAAAAAAAAAACTAGCCGGGTGAGGTGGCGGGCGCCTGTAGTCCCAGCTACTCGGGAGGCTGAGGCAGGAGAATGGTGTAAACCCAGGAGGCGGAGCTTGCAGTGAGCTGAGATCCGGCCACTGCACTCCAGCCTGGGCAACGGAGCGAGACTCCGTCTCAAAAAAAAAAAGAAAGACAGCAAATTCCAGTACTCCACACTCACTGAAAACACATATGCATGCAAAATTTGTGTTGCCAAAAGCACCTTCACTGGCCAGGCACAGTGGCTCATGCCTGTAATCCCCGCACTTTGGGAGCCGAGGTGGGTGGATCACTTGAGGTCAGGAGTTTGAGACCCTCCTGGCCAACATGGTGAATTCCCGTAGGAATTATAGACAGTGGCGTGCCTGTAATCCCACCTACTTGGGAGGCTGAGGGAGGAGAATTACTTGAACTCAGGAGGTGGAGGCTACAGTGAGCCGAGGTTGTGCCACCGCACTCCAGCTTGGAAGACAGAGCATGAAGTCACCTTCATGGAGATGATTATTGAAAATGGGAACGATCACTGGTTGCAGTGGTGCGTACTTGTAATCCCAGCTACTCAGGAGGCTGAGGCGGGAGGATCCCTTGAGCCCAGGAGTTCAAGGCTGCAGTGAGCTATGATCACACCACTGCACTCCAGCCTGGGTGACAGAGCAAGACCCCATCTCTACAAAAAATTATTTTAAAAATTAGCCAGGAAGGATGGTGTACACCTGTAGTCCCAGCTACTTAGGAGGCTGAGGCAGGAAGATCTCTTGAGCCTAAGAGTTTGAGGCTGCAGTGAGCTATGATTGAGTCACTGCACTCCAGCCTGGGCAACAGAGAGAGGCCCTGTCTCTTAAAAGAAAAGAAAAGAGTGGCTCAAGCCTGTAATCCCAGCACTTTGGGAGGCCGAGATGGGCAGATCACGAGGTCAGGAGATCGAGACCATCCTGGCTAACACGGTGAAACCCCGTCTCTACTAAAAACACAAAAAACTAGCCGGGCGAAGTGGCGGGCGCCTGTAGTCCCCGCTACTCGGGAGGCTGAGGCAGGAGAATGGCGTAAACCCGGGAGGCGGAGTTTGCAGTGAGCTGAGATCCGGCCACTGCACTCCAGCCCGGGCAACAGAGCAAGACTCCGTCTCAAAAAGAAAAGAAAAGAAAATGGAAGAGATGGTTAAGGCAGAATGATAGGGAAAGGAGAGAACAAATCCTTGGGGATCTTTAAGAATCTAAGGGATTGGGGTAAAAAAAAAAAAGTAAACAGCAAAAGAAAGAGCAGTGAGTAGCAGAAGAGTTATAGAATGCAATGGTTTTGTTCAAATGAAAAAAAGTAATATAATACAAAGGGGATGAGGGCCTAATTAAAAATTAGAGGTCAAGAACCATGTTTGACATTGTCTCACACATAACTTTACAATCTTAATGTTAGTCCTAACAACAGGCCCTGAGGAAGTCATTAGCATCACCATCATCATCTCCACCTTCATCATTACATTTTATGCAAAAGTACCTGAGGCTTAAAGAGGCGAAGTTCTCAACGTTATATACAACATGAAATAACTGATATTCAAACACAGATCTGACACCAGACACCCTTTTCCACTACATCATGTGTGGGGTGGGGAGGGATATATCGCTTCAAATGACTCCAAACACCAGAGGAAGTTAAGGAGTAAACATGACTGTTAGATTTGGAGTCACTGTGTACCTTGTGGCAAGACTTGGCTGAATCCAGGTGGGGAAGCCAGTGAGCAACAGGCTGAGATACAGAAGAGCAAACAGAAGGAATTAGAGTGAGGGCTGCCCTCCCAAGATGCTTGGCAGTGAAAGCAGGAGGGAATAAGCAAACTTTTGGCTTAGAACTAAGCACATCTGAGGGCTGCATAGGCCAGAATCGGGTGGTGGAGGAGTTAAGAGAGGCTGATGTTAGACTCATGGCTCATTTTCTTCTACCCACCCCCCAAACAATGATGGAGTGGCAAGGGTCTGAGTACAACAGCACCAGCAGAAAGGGATATTTCCATACATGTCCCTAAGCAGCTACTCTGAGCTTTGGGATGTATGACTCTCACCTGGCTTTGGGATGACATAGCTTGCAAGTATGCTGCCATGAGAAAGTGGCATGAGGGTTAATCTGCTGTGCATGGTTTCTCCTAGACATGTCACTGATGGGCTCCTGAAAGGCACGGACGCAGCCCAAGCTGCACAGTACATGGCTATGGAAAAGGCCACGGCCGCAGAAGTCCTGAAGAGCCAGGAGGAGGCAGCCCACACCTCCAGCCAGCCCTTCCACAGCACAGGTGCCCCTGGCGATGCGAAGTCAGAAATGGTGCCTTTGTCCGGCATGACGGTTCACCACGCACAGAGCTCCCCTGTGGCCATCCAGCCCTCGCAGCACTCCGTGGCCCTGCTGAACCCTGCTCAGAACTTGCCTCACGTGGCCAGCTCCCCCGCCGTCCCCCAGGAAGTAAGCTCCACCCTGCAGACGTTGCAGGCTCCACAGTCGCCACAGACACCCATGAATGGGTCTGCCATGCAGAGCTTGTTCATTGAAGAAATCCACAGTGTGAGTGCCAAGAACAGGGCAGTGTCTATCGAGGTAGAGTCCTATTTCCATTTCTCATAACCCCATAAAGGAGTCTGATACATGGGCCTTGCCCTCAAAGCATTTATAGGCCGGATGATGACATAATTGTGTATGGATCAGAGATAGAGTTTTGGAAGTGGAAGTGGGATTCAGTAGCCAGGTGAAGAGATGGGTCATCTGGTTTCAGAGAAGGGTGAGACACCTAGCCTGTAGGAAGGTGAGGCAGTGGTGTGCTGGTAAATGTTTAACAACCAGCTCTCTGGTACCGGTTGTGGTGGGGGGTTGGCGGGGGCGCTACTCTATGTGTGGCATTTGCCAATTTCCATGGTGTAAATATCACAACCGTGGCTGATTTCAAGTTACGACATGACACCACTGCTGCTGAAGTTGGGAAGAGATGTGACAATCAGCTCTCTGGGCCAGGACAGCTTCAAGCACTCCATTGCGGTGAAGGCAGCCTAAGTCTGCAACTCATGTAGACGATAAGTGGAACCTGGTTAGCAGGGGAGGGTGGTGAGGACATTCTAGGATACTAACATGCTGGATCAAAGTCTGGGACCGTGACTAAGCCTGTCTAAGTGGAACAAGAACGAGGACCTAAGACTGGGGAAATGGGCTGGAAACTGACTTGAGAGCTTGAAAACCAGTCCATGATGTTTGGAGTTTATTTGGAAGGTGTCAGAGAAATGCTGCAGCTTGAATCCATGATTTTTTTAAAATGGCATCTTCTGGAAATTAATCTAGAAACAACATACAGAATTGATTGAGGTGGTGGGTCTAGAATTAAGAGAGCTGGATGAGAAGTTACTGTAGTCATCTAAGAATGAACGGTAGAGCAGTCAGAATGAAAAGAGAAAACTAGGTCTTAAGATCAAATGACATGAGGCCATGTGTGGTGGCTTATGCCTGTAATACCAGCACTTTGGGAGGCTGAGGCGGGTGGATAACTGGAACATGAGTTCAAGACTAGCCTGGGCAACATGGCAAAATCCCAACTCTACCAAAAAAAAATATACAAAAATTAGCTGGGCGTGGTGGCACGTGCCTGTAGCCCCAGCTACTCAGGGGTTTGAGGTGGGTGGATCACCTAGGTCCAGGGAGGTCAAGGCTTCAGCGAGCCAAGATCCCATCACTGCACTATAGCCTGGGTGACACAGCGAGACCCTGTTTTAAAAACCATGAGATCAAATGACATATTACATTTTGAAATATTCTTTTTATCAAGGGCTGGTATCAATGCTCCAATAACACATTTGGCTTTTCTACTTACCTTTTTCTTCTTGCCTCGTAACTTTTCCTCCACTCATTTGCTTTATCCCCAGCAACCTTGTCCTAACCCTCCTGCCTCTACTGAAAATCACCAGTGGAGAGCTCAGGTTGGGTATATCGAGACGACCTGGCAAAACTGCCACAGCCGCAGTCACAGCCTCCAGGCCTCTGAACACTAGGTGGTTTCTGTCTGTCCCAAGGGCCCTGGCTTGCCCCTAATCAGAGCCAGCTATTTAAAAAATGCATATCACAAGGGTACGGAAATGTGATGGACGGAGTGTGATTCTATTCCCAGTACCTAGTAGGGCAGGGGAGGAAGAGACATTGGCAGACCTGTCACTTAAGATGTCTTGCCACTTTAAACATCTCAACATTTAAAGGATGTCAGTATGATGGCACTCTTATTTAACAAATCTCTATGGAGGACCCAGTGGGCATAGTGATCATTGTGATGTGTGTGTTTTACACTTTGACGGGAGATATGAGTCATCTCTGAAAATGCCCTGATCCACAGGTGTGGAGGCCTGGGTTTTTCTGCCAGATCTGCCACTGACAAATGGGGTGAGCATTATTCATTCAACAGAGATTACCGAGCCCGCTATGTGCCAGGCCCTCGTAGGCTTGGGGGAATGCCAGTGAACAGAAGAGACAAAGTCTCTGCCCTCAAGAAACTTACCTACTTGTAGAAGGAAACAGAAAAAACGTATATGCCAGGTGGTAATCAATGCTAGGAAGAAAAAAGAGGGTTAGAATGGTAGAGGTGCTGGTTATTATTTATATGTAATGAAACTTGGGCAAATTCTTCATCTCACTGGACCTCAAAGTTCCCATATGTTGATTCAATGATCTTTGCCAATTCTTAGGTTATGGGGTTCCACTAATCTTGGTGTGAATTTCCACCTGGCCCTCTTGGAATTATTAATGTGCTAGTTCAAAAATCGCAGGAAAATGTTCTTTTAAAAAGTGTACAGATGTTTTAAAATGCATTTTATGTATAACTCTGTTGTAGAACTTAAAGGAGCTTACGGGTCATCTAAATAATACCTCCTCCCTCATTTTACAAGACAACGCGACCCAGAGGGCATATAGCAATTCCTTGATAGAAGTGGTTCTAAGACACAGGATTTTTGTTCTTAGTGTTGTGGGTTTTGATTGTTTGCTTGGACATCTCTTCTATAATGAAAACTCAATTTAAAAAAAATTTTAGGCTGGGCATGGCGGCTCATGCCTGTAATCCCAGCACTTTGGATTATAGACTCATGTCTCACTCAAGGCAAAAGGATTCCTTGAGGCAAACTGTTTAAGACCAGCCTGGGCAACATAACAAACCCCATCACTATTTTAAAAAAAAAGAAAATAAATTAGCCAGGTGTGGTGGCTCACATGTGTAATCCTAGTTACTCAGGAGGCTAAGGCAGGAGGATTGCTTAAGCCCGGATGTTGGAGGCTGCAGTGAGCTATAATGACACCACTGCACCGCAGCTTGGATGACAGATTGAGACCCTGCCTCTAAAAAAATAAATCTTGGTAGTAGAAGAAATATTTTTAAAAGCATGTTATTTTAAGTTCAGGGGTAGAAGTGCAGGTTTGTTAACATAAGTAAACGTGTCATGCGGGTTCGTTGTGCAGATTATTTCATCACCCAGGTCTTAAGCCCAGTACCCATTAGTTATTTTTCCTGATCCTCTCCCTCCTCCCACCCTCCACCCTCTGAAAGGCCCCAGTGTGTGTTGTTCTCCTCTATGTGTCCATGTAACTTTCTTTACCTGCTATATTCCTCCAGAAAGCAGAAAAGAAATGGGAGGAAAAAAGGCAAAATCTGGACCACTATAACGGGAAAGAGTTTGAGAAGCTCCTAGAAGAAGCTCAAGCCAATATCATGAAGTCAATACCAAATCTGGAGATGCCACCAGCTGCAGGCCCACTGCCAAGGGGAGATGCCCCAGTGGACAAGCTGGAACTTTCAGGTAAGGTCCAGTCCCACAGCAGGAACATATGGAGGTACATGGCCTTGGGCAAATATGGTGCCATCCACAACAGGACATACTCATCAACAGAACCAATGTCTCAGTTCTTACAAATCTTATAAAATGTAAAACTTGGAAGAGCAAATCTTCTGGTGTTCCTTAGATCTTTAATACTATCTCTTTTTTTCCTTTCTTTCTTTCTTTTTTTTGAAATGGGGTCTTGCTCTGCCACCCAGGCTGGAGTGTAGTGGTATGATCATAGCTCACTATAACGTCCAACTACTGGGCTCAAGCAATCCTCCCACCTCAGCCTCCCAAGAAGTAGCTAGGGCTATAGATGTGCACACCACTGCCTGTGTCTAATTTTTTTTTTATTTTTTGAGAGACAGGTTTCTCACTGTGTTGCCTTGGCTGGTCTCGAACTTCTGGCCCCAAGTGATCCTCCTGCCTCAGCTTCCAGAGTAGCTAGAATTATAGGCTTGAGCCACACTTGATTTCACTACTACTGTTTTACCCTAGCCATAGAGAAGCTGAGTTCTGTGTTAGGATTCTAGAATAATGGCCAATAAAGGAAAATTTAAATTCCTAGTATTTGCGTTTTCTACGCATTTGTGATACTTCACCGCACGAGCTGGGAAAATATTAGGCCTGCATTTAAGACAAGAGCTTTTTGTATGCTGACAGAAAGAAAATGGTAGCTTTTATGAGCTACCAGGGGATCTTAGATCATAAGGCAAAATTGCATTTTTTAATCAAAATTATTAGACTATATATTTAACCAACTCAACTATGGAAGTTAAATGCTAACCTGTCAATAATAATATAACTTCTAGGAATCTCAACCTATTAAATATTCCATCATTTACAAACCATGCATCTTATTCTGATCTTAAAATTATGGACCCAGATGTTATTTTACTTGCAGCCTAATGTCTCCTCAGTGTCACATTCCACAGTGCCTTATCCAGCAACTAAAATTAATTTGGAAAGGAATCTCCATCTTGACTTGCATGTCAAGAAACATTAAAGTGGATTCCATTTATAACCACTATAGAGTCATCCCTTGGTATCCACGGGAGATTGGTTCCAGGACTCCCATCGGATACCAAAATCTGAGGATGTTCCAGTTCCTGGTATAAAATGGCATGGTATTTGCATGTAACCTACTCACATCCTCCCATATACTTTGTGGGGCCAGCACACCTCAGCTGTGCGACTCCACTGCCTGCCTCCATATACTTTCAATCATCCCTACATTACTTATGATACCCAATACAATGTCTACACATTACTTCATTTGTGTGGATTCAACATAGTACTTGGCGCAAGGCAAATTCAAGTTTTATTTTTTGGGATGCGGAGGGAATTTTTTTTGTACATATTTTCCATCTGCCGCTGGTTGAATCCACAGATGTGGAACCCATGGATGCAAAGGACCACCTGCACCTGTCTCCTCCCCAGTTTTCATCTAGTTCATCCCCTAAAGCTCCACTCACTGCAGCCCTCCCCCTCTGTCTGTGCTAAGAGGCTTTTCTTATGCCTTTCCCCACCTGCCAGTTGTGTCAGGTCTGTCTAGGGTCCTAGGCGGGGCAGCTCTTCTCACACAAAGGTGACTTTCCTCCCATAGTTCCCATGGAGAATTTCTGATGGAGAAAATGCCCTAGCTCATCACACTTTTTTTTTTTTTTTTTTTTTTTGAGACTGAGTCTCACTCTGTCACCCAGGCTGGAGTTCAGTGGCATGATCTTGGCTCCCTGCAACCTATGCCTCCTGGGTTCAAGCAATTCTCCTCCCTCAGCCTCCTAAATAGCTAGCATGGCAGGCACCCACCACCACACCTAGTTAATTTTTGTATTTTTAGTAGAGACGGGGTTTCACCATGTTGGCCAGACTTGTCTCGAACTCCTGACCTCAGGTGATCCACCCACCTCAGTCTCCGAAAGTGCTGGGATTACAGGCCTGAGCCACCGGCCAGCTCATCACGTTTTTATCTTGCCTAATTCTGCTCTCTCTGCCGCATTATTAATTTTGTCATAGAGTCCTCTGATGTTTTATGCAGGTCTCATAACTGTTCCCTCTCATGACTGAACAACAAAAACATATTACATTTTGTTCACTTACCTCATTTTGGCTCTTGATTCTATCCGATTTTTTTAATTTGCATAAATCACTTTTAAAATTACTCCCCAAGGTATTTTGACTTAGTTCAAATGTTCTTGTTTTTTCTTTTTCAATGCATCTCTGACTTGGTCTCAGAAACAGTCCAGTGATGGACAGGCTACCAGAAATGTGTGAAGGTAGCATCCGTGACCTGTAAACATTAGTTTCTGTCATTTTAATTTATTTGTCATGGAATTATCATTTTAATGTATTTTTGTTTATTAATGAGGCAAACTTCTAAGTGTAAAGTTTCAAATACCATTTGTATTTCCCCTTGTGTGAATTTTCTGACTATTTGGATAATGGAGGAATATGGATAATGATCGAAAATTGATAAAGGCCAGCGTGGTGGCTCATGTCTGTAATCCCAGTGCTTCTGGAGGCCAACGCAGGAGGAATCACTTGAACCCAGGACTTTGAGAGCAGCCTGGGCAACATAGTGAGACCCCATCTCTACAAAAATTTAAAAAGCAGCTGGGCGTGGTGGCGCACACCTGCAGTTCCAGCTACTCTGGGCTGACGCAGGAAGATTGCATGAGCCCAGGAGTTTGAGGCTGAGGTGAGCTGTGATGGCACCACTACACTTCTGCCTAAGTGAAAGAGCAATACCCCGTCTCAAAAATAAAACAAAAAAGGCCAGGTGCAGTGGGCTCATACCTGTAATCCCAGCACTTTGGGAGGCTGAGGCAGACAGATTGCTTAATCCCAGGAGTTCAAGACTAGCCTGTGCAACATGCAAAACCCCATCTCTGTAAAAAAATAAAGAAAGAAAAAAATAAAGAAAATTAGCCAGGTGTTGTGGTGCACACCTGTAATGCCAGCTACTAGGGAGGCTGAGGTGGGAGGATCACCTGAGCCCGGGAGGTCAAGGCCTCAGTGAGCCTTGATCACACCACTGCATTCCAGAGTGGGTGACAGTGAGACCTTATCTAAAACATAACAAAATTTAAAAAATTTTTGTTTAATTAAAAAAATCAAATCTACTTCCTCTCCAACTTTGTTCTCATTTGCATCCCATTTTTTCTCTGGCCCTCCCTAGGCCAGATTCTACTGTGACATTGACCTTCAGCAGAAAACCCTCTTGCTGATGCTATTTTTTCAGACTGAGGGATGAAGGCTTTGGAGGCCAAGCAGGGGGCTATGGATTTGCCTTTGGGCTCCAATTTTTTTTTAATCTATCCAAGTTCTACTCAGCTTTTTTACATAACAAGAATATTATTTAATAATATTAGTAATAGGTAGTACTTTACATAGCATTTACATTAAGCCAAGCTCAGTATGTAAGTCATTCGATCCTAATGACACCCCAAAGGAAAGTATATTATAATACCCATTTAACAGATGAGAAAACTGAGACTGAGAGAGGTTTAGTAACTTGTACAGGGTCTTTTTGGGATTTAAATCCAGTTGCTCTTTAGGGTCTATACACTTAATCCTTGCTCTATGGAGAGAATAGAAAATTTCTAAATCAGATTGCATTGAGTTTGTAGCAATATACCAGACTTTCTGGATGTTTTCTTGCAAAAAGATTATTCTTGCAATGGTGCACTGTTTTTCAGAAGATTCTCCAAATTCAGAACAGGACTCGGAAAAGCTGGGGGGAAAGTCGCCCCCTCCTCCTCCCCCACCTCCTCGTCGAAGCTACCTGCCAGGATCGGGACTCACCACCACGAGGTCAGGCGATGTGGTCTACACCGGCAGAAAGGAGAACATCACCGCTAAGGTCTGATAGGCTAAGCCCTGGTAAACTGGCCTCTGGGTTCAGATGATACCCTTAGACAAGGTTCTGTCTGTTAGAACATAAAAAGTAGTGAGGCAGAGAATTAGTGACTCGACCATACAAGATCCCCAGGAAGCACCACAGGTGGGACAGTGGCAGCCAGTATGATTGGACTAGACCCAGACCATGAGTTTCATCCTTGTTTGACTTTTAGCTGCGACAATATGAAACGCAACTCACAAGCTATTTCCTATGTGGGCATCATAAGATTGAAAATGAGAGTAGGAGGGGAAAACAAAGATTATCTTCCAAAGGTAACTGAGGTGAGCTGACACTGTTGTGGGAGTCTATACAGAAAGATGTTCAATGAGCTTTAGATTCCACTTAACTAGCCAAGTGTTAGCTTTTATGTTAAATGTAAAACACAATTTCCAAAGAGATGGAGTATGGGAGGGCCTTTTATGAGGACTGTATTAGTCTGTTCTCAGCGTGCTGAAAAACACATGCCTGAGGCTGGGTAATTTACAAAGGAAAGAGGTTTAATGGACTCACAGTTCCATGTGACTGGGGAGGCCTCACAATTATGGCAGAAGATGAAGGAAGAGCAAAGGGACTTCTTACATGGCGGCAGGCAAGAAAGAGATTGTGCAGCGGAACTCCCATTTATAAAACCATCAGATCTCATGAGACTCACTCACCACCACAAGAACAGCACGGGAAAGACCTGCCCCCATGATTCAATTACCTCCCACCTGATCCCTCCAGTGGCACGTGGGAATTATGGGAGCTACGATTCAAGATGAGATTTGGGTGGGGTCACAGCCAAACCATATCAAAGACACTGAATGTTGAGGAGTTCCAGTTATATTATCATTATTTAATCCATTCATCAAAATGACAACTTATGCAAACACAAACCCAAACTAAATGTAAAGGGATAAAATAACCTTTCAGCTATTTTCTCAGCTAAGATCTAGGAAGCCAGTGTTATAGGCAGTGAGGAACCATCTGTCCCTTTTTTGCTAGCACCTAGGAGATGTTAAGCCACTATCCATGGTTTCAATCTCCCACAGGCAAGCAGTGAAGATGCTGGACCAAGCCCACACACCAGAGCCACAAAATGTCCAGCAGAGGAGCCTGCTTCAGCCTGGACCCCATCCCCACCCCCTGTCACTACCTCCTCCTCAAAGGATGAGGAGGAAGAAGAAGAAGAAGGAGAAAAAATAATGGCAGAACTCCAGGTATGTGGGTGCGGTGACTGACATTGGCTCCTTGCCTCCTGCCTGGGTCTCTCCAGCCATGGTACTTACAGATTCATTAGCAAGAGAGCCAGGAAAGCGCATGGACTGGGACCATAGAAGCTGTGTCTTCTGGCCTTGGCCTTTGCTTTCCCAAGACGGTGCTGAACAAGGCTCTCAGGGTGCCTATGTGATGTGCAAGGAATGACCGTTTCACAAAACAACTCACGCTTTCCTAACTCTGGCTGGTAGGATTGACTCTCCTTTCTTTCCATCTTAAGATACTCTGCTTCATTTCAAAAGCAAGTAAGATAAGGATTAAAAATACCAGCCATTGTCCTGTCTTGATAAGGACAGACTGAAGCACACGTTAGGTGGGTTCCCATTCCTTGGCTTTACCACTTAGAACCACTGACCTTGGATTGTGGACTCAAGGCCAATGACTGGCTTCCTGTGGTCCATACCAAGTCCCTGTTCAATATCAATGTCATCTTTTCAGATATTATGAAAAGCTGAATTATTTTGTTTTCCATTTTCCTTGGTCTATTTGAGAAATGATACTCTATTAGTTTTAGATATTTATTTTTTAACTATGACATAGTCCACTCATAGGATGAAGGGTGGGGTACCAAGGCTGTGCCCAAAACTGATCCCACATTCCCATCACGGACGTGATTCTACCTCAGGTCTATATCCTGAGAATTTGTCTCATCAGAGACATGTACATAATTCCTAGAACAAACTTTGTGTAGAATATTTCATTTGCCTCATGCTTCTTATGGGATTTTTCTGTCAATCAGATAGTTGGAACACCAGCACCTTGAGGCTCAAAACCATGTTAGCTTCTTACCAGTGTACCAATGGCTTTGTGCCAACCCATAAATTTTCATTTTTTCTTTGGAGTAGGAAGAACTTTCAATCCACATTATTTTCACTGCACTTGTTCTACTCTGGTTTCCATGGTAATAACTGCCAAAATTGAGCTGCCTGGATTTTGCAGGGAAAACAGAACTGCTGGTTGAATTGTCACATTCGTGAGCCCTTTCACGCTTCACTAAAATTCACAGACTAGCCTGGGACATCCCTGCAACCAATCAGGCTATTTGCAGGTTTTTAGAAGGCTTGGATAATTGTTTTCATAGGAAGCACAGATTTATAAAGCTGGTATCTTTCAGGCTTGTGGATAATTTTTTACACCTCTGTAAGAGAAATACTAAATTTGTTGCAGCCACTTATAGCCCGCCACTGAGGGACACCTTTCTCCATTGAAGTCTAAATATTTGATGCCCTCTTTGACTACTTTACAGACATTGGCATATCTGGCTTCATGCCGTATTCTTGGTGGTTAGATAATAAGAGTGGTGGCCAGGCGTGGTGGCTCACGCCTGTAGTCCCAGCACTTTGGGAGGCCGAGGCGGGCAGATCACCTGAGGTCAGGAGTTCGAAACCAACCTGGCCAACATGATGAAACCCCATCTCTACTAAAAAATACAAAAATTAGCTGGGCATGGTGGCAGGTGCCTGTAATCCCAGCTACTCAGGAGGCTGAGACAGGAGAATCACTTGAATCCGGGAGGTGGAGGTTGCAGTGAGCCAAGATCATACCACTGCACTCCAGCCTGGGTGACAAGAGTGAAACTGTCTCAAAAAAAAAAAAAAAAAAAAAGTGGTGAATGAAGTACTCTAACCTTAACTCAACCAAACCCTGTTAGCCCTCTGGCTGGGATAGAAACCCAGCCTGCTAAATCCGCAACTAGGTCAATGGCCTGTGGCCATAATGCTTCTCTTATTTCTGCACCTTCTCAAGGCAAGACAAGGAGCAGCTGTGGCCCCTTCTAAGGACAATTGTGCAACCACTTTCTGTGCTCCACATCTCCAGGCATCAGAAGAAAAACAGGCTCTGAAATCGAGGGCCTAATAGCTCAAAGGAGATGGCAGTTGGCATTTGTAAGCAGCGCTCTAAGTAAGCGGATAAACCAAACACATCCAGGGCATGCTAGGACTGGTGTGACTAAGGAGCAGCAAGGAGGCCAGGTGCAGCAGAGACAGGGGAGCAAACAGTCTGGAAAAAAAAGGCCAGAGAACGTCCCTCACCAGCCACCTTCAGATTTTAGGACCAGTGATGGAATGTTTACTGAAGGAGGACATGTATTATTCTTTCTGCTGGTAGAGATATCTCCAAATGACAGCATTTGACATAAAGAAAACACTAGGCAATTATTTAGGCTGATTCATTTAAATACGTGATCTTTCACCAGGCACAGTGGCTCACACTTGCAATCCCAGCACTTTGGGAGGCTGAGGTGGGCAGATCGCTTGAGGTCAGCAGTATGAGACCAGCCTGGCCAACATGGTGAAACCCCGTCTCTACTAAAAAAACTACAAAAAATCAGCCAGGCATGGTGGCGGGTGCCTGTCATCCCAGCTACCTGGGAGGCTGAGGCAGGAGAATTGCTTGAACCCAGGAAGCAGAGGTTGCAGTGAGCTGAGATCTCACCACTGCACTCCAGCCTGGGTGACGGGGCGAGACTCTGCCTCAAATAAATAAACAAACAAATAAATAAAAATAGTTTTTAATCCTAGCTGCACATTAGAATTACTTTGGGAGTTTAAAAAAAAAATTCCTACAGCTCAGAGATTCTGATTTGTGTGTTCTCTGAGTGGGGTCTCAAGAGTATTTGAGAACAACAGTATTTTTTTTTTAACCTGGGTGGTATGTAGCCTGGTTGAGAACCACTGATGTCCATAAATTTGGGTCCCTGAGTTCCCAGTCTCTCCTCTCATGATCAGGACATTGCCCACATGTCGGCTTCTTTTTTAGCCCTGTAGACACCATCTACGTCTGTACTTTCTCCCTTTGTCTGAGAACTGGCCTCCCTGACTTAAATTCACAAGAGCCAACTGTTGGCTCTTACAGTTTTCAGACACAAATCTCCAGGGTGCAGGCAGCTCCTAGGCCACTCGGAATGACATCATTGCTTAAAAGCATCACTTTATTCTCAATGAGCCTCAGAATGCCTTGGAGCGCGGTAGTAGGTATTTCAGAGAAGGATTGCTGAGAGTACTTTTATTCTAAGACTTCAAGGTTTAAAATGTCTTCTGAGCTTTTGCTGTATAATTTCAATAAAGCTCATAAAAAAATGAGGAGGAAGAAAAAAGAAAGATAGTTGTTTGTTTTAATTTATTTACATATTGAGCATTTTTTAAAGGTGAAAGCAAGAAGCCCTCCTCAGTACCAATTTAGGTTCACCCCAGATAGGCAGAAAAGGGAGTAGTGTCTATTTTATCTTGGCATTCCCCAAGAAAGGAAGGCAGCCTTTGCCCCAGGCTCAGCCTCCAAGCCAGCTTTGTCAACATGAGAGAACGTGGGGAGCAGGATTTCAGGGTGCCGCCTCCCTGGCCTAAACCTGCCTGCAGGAGCCGGGCTGGGGTCCCCAAGCGTCCGGTTGTTCCTGCCTGTTTCCGTCCGTTCTCCTCAGTACCCTTGGATCCCTGTTAACCTCAGTATTTTAATTCCTCAGGCATTCCAGAAGTGTTCCTTTATGGACGTAAATTCAAACAGTCATGCCGAGCCATCCCGGGCTGACAGTCACGTTAAAGACACTAGGTCGGGCGCCATGGTGCCACCCAAGGAGAAGAAGGTAACGTGGCAACTGCACATTTGCCACACGGTTGGGAGTCCTTCCTTCCTTGCTCTGACACTAACACGGCTCTTGTACTCGACCTTTGTCCCCTCTGTCTTTTTTCTCTCTCTCTTTTTTTTTTAACTAATGGAGACACAGGTGTAGGTTAAAATCAGATATCTTGCTCAGGTTTTCAGAGCAAACACTGTGTTCCAGCCCACAGCATACAATAGTCTATGCAGAATTTAGACACTATCTTCCCAAACTAGAGAGTATACACCTCTCAGTACTTTCTAGAACAACTCTAGAAAGAAATATATAGAAACAGCAACCAAGTATTTAGCAGTTTTTCTAATTTGTAACATCCTTTGGGCAAAAAAGAAAAACAACTATGTTTAAAAAAAAAAATTAGGTAAAAACCAGCTGGGTGCAGTGGCTCACACCTGTAATCCCAGCACCTGGGAGACCAAGGCGGGTGGATCACCTGAGGTCAGGAGTTCGAGACCAACCTGGCCAACATGGTGAAACCCCATCTCTACTTAAAATACAAAAAATTAGCTGAGTGTAGAGGTGGTCACCTCTATACTCAGCTACTCGGGAGGCTGAGGCAGGAGAATCACCTGAACCCTGGAGGCGGAGGTTGTAGTGAGCTGAGATCGCACCACTGCACTCCAGCCTTGGCAACAGGAGCAAAACTCTATCTCAAAACAAAAAAAAAAAACAAAAAAAAAAAAACAGTAAAAACCTTTGATTTGGGGAAGAAAATGCATGGTAGAAAGTATCTACCACCACACACAGGTGTAACTTCATGGAAACATACAAATGTGTATTTGCACAAACGTCCAAGGATGCCAAACAGAATTTTTGCTAAGTATTATCCATTTATAAAGTATACCTTCCAAGATAGTAAGTTCAGTATAGTTTTAGTGTTAACATATATGTGTGACATCAAAAAAAAAAAAAAATCCAGGCTCTGAAACAAAGTCTGCTGACATTGTATAAGTACTCTAGGGAAATGACCATGGCCTGAATGTTTGAAATGCAACTTTAAGTTGCACCTAGAGCATCTATGATTTTTAGATATAGAGATATCTTACTTGAATTAAGCCTCCATCTAAACTTCAGGATAAAAAGCTTGCAATGACCAACTCAAGGCCTAATATTTTTCTCCAGGGACTTATCTTTCAGAATTCAAAGATTCTAGCTTTCCTTAAACAAAGTCAAACTAATCAGATGCAAGATAGCCCGATAGCTACTACAGATGGGTACCTTGGTCCATGTATGACAGCTCAAGGAGGTAGATGTAGTATCACAAAACTGAAAGGCTATTCTAACACAACAGTTCAAGAGACACAGTTTTGGGCTCCCAGCTCCCAGCCCGCCTTGCCAAGGAGACCAACTCACTTCTCCTTGGCTCATAGCCACAATGGTGCCCTTGTATAAACTCTCTGCCACATAAACTGACATGTGACACTGTTAATAGGGGGAAGAGAATCTCACTATATACCAAGGGGGGTTACTGTTGATAGATGTTTCTCATGAAGAAAACCTGGCCTGGCCTGGTGACTCACACCTGTAATCCCAGCACTTTGGGAAACCAAGACGGGAGAATCACTTGAGGCCAGGAGTTATCCAGGGTGCTTACTCCGGATAATTAATCTCAGTAGATTAACCTACTTCAGAATGACCATGAGTATCCAACTTCTCTTATCCCCAATTTTGGGTCCTTATTAACCTCTTCCAGGGCTGAATATTTATCCTTCCATAAATCAGATGTTTTCTTAAGCATTTTTTTATCCTGTCATCACTGAAACTCCAGCCTAGTTCTTCACTTGTATGCAATTTTCCTGTAACCCTGTCTCTCATTTTGGTTTATTGTCCATATGCCTATTGAATGCTTTTCCAATTGTCTTCATAATCCAAATCTCAGGGCCTATAAATACATATTAAAGAGGCATAATTACCTTTCACGCAGAGTCTTGACTATCTAAGACTAAGAAATCATCGTGAGTTTACGTGACAATTACGACTAAGCTCATGCACTTGCTTTGATACATTAATTCATTTTTTTGTAGCCCAGTGATAAAAAATATAGGTCGTGTGAAAACCAAACTTCACATTTCTATCCTAGTGACTTTCCATTGGAGCATTTGTGCTACTACTCAATTTTAAAATACATATATTATGGGGGGTGGGGTGTGGTTGAAATTTATTTATTTATTTTTGAGACCGAGTCTCGCTCTGTCACCCAGGCTGGAGTGCAATGGTGCAATCTCAGCTCACTGCAACCTCCGCCCCCCGAGTTCAAGTGGTTCTCCTGCCTCAGCCTCCTGAGTAGCTGGAATTACAGGGGCGTGCCACCATGCCTGGCTAATTTTTGTATTTTTAGTAGAGACAGGGTTTCACCATGTTGATCAGGCTGATCTCAAACTCCTGACCTCATGATCCACCCACCTCCACCTCCCAAAGTGCTGAGATTACAGGCGTGAGCCACCACACCTGGCCTGAAACGTTTAATGATGGGAATGACACGGGCCATGACCAACCAGAACAGACGCCAGCCCTAACCCCCAGTAAACAGACCCCAAAAACATCTGCCACGTATGTGTCTTTAGATCACATTCCAATTCCATCTGCGATTCAAGGTCAAGTTCTCATTCGGGTCCTAGCATGATACGCTGACTCCATATCTGGAGTTGTAACCTTAGGCTGAAACCTTATTTTTTTTTTTTATTTACACGTATATATTTTTTGAGATGGAGACTTGCTCTGTCGCCCTGAAGGCTGGAGGGCAGTGGCATGATCTCAGCTCATTGCAACTTCTGCCTCCCAGGTTGAAGCGATTCTCCTGCCTCAGCCTCCCGAGTAGCTGATATTACAGGCGCCCGCCACCATGCCCAGCTAATTTTTGTATTTTCAGTAGCGATGCGGTTTCACCATGATGACCAGGTTGGTCTCAAATTTCTGACCTCAAGCGATCCACCCACCTTGGCCTCCCAAAGTGCTGGGATTACAGGCGTGAGCCACTGCACACAGCCTATTTTTACTTTTTATTTTTGTGTGTATGTGATGGAGTCTTTGCTGTGTTGCCCAGGCTGTTCTCGAACTCCTGGACTCAAGCAATCCTCCCGCCTCAGCGTCCCGAGTAGCTGGCATTAGAGGAAGCTCAATTATTTTTCTTCTTTAAAACCTTTTACTTGACATATTCATTGTTTCATATTTTAAATTTAAAATCCCACAAAAGAAGCCCTGTGGTTCCACTGTAGCAGCTGAATCACTGCACTCATTTGGGGGCTTCCTGGGGAGCAAGCAGAAGTAAAACAGGAGGTATTTGGTGGCTCGTGTACCCTGTACTTCGCGCAGTATTTCCGTGTGATTAATTCTGACTGCGTTGTTTGTGTGTCATTCCTTGGGTGTGTATGAACAGTCTTTCCATTCTTAACCAAGGTCATAGGGTTGCTCTGGGTTGACTTTGGCTGGGCCCGGGTGTTCGTGCTTTGTGTTGTCATTGCTTTAACCGTAGCCTTCATGGGAATTGTGCTCCATCCTGCTGTAATCAACCACCTCGCAAGAAGAAAGGGCAGCAGTGCCTTGGAACTGACAAGGCATCACTAGTGTTAGTGTTATGTCAGGGCCTGAGGCTACTGATACACCTTGGGAAAGGCCAGGCCTCCAGGTGAAGTGCTTTGAATACCTGGGTCCTCACCACTGGATCCTTCAATCCTGAATCTTGGTGGGACCCTAAGACATGTATCTTCACTCTACACTGGGAAATACAGAGAATGAAAGCTGAGTCGTGATGTCACCGTCACCAATTTAACCTCAAATATCTGCTTTGTGAATGTTTAGGTTATATTGTGACAGCATGATGGCTATGAATTGAGGTTATATTGTACCAGCATGATCACTCTGAATTTGGATTTGATCATCTTGGCTATGAGGCGTGTGAAGGTGATTTTGACACTTTGACACCTGCAGTATAAACCGCATTTCCATTTGTCATTTGATCAGGGGAAAATAATGTTTTTTCATCCCAAAATGCCAAACCCAACCAAGGCAGATGTCTTTATAGGACAATCTCCATAATAGAAGCAGAGAGAGGACTGAAATAACAAGCTGTGAGGGAAACTAAAATTCCCCTGGGCTGGCTCCTAAGATTTTAGGCAAGAAAACTGAGGCCAAAGAAGTAAAGTGATTTATCTAAAGTAACAGTTTAGTGGCAGATCTGGATTAGAATCAAAACTTTCTGTCAGCCCACACATTGTGCTTTTCACAATTCTTGAGGTTTTCGATTCTGCTAGGCTCACAATCTGATGTTGAAAAGAGGACATGTTAGTAATGACTCTGTCCCTTTATTCTCTTCACTACTCCCCCACAAAATTTTAAATTCTTGAAATCTTTTGCTAATTGAGATTTTCATCTTGTGCAAACACAGGGCATTTTTGGCAGTTGGAGAACAAAGCAATCCAAGGTAAACAGCTCTAGGCTTTGGATTGGTGTGTAACAATTATGCGTGGCCCGCATGTCTTAGAAATGTAATTAAAGGAACGGTTTAGTTATAGTCCACTTTTGGGGGCAATGTGGTTTTGTGGAGTAACATGTCCTACACTGTTCTACCAGAATTTGGAATTTTTCCATGAAGATGTACGGAAATCTGATGTTGAATGTGAAAATGGCCCCCAAATGGAATTCCGAAAGGTGAGTTCACTAGATCTGTTTTCCAACCGATACCATGCACATTAATTGCCTGCCTCTGCGGATCCATTGCTGATTAACGTGTGTGGTTTCCCTCCTCCGTTCTCCCTCTCAGGTTACCACAGGGGTTCTAAGACCTAGTGACCCTCCTAAGTGGGAAAGAGGAATGGAGAATAGTATTTCTGATGCATCAAGAACATCAGAATATAAAACTGAGATCGTAATGAAGGAAAATTCCATATCCAATATGAGTTTACTCAGAGACAGTAGAAACTATTCCCAAAAAACTGTACCTAAGGTCAATTTCAGCTTCTCTGGCGTTAGTTCATTAGAAGATGAAATAAGCAAAGGGTCTAAAGTCTCAGGCCCCCAATACTCTATAGCTGACACCGAGAACCAGAAGCTAAATTATGGAAAGACAAAGGAGATGGAAAAGCAAAATACGGATAAGTGTCACATTTCCTCTCCTAGTAGAGTAACAGAATCGAGTGTGCATGATTTGAAAACAGAAGATCAAGAGGTTATCATGACAGATTTTGGCCAAGTTGTTCTAAGACCCAAGGGGGCAAGGCATGCTAATGTGACCCCTAATGAAGACGGAGAATCCAGTCCAAGTTCTCCCACTGAAGAAAATGCAACCACTGACAACATTGCCTTCATGATTACCAAAACCACTGTCCAGGTTCTTTCCAGTGGGGAGGTGCATGATATTGTTAGCCAAAAGGGAGAAGACATACAGACGGTTAATATCGATGCCAGAAAAGAGATGGCCCCCCGACAAGAAGGGACTGACAGTGAGGAGCCTGTTGTGTGCCTGGACAAGAAACCAGTGATCATCATTTTCGATGAGCCCATGGACATCCGGTCTGCATATAAGAGACTTTCAACTATCTTTGAGGAGTGTGATGAGGAATTAGAGAGAATGATGATGGAAGAAAAGATAGAGGAGGAGGAAGAGGAAGAAAATGGAGATTCTGTAGTCCAGAATAATACCACTTCCCAGATGTCTCATAAGAAGGTGGCCCCGGGCAATCTTAGAACAGGACAACAGGTGGAAACAAAGTCACAGCCACACTCTCTGGCAACAGAGACCAGAATCCCAGGGGGACAGGAAATGAACAGAATGGAGCTGGATAAGTTCAGCCACGTGGATTCTCCACATTCGGAATGCAAGGGTGACGACCTGACTGATGACCAGTTTGAAAGCCCCAAGAAAAAGTTTAAATTCAAATTCCCTAAGAAGCAACTCGCCGCTCTCACTCAAGCCATTCGCACGGGAACTAAAACAGGGAAGAAGACTTTGCAAGTGGTAGTCTACGAAGAAGAGGAAGAGGACGGCACCCTGAAACAACACAAAGAAGCCAAGCGCTTCGAAATCACTAGGTCTCAACCTGAAGACACCCCTGAAAACACGCTGAGGAGGGAAGAGCAGTCCAGCATCGAGAGCACGTCTCCGATTTCAAGAACTGATGAAATTAGAAAAAACACCTACAGAACATTGGATAGCCTGGAGCAGACCATCAAACAGCTCGAAAATACAATCAGTGAAATGAGTCCCAAAGCCCTAGTTGATACCTCAAGTTCTTCCAACAGAGATTCTGTTGCAAGTTCATCCCACATAGCCCAGGAGGCCTCTCCCCGACCCTTGCTAGTTCCAGATGAAGGCCCCACTGCCCTAGAGCCCCCTACGTCGATACCTTCAACTTCACGTAAGGTATCTTGGTCTGCTGGAAAATGAAAAGACCCAGCTGCTTTCCTAAATCTGCCATAATCACCATTAGCAAAAGGTGTCTTGTGACTTAATTGCTTTCTTTCAGGTGGCTTTTTTTTTTTTTTTTTTTTTTGGTCTCTTCGCCATGAAACCCTTCTTTCATACTTTCTCCCTCACCTTCAAAACAACAACAACTAGGTGTCTAACAGCTAATCAATTCTGTTTTTGCCTCTGTTGCTGACTGGTGTTGGGTAAACACGAGGCTGCCGGGTCAGCCATGTGCTGTTGAAATCATTGCTCTGATACTCACATTAAAATCCGTTTGATCAGTAGTGAGCAGTTGATTCTGTTTGATTCTTCTGATTAACCCCAGTTGGTGTCTCCTAGATCTGTCCTGCATGTAGGGCTGTGGCTTCTCACCTTGAGCTTCTCTGAACATAGCGGAGCAGCCTCATGGATGACCTACTCACGTGCTTCTCCTTCTCTTCCCCCTCTCACTGGTCCTTCCCACAGGGCTCCAGCGGGGCCCCACAGATGAGCAGGATGCCTGTCCCCATGAGTGCCAAGAACAGACCCGGAACCCTGGACAAACCTGGCAAGCAGTCCAAACTGCAGGATCCCCGCCAATATCGTCAGGTAGTTTTACCTTAAACCCAATTTTGGATGGACGCTATTTCAGTTAAGAAGCAAGTCACTGACTTAGTTTATACCAAATATTGTGCTTTCTTTGTAAGATAACAGTTTACATAGACATCCTGGATCTGGGGGCATGAAGAAAGTCTAAAAACCATTTGTTAAACTTTTTCACCACGCTTTTGCATGCTTGCAATAAAACATCTTTTACTTTGTGACTCCAAGCTCCAAATTTTAACTGTTAACACACGGTGCCAGACCAGGTGGCTTTTCTTTGGTGAATGTAGTGTTTCATCTGAACACCTCGGGAAGCAGAGACAAACCAACCTGTGGTGGAACTGCCCTTAACGTCACCACTACTAACGTCTATGTTGACTGTATTGCGTTAGAAGCACATTAACGCTCCGTCAAAATGCCCGACCCCCACCCCAGTAATTATCCAGACGCATGGCCCACCTGGCACATGGGAAATGGTAGAGCTGGAATGATGGGACTCCTCTCACAAATGCGTTCTTCCTTTCCTCCTTTCCTGTCCCTCCTTTGCTATGTACGTGGGGGGTTTCTACCAGGTCCAGTAAAGCATAACAAGACTTAGCTCAGGCCTTGAACTGTGTGTGGTTGGTTTTCTTTGATTGAATTATTCTCAGAAGGGCTGTGTTGCCAGGCCCTGTGGGTTGATCACGTGTCCACCTTTCTGACAAAATGTCTCCCGCCATCTTTATTTGCAGGCTAATGGAAGTGCTAAGAAATCTGGTGGGGACTTTAAGCCTACTTCCCCCTCCTTACCTGCTTCTAAGATTCCAGCCCTTTCTCCCAGCTCTGGGAAAAGCAGTTCTCTGCCCTCTTCTAGTGGTGACAGCTCTAACCTCCCTAATCCACCTGCTACTAAACCATCGATTGCTTCTAACCCTCTCAGCCCCCAAACAGGACCACCTGCTCACTCTGCCTCCCTTATCCCTTCTGTCTCTAATGGCTCTTTGAAGTTTCAGAGCCTTACTCATACAGGTAAAGGTCACCATCTTTCATTCTCACCGCAGAGTCAAAATGGCCGAGCACCCCCTCCTTTGTCATTCTCCTCCTCCTCTCCTTCCCCCGCCTCCTCCGTCTCACTGAATCAAGGTGCCAAGGGCACCAGGACCATCCATACTCCCAGCCTCACCAGCTACAAGGCACAGAACGGAAGTTCAAGCAAAGCCACTCCATCCACAGCAAAAGAAACCTCTTAAAGGTCAAATCCTATCAGGCACAAGTCGAAGTTACATTTAAAAAAAAAAAAAAAGTAACAGTCTACAACAACTGTTTTCACAAGAGAATGTAACATATTGCTGTATCGTTTGAGGCTTAATGCTAAGTATGTGCTAAATACTGGATTAATAGATTTCAGTAAAGCTCGTTTGGTTTTTGTTTTTTTTTTTTTTTTTTTTGGTTTTGTTTTTACTTAGTTGCTATAGTGTCTACCATCTATACTCAATATCTATAAAATGCAGTAAGCATGTGTTACAAAACGAGGTTCTGGTGAGAGAGAAAGGTGCGTGTGAGACGGGAGAATTGTCTTAAGCATATAAAACATGTATGATTCCAGAATTTTAGTATGTTTTGTATAAAACTATTTTTCATTACGGAGACTAGAAGTGAACAGAGAATTACACAAGTCTGACTATACAAATTGTAAAAGATACTATAATATTTCCTTTTATTTTAGTGTTATTTAGCTTTATTACAGATTTCTATTTTTGTCAAAACTTCATGGTTCCTTTCAAGATCTTTTTTGCCAAAACATTTTGATACTATAGCATTGTACATTTGAAAGTAGTGTGCTAGACTATAAAACCAATGAACTTCTACCTGAGCCCTACAGACAGGCATATGTAGAAGGCAATTTATCAAACCTATTGCACTGCCATGAAAAGTATATATAATAATTTGCTAGCCCAAGCAAGCTAGTTTTCTTTGCTTGCTTCTTTTCTTTCTTTTTTCCTTCCTTTTTTTTTTTTTCTTTTTTCTTTTTTAACATGTTGAGGTTCTCCAGTTGTTTTCTTTGGAATATCTAACCCCTTCTTTTGTTTTCTGAGACCTGGTAACCCACGCTCTTGCATTGTGGATTTTAAAATGTACACTCTGTACGGTTCTGTAAACCGAAAAACTTTTGTAAATATATAAATATACATAGACATTAAAATACTGTATGTGACAGCACATAGAGTAGTTTTCCCACACCAAAGTTAATTTTTATGCATGCTTTAAAAGTATATATTGGGATGGGCAGAAATGGAAGTATCCATACATTTTTAAAAAGCAACAAGTTTGCACAGCTAGAGTGTTTGTAAATAAATGTATTTGTATAACACAGCCATGTAATATACAGAACTATAAGCAGAGACTTTGCAAAACTAAATAAAGGGCTGCATGCTTATTATTTTTTGTACCTTGTCACTATAACTACTTCCTAGTCAAAGAACGAAATGTAACTGTTACCAAGTTTAATGTTTTTCTGCTTTGAGGCTTTTTTGAGGGATATAACCACATCCACTCAAGAGGACACTACTTTTCTGAAAGCTCTGGGGTGACTAATGATGAGTTCCTAATAAATTAATTGCAAGTGTGGTGCCTTGGATGTGACCTGTTGGCTCTCTCTCTCTCCTCTGTGGCTTATCAAGGTGTGGATGACAGAAAGCAAACCTGGACACAGAGTTTCTACCCTCCGTTCCTGGAGGGGCTCTTATTATTTTCTCTCTTTTGCAAAAACTTCCAGCAGGAGTAAAGTGGAAATAAAACGACTTTATCACTTGGCTTTCTTTCTTTTGAGTCCTCAACTTAAAAAAATATTGTTGGCCTAGAGGGAAATACGCTAACATTACACCATGTGTTTTTTAAAATGGGAAGAAGCCAGGCACAGTGGCTCATGCTTGTAATCTCAGCATTTTGGGAGGCTGAGGCAGGAGGATCACTTGAGGCCAGGAGTTCCAGACCAGCCTGTGCAACATAGTGAGACCCCATCTCAACCAAAAAAAAAAAAAAAATTAAAGTTAGGTGGGCATGGTGGTGTTTGCCTGTAGTCGCAGCTACTCAGGAGGCTGAGGCAGGAGGATGGCTTGAGCCTGGGAGGTGGAGGCTGCAGTGAGCTATGATCACACCACTGCACTCCAGTCTGGGTGACACAGCAAGACACTGTCTCAAAAAAAAAGAAAAAGAAAAAAGGGAAGAAAGTTAGTGAAAACAATACCAGGATTGTGAATTAACCACAGGAAGAATCTCAGGAAACTACTTAGATTTTTCACCTCCAGAATGTTTCATTTGGTGATTTGATGTAAAAAGCAAATATTCTTGGAACTCAGTTGTTCAGTGTTACTGAGTTTCAGGCTGGCTTACTTCAGGATGCCTTTGCCAGAAATATTCATATCTCTGCTCATTATGTTAATGGCAGTCCCGTGTTTCAGGTGGCACTTAGGGAAGTATTTAGGATCCAACATTTTAATCATGTCCCATAATCACCTTAATGACATTATAGTCGTTTATATATAAATATATCTCATAGCTAATTCATGCCAATTTATTTGCTTCTGTTTATGGACAAGCTGAAAATTCTTTATAAGCAGTAGAACAGCAGATGGTGGGCTCACTTTTGCAGTTTAACTTCAGACTTCCCGGAGCTCTGGCAAGGTCACAGAGGTAATGGTAATTTCAGTTAATGTCATGAAGGATGGGACCTGTTCACCAGGTAAGGGAAAACCCCACACGGTCCCATCCACTGCCCTGAGATCCGGCCCAGTGCTGCCTGGCTCTTCAGGAAACTGGAGGAGAAACTACCATGATTGGAGAAACCAGCGTCAGGTGTTGCTGTGACTTCCTATCACAGCACAGACCCAGGAGGTGCCTGTCTAAATTAGTGCAATAGAGCTCCTGCCTCGGTACCCATGCTTAGGCCCGACCTAAGTGTTTTGAAACCTTGTTTCAAACACTTCTCTGGCCTCATTAAAACTTTCCCTCCCTGTGTGGTTGTTTGAAAAATAGAGCCCAGGCTCCTTCCTCATCCCACCAACCAAAAACCTAACACTTCCCACACCTGTGGGCCGGTGGTAACACCTGATGATTAACACCAGAGTCGTGTCAGTAAGTTTCCCCTGTGCACGTGTTTTCTTGAAACGAACGAATCCACGACCCCCATGGGAAAGCCTAAGGGGTAACGCCCCTGGATCCTGATAAAAGCATAGCCCCACAGGCTCACTCACTCTCACTCGCTCCCCACCTCCTGGATGAGCTCTGCTGCCGCTGCCTCCAGACCTCCCATGGAGGGCCCCCCCCCCACCCTCTCTGGAATCTGTAAGTAAGACATTTCCTCTGTTTGATGCATTTTGGTTTCACCTCATTGGGCCTTAGCTGACCAACACACCCAAACCTAACTACACTCCATTCCATCAGGGCTTCCCTAAAGAGGCGCTATCTCGGCTTACGGCCACTCTCGACAGGGAAACCTCAAGACCACGTTAGAAATTGTAACAATAAAAACTCACAACAGCACCTCGGTTCTTTGAATATCTCCAGTGAATGATATTGGGTAGGATGAGCTGAGCTGGGTTTTCAGATTTTGCTAAACAACATTTAAAAGACACTCAGTTAAGACAGTCTCTTTTCTTTTCTTTTTTTTTTTTTTTTTCTTTTAAGAGACAAGGCCTTGCTCCGTTCCCCAGGCTGGAGTGCAGTGGTACACTCACACCTCACTGCAGCCTCAGACTCTGGGGCTCAAGCGATTCTCTTGCCTCGGCCTCTGGAACAGCTGGGACTATAAGCATGCACCAGCACACCTGCTTATCTTTTAAGTTCACCATTCCATTATTCACTTAAACTAAAAAGATTCTTAGAAATAAACCATGTGGCTTCTCAGGTTCATTTAGCAAAATCGGTCCATTCAGCCCTCAGGGAGCATCTTCTGCACATAGGGTGGGGTGGGGAGGGCATCTGGCCATGGCATCAGTGCTGCTTTCTGGTTGACCACCTTGGGCATGTTTTGGCTTCTTCACCTGTTCACGGAGAATAATACCACCTACTAAATAGGATCATTGGGAGGATTAAATACAATGTATACGAAATTCTGAAGACAGAGTAGAACATACTGAGCACTCAAAAGTTAATGAGGGCCGGGCACAGTGGCTCACACCTATAATCCCAGCACTTTGGGAGGCCAAGGCAGGTGGATCACCTGAGGTCATGAGTTCAAGACCAGCCTGGCCAACATGGTGAAACCCCGTCTCTATTAAAAATACAAACAAATTAGCCGAATGTGGTGGTACACATCCGTATTTCCAGCTATTCAGGAGGCTGAGGCAGGAGAATCGCTTGAACCCGGGAGGCTGAGGTTGCCGTTAGCCGAGATCATGCCACTGCACTCCAGCCTGGGCGACAAGGAAGACTTTGTCTCATAAACAAAAAATAGTTAATGAGGATGATGATTATTACTGCTGTGGTGACAACCAGGACACTGTTCTGACCTTAAGAGGCATCGGTCTAGTTGGGGAAAGCGTGGCACACATACCGACACAGATCAAGTCACAGTTGATGCAGATGGGGGAGTGTGAGCCGTCCTGGCAGTCAGCTGCAGGAGTGCACAGCAGCAGGCTTGTCTGGTGCTTCACGGAGGTGGTGACACCTGGCACTGACAGGTATAATACAGAACTGATAATAGTGTTAAAGCATTTTTAAGGAAGCTGGTTTTCTTTTAATGCTGCTTGTGACTGGATTTTTTTCCAGAGTAAAATAGGCATTCACTCGGATACAGAAAAGCCCAGGCCCTGGGAACTGTGGCTCAGAATTGTGGTTCTTTTGTGAAGTTATATTTGCAGGCTTGGGAGAGGGTGCTCCCAGGTCACCCCAACCCATATTCCCCAGATGATGCTCATTCCTGGGCTTGAGTGACAGGGGCCAGGCCCATGGGGTAAGAGGGGCCCATCCACTGGGTGCTGAGAGCAGGCCTGGCCACTCCCCTCCCTGCAGGTCAGATTTTAAACATAAACCCGGGCCTCTTCCTGAATGCCCCACCTTGTAACTCTAGCTAAGGTCCTTCCCACCTCCAAGGCTCAGTAAATGCAAAGGCATTTCAGAGCCACCGGGAAATGTTTTGGAGTAAGTAGAGGAATGACAGCTGCTTCAGCTGAAAATTCAAAAGGTAATTTTGCAAAAGAGGCCAGGTGATATTGTCCAGGAAAACCTACCCCCGGCACTGGGCAAGCACTCATTCCTTGATCTATGCTCCTAAGAAGGTAATGTCCGAAAGAATAACCCCAAAAGCACCTCCGAGAAGAGAGCCCCAGGCCCTCCCAAGGTGCATGTCCATCTAGCTCCAAGTCAGGCGCCCACCTTAGAAGCAAATGTTCGCCCTGATGGAAGCAGAAAGGTTAAGTTATGCTCACTACTCTGCCAAGAATGCAGGAGAGTCTACAGTGCATGCCCTCGATTTGCACAAAAGGCTTAATATTTTAATTGCCCAACATATGGGGTGGTCCTTAATCCTTGTGTCTGTGAACACATCAGCAATAACTGCCATCTGTTGCCTATTATGGGCCACGTAGAATGCGAAGGTGTTTTGCATCTATTGCCTTTTAATCCTCACAAACACTGAAAAAGTTCCTGTCATTTATCCCTCCCCACTTCACTGTAGGACACTGAGAACAGGGAAGAGGTGACAAGTGCAGTATGCATCTCTGGGCACTCGGCCATCCTGCTGGAGGTGGGGGCTGCTCAGGTTCCTCCTTTGAAAGAAGGTGGCTTTAAGGGGAGATTTTTCATTCCTGGAGCACACAAATGAGCACAATGCAGACAATTATCCATTTATGGGATTATTAGATTGCAAATTTTGGTTGCCTCACCTTCAAAAGATGCATAGGTAGGGACGCCCTCCACTTAAAGGACTAACGTTCTCATCTAGTATTGTTGGAAATGCTGTGAATCTGGATTGGAACCTGGGATAGGGACTCCTTCCCCTAAGCCCCAGGTGGTCAACTACAACTCTAGGGCCCTGGGCTGGGACTGCAGGGAAGGCTTCACCTACCAGACAGACCATACCCGAGACAAGTCAAGCCCAGCCTAGGTCCTATCCACACCAGGCCCCGCCTCCTCCTGGCCTTGCCACGCCCCTCCAGGTAATGTCTCATCCTGCCCCAGCTAAGACACACCACACCTTTCTGGTCACACCCCTCGAGCCTCAGCATGCCCCTCCTGCTGGTGCCTTCGGGAACTTCAGCTGCTGGAGACCAGGGTAAGCGGCCCCCAGGTGCCTCCTAAAAGGGTTTACTTGAAGTATGGCTTCTCGGCAGGGACTTGTAAGTAGGTACCTCAGACTCTCAGAGTGATCCTTTGAAATTCAAGGATAAGTCTCAATTCCGATGGATCCAAGCTCCCTTTTGTTACAAATGTTTTGTACGAGATGAAATTCCTTATGACATCTCCTACCTACTCACCTAGTTTGAAAAATAAAATACAATGCCCTATTGGCACTGTAACAAAGTTATCGTTATATCCATGCCATACACGCACCCATCAGCAGAGGGCGTGTTGTACCAGGGACTCGAACGCTGTGAACTGGGCTGGTAATGTGACTTTTCCCAAATAGCAAACGACTCTGTTTAAAGCTTTGAACAAAGTAGAATATGACTCTCCCTCACTTTACATGTTCCTGAAATTTTTCATTGCACATTTTGAGGCTGCAAAAGGGTTTAAATGTAAAATAAAATTGGCCTCTACCCTCGGATAATTATAAGCAGGGTTTTCCCTTAGGCAGATGTCCAAGAGGATGTGACCAGGTCGGGGTGGGGGTGGGGGGCAGTTTTTCCCGGGCAGCTGACTGTAGGACATCCCGAATCAGCATCCCTGACCCCTACACACTAAAATGCCAGTTTTGCCTCCAACATTGGGACAACTAGAAAACTCTCCACAAATACCCAAAACTGCCTCTCAAGGGCAGCACTGCTGTGACTCAACCATTGGCACAGAATAATGAACAGGGGCCTCACTGTTGAGTCGGGACAAACCCTGCGGGCATAAGGACCCAACAGGGAGCCTCCAAAGTACCCAGTCCGGTGACCCCTCCCTATGTAAGAGCAGCCCTTAGGGATACATGGAGAGCTGGGGGTGCCTCAGTGACCTGCCACTCCTGGGGGATTTTCAGGAAGCCCATACTGGTATTAGCATTTATGTTCTTTTCCTTCATGCCCGGAAGACCAAATGATTTACCAGGAAAGGGCCAGGTGAGGTGGCTCACAACTGTAATGCCAGCATTTTGGGTGGCTGAGGCAGGTGGATCACCTGAGGTCAGGAGTTCAAGACCAGCCTGCCCAACATGGCAAAATCCCATCTCTACTGAAAATATAAAAATTATCCGGGTGCGGTGCTGTGTCCTGTAGTCCCAACTACTTGGAAGGCTGAGGGAGGAGACTTGCTTGAACCGGAGAGGTGGGGGTTGCAGTGAGCCAAGATAGTGCTATTGTACTGTAGCCTGGGTGATAGTGAGACTCCGTCTCAATTAAAAACAAACAAAACAACATGAAAGGAACCCAGTCTCTAAGCAATTGACAGGAGGGAAAGAAGAGAGCATCTTGGAACAATGTGTGGGAATGGATGTCTCGGGGTAGAGTGCTGAAGCCCTGGGCTTAGCAAGATGGAACTGGGTACCTGGGACTTAGAACCAGGGCCCTAGCCTGACACAGACACCATCTCCTTTCTGACTTAAACATGAAAACATTGGGAACAGGTGGTGACCAGTGGGGTACACCCCTGCAGGCGAGGAACCCAAGAAAGCTGGACCCTGTACTGGGAATAGGCTCGGTTGGTGTTCCAGCTTCTCAAACCCATCTGCACACTGCAATCCCCAAAAAAGCTTTCCAAATTCTGCCGCCTGAGCCCTTCCCACAGATTCTCATTCAGGTGCTCAGAGGTGCTGCCTCAACAAGGGGAGGCTTTTAAAATACCCCCAGGTGATTCTAATGGGAAGCCAAGGCTGAGAACCACAGTGTCAAGCCAGAAAGGTGGAGGCCCAGGTGCAGTGAGAAGATGCTGTTCCTTAAAAATAAAAGTGACTGTTACCAACTACAGGAGAGCCGCACTTGAAAAAGTACGGCTTAGACACCACTTCTGCATTAAAAAAAAAAAAATTCCAACTGTTTTTGAAAGAAACAATTGAAATGTATGGACTTAATTTTTGTCCTCTATGTAGTGTCACTTGGGGCATTTTAGAGTTTGGCTTTGCGTTTTGATACTTCCAGACTGCAGGGGCATTCCAGTGTTGGCTAAGTTTGGAGCTTGTTTTATTTGCCAGGAGCTAATGTGTATATAAGTGCCCTTGAACTTGTAGTAATTTAGGGATTAGAGTTCAAGAAAGTACAGACGAAGCCCTTTCCTTAGCCTCTGGAAATTCTAGTAGTCCCAAAAATGGTTCCTCATACTTGGCTGAATGAGACATTTCACACATATTTGTTACAGAGGTCCTATTAATAATGCCTGTCATTTTAGTGATGTATTTCAAATGTTCCTCCAGGCTTCTAGTGGACACAGTGTCAATAGGTAAAGCCATCAGAAGTGCAGAGCCACTCCTTGAAGGAGAGAGATTCCGGGAGGGTGGCTCATGCAGTTATGATTTGGGATCTGAGGATAGGGCAGGAGAATGAGGATACGGAGACTCGTGGTTCCAGTAGAGGAAACCTGGGCAGGAGAGAGCCCATCCCAGTCTTCAGCCTTGCGAGGCAAGACCCGGAGGGTGGCATGGAGGTCCCTGCCCATCAGGTTAAAAACATAAGCAGCACCAGGCCAAAACGAACAAGTCCCCTCTCCTCTCCAATTGCCCTCAGTCTGTCCCTCACTGCTCAGAGATTTTACGCTTTCAATGAGCCCCTCCCCAACACGACCAACATCCACCCTGCACGTGATCCTGCCCATCAGCATGTAGACAGGTTGCTTTTGCTGTTTCACCACCCTCAGCCCTTCCTCAGTTTCCCTATTTTGTATGCATGCCCGGTCTTCACCCCCTGCTTCTCCCACTTCTGGTTCTTGAATCACCGTGAAATGATTACCTCTAGTGTCACCTACATCTCTGTATCTCCATACCTGGGACACATTTTTATTCCTTGCCTTTGGCTTTATTTAAAGCCTTTATCTACGAGTGTTCCATATGAAACAAATGAGATGAAAGCCCCTTTCTGTGGATGAAGGACAGTAGGGACCAACCTTGCATCCTTACCGATCAACACACCTCTGCCAGGCAACAGGAACCCAGATGATCCCCAAAGTTGGGAAGCAACGGTTGGGCCATCCTGTCTGCAGCATGTTGATTGGATCACACTTTGATCCAGCATTAAAAGTGGTGTTCGGGACCACTCCTTAAAGAGAGTGAATCTAAGTACATTAGACAGATTTGGGATTGCAGATGGATTAGAGGCTGTATTAGTCCATTCTGGAATTGATTAAAAAAAAAAAAAGAACTACCTGAGACTGTAGTTTACAAAGAAAAGAGGTTTCACTAACTCACAGTTCCACAGGCTGTACAGGAGGCAGGGCTGGGGAAGCCTCAGGAAACTTACAATCATGGCAGAAGGCGATGGGGGAAGCAGGCACATCATATGTGGTGGGAGCAGGGAGAAGAGAGTGAAGGGGGAAGCGCTACGCGCTTTTAAACAACCAAGTCTCATGAGAATTCTATCACAAGACCGCACTGGGGGATGGTGCTAAACCATGAGAAACCACCCCCATGATCCAGTCACCTCCCACCAGGCCCACCTCCGACACTGGAGATTACAATTCAACATGAGATTTGGGTGGGGACACAGAGCCAAATTGTATCAGAGACCTAAGATTTCTTTGATCTGTAAGGAAGCCAGAGTGTGTCTTTGACCTGTTTGGTCTCCTCCCTTGAGTGTTGTCCCCTTTGTGGTTTTGCACTCATCTGACCACACATACCATGGTCTGAGTCTGGGGCCTCAGCCGCCTCCTTCCTCATATCTCTGGTGTCCTCTGGGCTGGAAAAGGAGGTCTCTACTCCTTTCTGAGAAGTGCTTTTTTGATTCTCAAACAGTTGGCTAACTTACTTGGAAATGGAGTCAGAGAAGAAAATGTTCAGGAATAACTAGATCATTGTACAGTGGTTGTAGTTGCACATTCTTCAGTCTCACAAATGAGTAGAATCCATTGCACAGCAGAAGTTTCCCTGCCAGGCCTGTCACACCTTCCCCATCCTGCAAAAAGAATGCCCTCTCGCTGAGTAACTCCAGAGAAAGGGGCCCTGACCACCTCCTGCCCCTTCTGTCTGAAATCCCTCAAAGGAGACACTCCCAAGGCCAAGCGCGGCATCCCTGCCCCACGGAATCTGGCGTCTCCCTATCTTTCAGTGGGCGCCTCACCCACCTGCCCCGCGGCTCCCTCTGGCCCAGTCACCCTGTTCTGTATTCTGTTCCTCAGGCCGCAGCCACGAGCTGCTTTCTGTGCCCGGAATGTTCACCCCACCTCCTCTTCATCCTTCTGATCTCGGCTCACACGCTGCTCACTCCTGGAAACCTAGATCTCGCCTTCTGTGAGTTTGCCCTCTTTTACAGCACTTAGTGGAGACTAAAGCAGACAGTGGGGGCGAGTGGTGGTCAGTAAGTTAAGAGCAGGAATCAATGTCTGTATTATACACAAAGGACCCCAAGGCAGGACCTGCCAACAATCAGGAAGGTTCACATTCTTCTGTGGGGTGCAGGCTGGGGGACGAGGCTTGGGAGGCACATAGTTCCTTCTGTTCAGGCCATCCACATTTAATACTCTTTAAGACGTGAGATTGAAGGCTCCTTTAAGAGGCTACAGCATCTCAGGAAAATATTGTTCACCTGCTGCCATCTGGTGTTCACCTAGAACTTCTGCGCCTCGTTGAATTTCTCAACTTCCTTTATCTCAGTTTTTGTGGCAGCTATATTACATAGTTTGAAATAGCTAGAAGGAGGATTTTTTTCTTCTCTCCCTCTCTCTTGAGATGGAGTCTTGCTCTGTGGCCCAGCCTGGAGTGCAATGGCGTGATCTCAGCTCACTGCAACCTACGTCGTCCGGATTCAAATGATTCTCCTGCCTCGGCCTCCTGAGTAACTGGGATTACAGGCGCCCACCACCACGCCCGGCTAATTTTTGTATTTTTAGTAGAGAGGGTGTTTCACCATGTTGGCCAGGCTGGTCTGGAACTTCTGACCTCGTGATCCACCCACCCCGGCCTCCCAAAGTGTTGGGATTACAGGCGTGAGCCACCGCGCCGGGCCAGAAGGAGGATATTGAATGTTCCTAACACAAATGAGAAATGTTGAAGATGATGGATATGTTAATCACCCGGATCTGATCACTATTCCATATATATATATATAAAACCATCACTATGTACCCCATAAGTATATATAATTATTTGCCAATTAAAATTTTTTGTTAATGTACGATGTACCAGCCATACGCAGCTGTAGCCCCGGATGAAAATGTGAGGCGGTTGGCATTTGTCCTTGGCTTGGGGCTTCTTTTGAGAACTCCTCTGTGCCTTCCACCATTTCTATCTTTGGGGGAAGCGACAAACTGAGATAACAGAAAGCTGATGTTCCTTTCCAAGCATGTTAGGGCAATAGGAAGAAGGCAACAATGTAATCAAAGGGTCAGGTGTCCAGTGGTGGAATGCCAAGCGTCAGAGGGCAGATCCAAAGTAGACTCTTTTGGGAATTCAGACTCCATGGGGCAGGAATGGGAGTCCCCAGGGTGCTGCCCTTTCCCTTTCCCCTGCCTACTGTATATTTCACTCAGCTGACGGTGAGTTTGCTGTTCTTTCATTTCCACGTGTGGAACTTCTGGAGGAAGTCTTGCTGTCCACCGCAGGGCTGAAGGAGCTAGAAGCTGTAAGTGTGTGGATTAAAAAGAATGTGGATTAAAAAGCACTATGGGAGGCCAAGGCAGGAGGATCACTTGAGCACAGGAGTTCCAGACCAGCCTGAACAACGCAGTGAGACATTGTCGCTATTTAAAAAATAATAATAATAATGGTGGTGTGTGCCTGGTAGTCTCAGTACTCAGGAGGCTGAGGCTGGAGGATCACTTGAGCCCAGAAAGTGGAGGCTGTGGTGAGCCCTGATCACACCACTGCAATCCAGCCTGGGCAACAGAGTGAGACCCTGTCTCTAAAGGAGAAACAAAGTATGAACTGGGGAAGGTCCTTACTCAGGTAAGCTAACCAAAGCAATGGTTCAATTCAGAAAAGGTAGGTAGGATCAGATGATGGTGTATTTTATCAAAATCTGAACAAACATTGGCAGGCAGAGCCTACTGGTCATGTTCCATCTCTTAGCTCGCACATTGTGTTTCTAGTTGAGCACCTATGACTGCATTAAATTCTGAGCAGCAGCAGCCCATGGCTAACTTAAAAAAGGCCGTCACCAAAAGCCCCTGAGTGTCTTCCACCTGTGCAAAAGCTAAGCCATGTAGCAATGTTCTATACTTGTGCAATTGCTATTTTGGACTCAAAGACAAATTTTTATATATTTTTATATATTTATATATATTTGTATATTTGTACATTTATATATATTTTTATATATATATATCCCTGTCCCTGTCACATTTCCACCTGTTTGATTCAACAGACCATTCCAGGTGCATTTAAATAAAATCTGAAACTTTTTCTAGGGCCTGCAGGCTCTGTCAACATCTCCAACTTCACCTCCTGCTATTCCACAGTAACGTTTTGCCTGATGAATAAGCGAAGACATTACCTGTGGATCAGTAACTCTCAGCTTGTAGGTAACCCTTATTCTCCCCCAACGCCATAGGATGGTCAGGGGAGCTATGTAGAATTTTCTTTCCTCTTTTTTTTTTTTTTTTTTTTTTTTTTTTTTAAAAGAGACAGGGTCTTGTTCTATCAGCCAGGCTGGAGTGCAGTAGAATGACCACAGTTTACTGCAGCCTCAAACTCACATCACTCCTTGAGTGATCTTGCCTCAGCCTCCCAAGTAGCTGGGACTATACAGGCACACTAAGTTTTTTTATTATTATTATTATTATTATTATTATTATTATTATTATTATTATTACAATTTGTAGAGACAGGGTCTCACTGTGTTTCCCAGGCTGGTCTCCGATTCCTGGGGTCGAGCAGTCTTCCCTCTTCAGCCTCCCAAAGTGCTGGGATTACAGACATGAGCCACCACACCCAACCCTGGAATTTTCATCTCTAACAAAGGGTTACATGCTACCAAAGAAGGGAGCACTGCTTGGGCATCTGTTTGAATTTCTACTGTCAGTTCTTCCCAAGTCCAGGCTCTCAGACACTGGCACTATGTGAAGGCCCAGGCCTGGGGTGGTGTTATTTCAGGTGTGCTCTGAGTTCTCTGCAGCCTCTGTTGACTTCCCCCAGCAGAACTGATGCCTCCAACTTCTGGAGACCACAGGTCTACCTTGGAGGTTCTTAACCTGATGCGATTTTGCCCCCCACCCCCGCAAAGGGGACATTTTGACAGTGTCTGAGATGGTTTTGGTTCTCACAGCTAGGGTGATGGTCTGCTACCAACATCTAGTCTGTAGAGCCAGGGATGCCGCAGGGCAGCCCCCCACCCCGACAACAGGGAATGATCTGGCTCAATGCATCAGGTGTGCCCAGGCTGAGCAGCTCTGCCTTAATTCCACACCTTATTTGTTGGGTGTTTACATCTCTTTCACTCAGGTCCCTGTGAGGACAGGGATGGGGTTTGACCACTTCTGTTCTTGGCCCATGAAAGATGCCAGTGAGTGAGTAGGTGGTGTCATGTTTTGTACTCAAAAGCCGTTCTCTTTGAAGGAAATCCTACACTGGCAGCTGACTCTGACATAGGGTGGCCTCAGTAGGGGAAAAGATAAATGGAGTATCCCATTCCTCATTTGCAAGGGGCCACCTTTCTCTCTCTTTAAACCCCCCTCCCTCTTTTCCGCTCCCACAGTTTCGCCTCTGCAAACTTTTGCCCTTTCATGTTTGCTTTAACATAAGTTGCCCTGTTACAAATAGGGTCAAAATTTCAGCCATCACAGGGTGCAGAGTCCTGTCCTCATATCCCAGTACTCAGAATGGGAACAGGAGGCAAACCCATGGCTCTTCACCGTAGCCACTGTGAGAATTAACTGTGGGCTTTAAAAGCTCATCAGCGCAAGGTGAGAAGTTGCCCAGGATTCTGAAGCTCAGCTGGGATGGGGAGCTGTTGGGGTGACAAGGGGCTGCTCTGCACACCTCTGTCTGGCTTTGCAGTGGGACAACAGCATCAGGCTGGAGCAAGTGGCCCAAGGAAAGAGGTCTCAAACCTGCCAGGGTCATGGCCCCTTGGAGAATCAACTGAAAGCAGTGGGCCCTCTCCTGAGGCCTGTCCACAGTTTTGACCATATTCTAGCTCCCTGAGCTAAGAATCCCTGATTTTTGTTTCTAAGTGGCCCCCAAAAGTTGGAAGTAGATGGCATTAGGGGAGGCAGTGGAGAGCCAGTAGCTTGCCTCCTCCTGCATCCCCAGAAGGGCTCCTGCCTGCTATGTGCTTATGTCTCTTCCTTCCCACCACCTATTACCTTGGAAGAAAATCAGGGCAGCCCTCAGCCTCCCTACTGGTTGCTCTATCTTAACAGGATCAGGATTACTAGTTCCAAGATGATCCAGATGATGAGTTACTGTGAAGACAGACTTCCATATGAATGACTTAGTTGTATTTTTTTAAAAAATATTCAGTGGTTAGTTTGATTAGAAGGAATATCTTGTGTGTATCCTAGATCCCAAACATGCATAAACCAGTTTTCTCATGTGTAAATACACCTTTCAGGTTGTTTACCTGTTTTTAAAGAATGACAGTTGCTGTGGACAAAATATTTGTGTCTCCTTCAACTTCTTAGGTTGAAATCCAAACTCTCGATGTGATGGTATTAGGAGATGGGGCCTTTAGGGTTAATTAGGACATGAGGGAGGAGCCCTCAGGTGTGGGATTAGCCTTTATGAAAATGATACTGAGCATTCCCTTGCCCCCTCCACCATGTGAGGACACAGTGAGAAGACAGACATGTATGAACCAGGAAGTGGGCACTCACCAGACAAGAAATCTGCCAGCGCAAGCCTCAGTGTCTTGATTTTGGATTTTTAGTTTCCAGAACGGTGAGAAATAAATCTCTGTTGCTTATAAGCCCCCCCAGGTATTGTGTTACAGCAGCCCCAACAGACTAAGACAGCAGTTCATGGATGCCAAGTGCTTTGTAAATTCCAAAATCCCACAAGGTACATTGTTGTTTGTAATTAACATGAATCAGTTTTTCAGTCCAGTTTCTATAAAGCATAACATACATAAAAGTACACAAACTAGAAATTTACAACTCAGTTTTTACGAAGTATACATAGCTGGTGCACCTCCCACGCTACATGAAGAAATAGAAAGTTACCAAAACCTTCAGGCGTCCTCTGAGAGGCTTCACAAAGTAACTGTGATTTCCTTATTACTGAGTCTATAACCATATATTAGTTTGACTCGTTTTCTACCTTAATTAAGTGCATTTTTGCATGTTGCTTGTTTTGCTTATTTCACCCAATTATAATTCTGAGATCAACATCCAAGGTGTTGGTTGTATGGATAGTTTATTATATCTCATTGTTGTACAGTATTTCATTGTATGAAGATACCATCATTAATCTATTTTATTGCTAATAAGACCTTGACTTGCTTCTAGTTTGGCTCTATTACTTCTTTGAAGAGTATTGTATGTATTTTTAGTGCACATATGGTTGCATTTTTGCTGGGTCTATCATTAGGAAAGCAATTGCCAGACCATAGAATTTCCCAAAAGGAGCAGCAATTTATACTCCAGTGTATGAGGGTTCAAATTACTCCACTTCCAAGCATTCAGTATCATCAGTATTTAATTTTAGCTACTCGGGTAGCTGTGTGAGTACTACTCATTGTAGGTTTTTGGTTTGTTTACTTGCTTGTTTACTTTAAAAAAAAATTACATTGGTTATCTGTTGCTGTGAAACAAATTACTGCAAACTTAGTGGCTTAAAACAACACAGTTTATGTGGGTTAGGAATCCAGATAAGTTTAACAGGGTTATCTGCTTCAAAAATCTGCCAAAAACAGGTTTTAGTTGGGACTGGGTCTCTCCTGGAATCTAGACTGGGGTAGGATCTGCTTCCAAGCTCAAGTGGTTGATGGCAGGGGCTCTGTTCCTTGTAGACTGTTGGCCAGAGGCCATCTTCAGTTCCTTTCCCTGTGGGCTCCCCCAATATAGCAACTGGCATCATTAGAGCCAGCAGGGCATAGAGTGAGCTAGCAAGAGGGAAGTTACAAACTTGGAACTGAGATCCCCTTAACATCAAGGTAGGTAGTGTGTTGATTAGAAACAAGTTTCTCAAGAAGAGAGGGTTACTCGAGGCTGCCACTGCCAGTAGGTGGGATCACTGCAGGGGCATCTTAAACTTTGCTCGCTGCATTGAATAAAATCGATACACAATAAACTGCACACACTTATAGGGTATGATTTCCTAAGTTTTGATACCCAGAAAACTATCATGACAATAAAGGTAGCAAACGTACTCTTCACTCCCAAAGTTTCTCTCATGTTCCTTTCTAATCCCTCCTCCCCACCCGTCCTCATCCCCATCCCCCCTTTCCCAAACACTGATCTCCTTTTTGTGACTATGGGTGAGTTTGAGTGCTCCAGAATTTTAAATAAATGAAATATTAGACCCTGTATTTATTTTTTGGCTTCTTTCTCTTTAATTATTTTGAAATTCATCCATGTTATTATATAAATAGTTCATTTCTTTCTATGACTAAGTAGTAGTTCTTTGCAGAGACATACCATAATTTGTTCATCCATTTACCTGTTGATAAACGTGGATTATTTCAGGGTTTTGGCTACTTGGCATCGACAAATGGTTTCATCCTCTTGAGCAAATACTTAGAAATGGCATGCCTGGATCGTAAGGGAACTCTGTTTAGTATCTTGAGAAGCTACCAGCTTACTTTCCAAAGTTGTTGCATTAAATACATGTACATTCCCATCATCAGTCTGGGAGTTCCTATTCCTCTGCAACCTCATCAACACTTGACGTGGTCAGTCTTTTCGAATGTTAGCCATTCTAGAGTCAATGATTAGTGATTCGATCTCACTTTGATTTTCATATTTCCTAAATTACTAATGATTAGAGCCTCTCTCTGGTGCTTATTTGCCACCCGTATATTTTCTTTTGTAAGGTGTCTGTTAAAATCACTGATGTTCTTTTATTGAGTTTTTCATTTTATTCTTGTTTTAAATTTTATATATGTTCATTTATTTGTATCAGATATAAGCTTTGAAAATATTTTCTCCCAGTTTTCCATCCTTTTTTATTATTTATTATTATTATTATTATTATTATTATTATTATTATTATTATTTAGACATAGTCTCACTCTGTTGCCCAGTCTGGAGTGCAGTGGCACAATCTCAAATCACTGCAACCTCCACTTCCTGGGTTCAAGCAATTCTTGTGCCTCAGCCTCCTGAGTAGCTGGAACTACAGGCATGCACCACCACGCCCAGGTAATTTTTATATTTTTAGTAGAGATGGGGTTTCACCATGTTGGCCAGGCTAGTCTTGAACTCCTGGCCTCAAATGACCCTCCCGCCTCAACCTCCCAAAGTGCTGGGACTACAGGCATGAGTCATCACACCCAACACTCCTTTCTTTTAATATTGTCTTTTGGAGGATAGAAGTTCTAAATTTTTTTTTGACCAAAAATCTGCCTTATTATTTTATTTGAAAACACAAGATGGCATATATTTTAGAAATATAACTTATAATGAAGTGGTTCTCAACTTGGAGTAATCCCCTTCCCAATTCGCAGGACATTTAACAATGCCTGGAGAAATTCTGGGTATCACAACTATTGGCATCTACTGGATAGAGGCCAGGGATGCTGATAAACATTTTCCAATGCACACAGATGTCCCCACGCTCCACACAAAAAAATAATTACCTGCACCAAAATGTCAAAAGGGCCTAGATTGAGAAACACTTCTGTAGTGGAAGATTCCCCCTCCACCAACAAATTTCTGGAAGTTTGTATTTCTCACCCTGACCTGAAATTCATCAGTATACGTCAGTTTTAGTTGGCAAGGTACTCCAAGCTTAAGGCAGCTTAATTCAAACAGAGAATCAATTATGGACCAAGTTAGAGAGCTGTTATTCATAGGTACAGTTTATAAGGGCTTCCTGACTGTCTCCTTCAGGAAATACAAAGTGATCTCATTAGCTCTTTCCATTAGATCCTGGGACCTGTTTTGGCTAACACTTCTCATGCCCACACAGTAATAACATGGCCTGTTCTGGGGTGGGGGAGGTGGGAGGGACAGCACTGGGAGACATACCCAATGCAGATGATGAACCAATGGGTGCAGCACACCAACATGGCACATGCACACACATGCATCAAACCCGCATGTCGTGCACATGCACCCGAGAACCCAAAGAATTAAAAAAATAACATGAAAGATGAAGCTGGCTTTGCTCATTCACTACCCATAAACAAATGTAAACTTACATTCTTTTTCCATTCTAACAATCACAATTACACTGTTGAATAAAAATCGAGTTTATTAAAGGAAACAAGCTTAAGAAGGTTCCTTATAACATTACTCTTTCCAACATCCTTAGGGATTCAAAACACAGGTCATAGGGCATGAAAGGCAGGAGTGGAATCAATCCAGATAATGAAATAATCCGCTGTCACAATCAGGCTCCACTTTCCTCCTTTTATATTAACTCCCTACTGATTATTCCATTTCTTGAATTACTAGAAGTTGAGCTTTTAAAACGAAAAAAGGTACATCATTGTAAAGAAATAATAACTAATTCCAATGTCATTTCCTTAAAATTCTAACCAAAGGGGTAACCCATTTTAACCCACTCCAATATTTGCTTCTAAAATGTTCTAAACAATGCTATTACCAATTCTTCTACTTCAAAAAAATTCTAAGGAACTATTTGCTATTTAAGTTTTTTTTTTCTTTTTTCCTCATTTTGTTGTTTGGTTTTGTTCTGATTTTTCCTCAAAAAGAGCCAAGACAAGCCCGAATTTAAATCTGTGTTTGGAAGAATTCCAGGACCTCAAAAGCAAATATTAGAAACCATGGAAAAGCCTGTCAGAATTTTTGCCGATAGAAAGGTTTAGGGAATAGGAAGTCATAAGAGCTTTTAAATTCATTTTCTTTAGTCAGAAGACTACAAGTACAAGGGTCAAGAGAGGCTGCCCTACCTGACATTCTTGCACTTGCTGTAAATAATAGTGACCTACCTGTAAATAATTTCCCCCATAATACAGACATCTATACACTAAGTTCAGTCATTGCTTTCTTTAGATGGGTTCCCTAAGAGTTAAGTGTGATCTGTAAATGGTAGTTGAGATAAAAACTAGAAACAAGGAAAAGAAATTGTCTTTTTTTTTTTTTTAATACTTTAAGTTCTAGGGAACATGTGCACGACGTGCAGGTTTGTTACACATGTATACATGTGCCATGTTGGTGTGCTGCACCCATCAACTCATCATCCACACTAGGTATATCTCAATATGCCATCTCTCCCCCCTCCCCCACCTCCACAACAGGACCTGGTGTGTGATGATCCCCTTTCTGTGTCCAAGTGATCTCATTGTTCAATTCCCACCTATGAGTGAGAACATGTGGTGCTTGGTTTTCTGTTCTTGTGATAGTTTGCTGAGAATGATGGTTTCCAGCTGCATCCATGTCCCTCCAAAGATATGAACTCATCCTTTTTTATGGCTGCATAGTATTCCATGGTGTACATGTGCCACATTTTCTTAATCCAGTCTGTCACTGATGGACATTTGGGTTGATTCCAAGTCTTTGCTATTGTGAATAGTGCTGCAATAAACATACATGTGCATGTGTGTTTATAGCAGCATGATTTATAATCCTTTGGGTATATACCCAGTAACGGGATGGCTGGGTCAAATGGTATTTCTAGTTCTGGATCCTTGAGGAATCGCCACACTGTTTTCCACAATGGTTGAACTAGTTTACAGTCCCACCAACAGTATAAAAGTGTTCCTATTTCTCCACATCCTCTCCAGCACCTGTTGTTTCCTGATTTTTTAATGATTGCCATTCTAACTGGTGTGAGATGGTATCTCATTGTGGTTCTGATTTGCATTTCTCTGATGGCGAGTGATGATGAGCATTTTTTCATGTGTCTGTTGGCTGTATGAATGTCTTCTTTTGAGAAGCATCTGTTCATATTCTTTGCCCACTTTTTGATGGGGTTGTTTTTGTCTTGTAAATTTGTTTGAGTTCTTTGTAGGTTCTGGATATTAGCCCCTTGTCAGATGAGTAGATTGCAAAAATATTTTCCCATTCTGTAGGTTGCCTGTTCACTCTGATGGTAGTCTCTTTTGCTGTGCAGAAGCTCTTTAGTTCAATTAGATCCCATTTGTCAATTTTGGCTTTTGTTGCCGTTGCTTTTGGTGTTTTAGACATGAAGTCCTTGCCCATGCCTATGTCCTGAATGGTATTACCTAGGTTTTCTTCTAGGGTTTTTATGGTTTTAGGTCTAACATTTAAGTCTCTAATCCATCTTGAATTAATTTTCGTATAAGGAGTAAGGAAAGGATCCAGTTTCAGCTTTCTACTTATGGCTAGCCAGTTTTCCCAGCACCATTTATTAAATAGGGAATCCTTTCCCCATTGCTTGTTTTTGTCAGGTTTGTCAAAGACCAGATGGTTGTAGATGTGTGGTGTTATTTCTGAGGGCTCTGTTCTGTTCCATTGGTCTATGTCTCTGTTTTGGTACCAGTACCATGCTGTTTTGGTTACTTGTAGTATAGTTTGAAGTCAGGTAGTGTGATGCCTCCAGGTTTGTTCTTTTGGCTTAGGATTATCTTGGCAATGCGGGCTCTTTTTTGGTTCCATATGAACTTTAAAGCAGTTTTTTCCAATTCTGTGAAGAAAGTCATTGGTAGCTTGATAGGGATGGCATTGAATCTATAAATTACCTTGGGCAGTATGGCCATTTTCACAGTATTGATTCTTCCTATCCATGAGCATGGTATGTTCTTCCATTTGTTTGTGTCCTCTTTTATTTCACTGAGCAGTGGTTTGTAGTTCTCCTTGAAGAGGTCCTTTATATTGCTTGTAAGTTGGATTTCTAGGTATTTTATTCTCTTTGAAGCTATTGTGAATGGAAGTTCATTCATGATTTGGCTCTCTGTCTGTTACTGGTGTATAAGAATGCTTGTGATTTTTCCACATTGATTTTTGTTTCCTGAGACTTTGCTGAAGTTGCTTATCAGCTTAACGAGATTTTGGGCTGAGACACTGGGGTTTTCTAAATATATAATCATGTCATCTGCAAACAGGGACAATTTCACTTCTTTTCCTAACTGAATACCCTTTATTTCTTTCTCTTGCCTGATTGCCCTAGCCAGAACTTCCAACACTATGTTGAATAGGAGTGGTGAGAGAGGGCATCCCTGTCTTGTGCCAGTTTTCAAAGGGAATGCTTCCAGTTTTTGCCCATTCAGTATGATATTGGCTGTGGGTTTGTCATAAATAGCTCTTATTATTTTGAGATACGTTCCATCAATACTGAATTTATTGAGAGTTTTTAGCATGAAGGGCTGTTGAATTTTTTCAAAGGCCTTTTCTGCATCTATTGAGATAATCATGTGATTTTTGTCTTTGGTTCTGTTTATATGCTGGATTACATTTATTGATTTGCATATGTTGAACCAACCTTGCATCCCAGGGATGAAGCCCACTTGATCATGGTGGATAAGCTTTTTGATGTGCTTCTGTATTTGGTTTGCCAGTATTTTATTGAGGATTTTTGCATCGATGTTCATCAGGGATATTGGTCTAAAATTCTCTTTTTTTGTTGTATCTCTGTCAGGCTTTGGTATCAGGTTGATGTTGGCCTCATAAAATGAATTAGGGAGGATTCCTTCTTTTTCTATTGATTGGAATGGTTTCAGAAGGAATGGTACCAACTCCTTGTACCTCTGGTGGAATTGGGCTGTGAATCCATCTGGTCCAGGATTGTTTGTTGAAAAGGCTGTCTTTTCTCCATAGAATTGCCTTTGGTCTTTGTCAAATCAATTGAAGACAAATCTGTGGTTCTATCCTGGATTTCTTTCTGTCCCATTGCTCTATTTGTCTGTCTTTACATCAGTGCCACACTCTTGTTTCCTGTAGCTTTGTAATAAAAGTTGTTTTGGCAATTCTAGGTCTTTTCAATCTCAATATGAATTTTTAGAGTGTGTCAATTTGACTGATAAACTCTGCTGGGATTTTTATCGGGATTATGTTGAATCTATAGATGAGTTTGGGGTGAGTTGACATCTTAACCTCTTAGGTCTCTTGACTCATAAACAAGAGGTGTATCTCCATTTATTTAGATGCTCTTTAATTTCTCTTAGCAATGTTTTCATAGTTTTTAGTGTATAGGACTTTCATAGTTTTCATCAGATTTATCCCTAAGTATTTCATATGTACTGATGCTGTTATAAATGGTATTTCTAAAAGTTCAGCTAATTTCTAATTGTATTTAAAAATACAATCTATGGCTGGGCACAGTGGCTCATGCCTGCAATCCCATCACTTTGGGAGGCTGAGGCCGGCAGAGCATTTGAGGTCAGGAGCTCGAGACCAGCCAGCAAACATGATAAAACCCTGTCTCTACTAAAAATAGAAAAATTAGCTGGGCATGGTGATGCATACCTGTAATCCTAGCTACTTGGGAGGCTGAGGCAGGAGAATTGTTTGAACCTAGGAGGCGGAGATTCCAGTGAGCCGAGATCACACCACTGCACTCCAGCCTAGTGACAGAGCAAGACTCCATCTCAAAATAAATAAATAAAATAAAATAAATACAATCTATGTTTGTATATCAACTTTTTATCCTGCAACCATGCTAATTACATTTATTAGTTCTAATAACATTTTGTAGATCTGTTACATTTTCTACATAGTCAAGTATGTTTTCAAATAAAGGCTCTTTTTACCTCTTCCTTTCCAATCCAGACGGTGTTTTTCTTCTTATCTCACTGCAATGATTAGAGCCCTCAACACATTGGAAAGTAGAAGTGGTACAAGTGAGCATTCCTCTCTTGTTCCTGACCTAAGGGAGGAGGTATTCAGTGTTTCATCATTAAAAATGATGTTGACTGTAAGTTTTTTCATAATGTTCTTTATCAGGTTGAAGATATTCCCTTGTATTTCTAGTTTGCTGAGATATTTTACAGGAATGGATGTTGAATTCTTCCAAATAACTTTTTAATATCTCTTGAAATAATCATATGGTTTTTCTTTAATTTGTTAATACAGTAAATTATATTTTTTAATGTTAAACCAACCTTGTGTTTTTGGGATAAACCTCACTTGAACAGGGCATATAATTCTTTATATACATATTGCTTGATTCAATTAGCTATTATTTTGTTGGACACCTTGGGGTATAAGTTCATGAGGAATGGTCTGTAGTTTTCTTATTATATTTTTTTCTGGTTTTGGTATCATTTCAGGGTAATAGTGGCCTATAGAATGCACTGGGAAGTATCCCAGCTTTTTCCTATTCTGGAAAGAATTTGGATCAAATGGTTTCATTATTTTCTTAAATGTTTGGTAGAATTCATCAGTGAAACTATCTGAACCTAGACTTTTCTTTGTGTAATGGTTTTAAACTACAGCTTCAATTTCTGTGTAGATCCAGGGCTATTCAAGTTGTCCATTTCTTGAGTAATCTTTTTTTATTTTTTATTTATTTATTTATTTTGTGGAGTCTCGCTCTCTCGCCCAGGCTGGAGTGCAGTAGTGCCATCTCAGTTCACTGTAAGCTCCATCTCCCGGGTTCACACCATTCTTCTGCCTCAGCCTCCTGAGTAGCTGGGACTATAGGCACATGCCACCACACCTGGCTAATTTTTTGTATTTTTAGTAGAGACAGGGTTTTACCATGTTAGCCAGGATGGTCTCAATCTCCTGACCTCATGATCTGCCCACCTTGGCCTCCGAAAATGCTGGGATTACAGGCATGAACCACCATGCCCGGCCTATTTTATGTTACTTTATTTATTTATTTTTGAGACTGAGTCGCACTCTGTCTCCTAGCTTGGAGTACAGTGGCGCGATCTCAGCTCACTGCAATCTCTGCCTCCCAGGTTCAAGAAATCCTCAGCCTCCCGAGTAGCTGGGATTACAGGTACCCACCACGACGCCTGGCTACATTTTGTATTTTTAGTAGAGATGGGATTTCACCATGTTGGCCAGGCTGGTCTCAAACTCCTGACCTCAAATGATCTACCCACCTTGGGCTCCAAAGTGCTGGGATTATAGGCGTGAGCCACCATGCCTGGCCTCTTGAGTAATCTTCAGTTGATTGTTTTTCAAGGAATTTTTTCACTTCCCTTAATTTGTCAAATTTATTGACATAAAATTGCTCATACTATTCCCTTATTTCCTTTTAATACCTGTGGAATATGTAGCAGTATCAACTCTCTCATTCCTGATGCTGATAATTTGTCTCTTCTCTCTTTTGCTAGGTAGAGTTGGCATTAGCAGTTACCCCTCTTTTGTTCCTGCTCTTAGGGTTTACAGCTTTCAATAGCTTTCAAGAATTTAGATTCTTCCAAATAACTTTTCAATAGATATCTCTTGAAATGATCTTATGGTTTTTCTCTTTTTAATTTATTAATACAGTAAATTACATTGATTTTTTTTAATGTTCAACCCACCTTGCATTTTTGGGATAAACCTCACTAGATCATGGCATATAATTACTTTTTAAATATATTGCTTGATTTAATTTATATTATTTTGTTAGAAACTTGGGGGTATAAGTTCATGAGGAATGGTCTGTAGTTTTCTTGTATCTTTTCCTGGTTTTGGTATCATTTCAGGTAATGGTATTACCATTATCTTTATACTTAATTTATAACATTAAGTATAAAGTTTGCTATAGGTTCTATGGTAGAATAATCTACATAAGATTATATTCTTTTATCAGATTATATTCTATTCCCAATTTTCCAAGTTTTTTCTTCCACCTTATGAAGGAATATGAAATCGCATTAAATGCTTTTTCCACATCTATTGAGATGACCACCTGATATTTTCCCCTTTATTCTGTTAATGTGATTAACGACATTGATTAGATATAGTTATTAATATGGTACACTGACAAAGCAGTATATATTATAGTTGTTAAGAACAGAGCTCCAGTGACAGGCTGCCTGGATATTAACATGGTTACACCACCTACCAGCTTCGAAGCCTTGGATACTTTCTTAAACTCTCTGTTCCTAAGTTTCCCCCCTCTCTAGAAGGAATATAAATCATAGTCCATCTCATGAAATTGTTGTGAGAATAAATCGGGTCACATGTGCAAAGAGCTTAAAACATCTGTGACTTAGTGCTCAATAATGTTCGCTACTTTTATTATTAGATCCTGGCCTAGATTATTAAAACCTGACAGCAAAAAGAACTGCCCTGAGATCTGAGCAAGAAGGACCCAGGCCTCTACTTCAGAGGGCTCTATGGTGGCCCTGCTCAGGTGACACTGATCCTGCAGAGGCGGCATCTTCAGGGCCTGATGCCTGCAAGAGGGTCTCCCCGCACTTGGAACATGGCCAATGTAAGCAGACATGCTCCAAGTGTGAGGACAGACACTTGATCCAGACACATGTCCACCTACGCTGGCCATGCTCCAAGTGCAGGGACCCTGGAACTCTGCCCAAATGCCCCAAGCCTGCCCTCTGGGATTCAAGACGTTCTACCCTAGGTCCAACGTCCAGATGGTAGAGAGCTTTGGGGTACAGACTTCAAGGTCAGAGAGGTCTCCAAGGGATGGCTGTTTACAGTAGGATGTTGATGGAATTTATGAAATTAGGCTTATCCAGTCAGAAGCATAAAACAGATTTCTTTAGCAGTTCATCAGCTTGATGTATTACTCTTCTACATGTACACATATGGTATGTACACATCTACTTGTACCATTGTCCTGAGCCCTGCCAATGGTCGGTTCTCAGCCACACTGGCATACCAGGTCATCTTAGTTTGCAGAGGCCAACCTGCAGCCTTCTCTTGGCCTGGGAGTGTGAAGCACACGTGCTTATCTCCAGGTCAAAGCCCTGATGTCCCCAGATGTGTTGATTCATTGTTCGGGAAGCAGGAGGAAAGGGCTGAGAGCAGTTCTGGGAAGGGGGTCTTCCTGGAGACAGCCGTGAGGGCCCGTTGAAGAGCACGGCTGCCAGGGAGGCTTTGATTGGCTCTGCAACAGAGAAGAAGCCACTCTCCTGGCCAGAGCTCCCCATGTCTGCCAGCCTGCAGCCTTCTTGCAGGCATGGGGGTCAGGGCATCGGCAGGACGTAGACCGCACCCTCCAAGGATCAACATAGGCCAGATTAGGAAAAGGAGCATTGGCGGGGTACAGTGGCTCACGCCTGTAATCCCAGCACGTTGGGAAGCTGAGGCAGATGAATCACCCGAGGTCAGGAGTTCAAGACCAGCTGGTTAACATGGCAAAACCCCATCTCTACTAAAAACACAAAAATTAGCCAGGCGTGGCAGTGGGCGCCTGTAATCCCAGCTACTCGGAAGGCTGAGGCAGGAGAATCGCTTGAACCTGGGAGGCAGAGTTTGCAGTGGGCCAAGATTTGTCTCAAAAAAAAAAAAAAAAAAAAAAAAAAAAAAAAAAAAAAAAAAAAAGGATTGTCTTTAAGGAGTGCAAGGCCCAAAGGGATTGGGGTAACAGCATCACGCGTACCCTCCACAGCCACCTTCACCAACTTGGGGCCCTGTGACCCACTCTTCTGAGTTCTGAGTTCTATATGGCTGAGGATTGAGGGGCAACTGACCTAAGAATCCTCCCTCAGGCCGCACGCGCTGCTCACGCCTGTAATCCCAGCACTTTGGGAGGCCGAGGCGGGTGGATCACGAGGTCAGGAGATCGAGACCTTCCTGGCTAACACAATGAAACCCCGTCTCTACTAAAAATACAAAAAAATTACCCGGGCGCGGTGGCGGGCACCTGTAGTCCCACCTACTCGGTGAGGCTGAGGCATGGGAATGGCGTGAACCCGGGAGGCGGAGCTTGCAGTGAGCCGAGATCGCGCCACTGTACTCCAGCCTGGGTGACAGAGCAAGACTCTGTCTCAAAAAAACTCTTAGCAGCAGGGCAGAAGCTGAAGGCAGCACTGAGAAACGGGAGTACAGGGAGTGCTTCTAATTTTATGCGGCCTCAGCATCCAGTTTTTAATATAAGTTTACCTTTCACATACCAGGAGCCGGGCTTAGTTCCCCTGATGGGGTTTCCAGTAAGTACTCCGCCCCACCCAAATGGCTCTAGCCGGTGGCCAGAGATAAGAACTTGGAGGCGCCTCTCCCACCTAGCAGGGGGCGTGCCCTGCTTGTGAGGTCACAATGTGGCCTCCTGGGACTCTTGCTTGCTTGCCTGAAACCCACCAAGAAATGGTCCCTGTGGGAAACCTGTTTGGATAACACCCTGGACCCAATAAAGGCCCTGCTCAAACAAGGGGATCCCTTCTCATTCCCTGTTTGCACCCCCCAACTTCCATGTGTATGCATGTGCTTGTATGTGTGTGTATGTGTGTGCACGCAACCTCCAGGTGTGCCAAGTACCCCCACCAGGGTCTGTAAGTACTAAAAACTCTTAAATTTTTGCATTGTGGTTGTGCCATTGTAGCCCTGGCAACAATCCAACCCCTGATAGTGAGGCTGCCCCAAGGGGACCCACACAGGTGGATCTCCAGCTGTGCTCTTCTAGCCTCTGTTGGCTCCTGGGGACAGGGGCTGCCAGCTAAGTTGATAAACTCAGTTTCATTCAAAACTGGCAGTGAGGCCCCTAGTTGGCCTGGAGCCAGCTGCAGTTAGGAAGGGACCAGAAGGAAGGGAGAGGAAGAAGGCAGGTATGCCCAGAGAAGCCGAAGAACCCGGGGGTTAGGGGTTAGAGGGGCAGGAGAGAGGCAGAGACAGAGACACCTGGCGCTGCTCCATCTCCCGCAGCTTGGAGGCCCAGGGCCAGGTCTGAGGCACCCTCAGCTTTGTTCTCGAGAGAATCCAGGGCTCTTCCTTCTGAAAAGAACACACCACACCCCAATGTTCTAAGAACCCCATCAGAGATCTTGTCTGATGTGCTCACGACTTCTCAGAGATCCTGTTCCTCGAAAAGCTAGACTGTGACCTAGGAGGAGTGACCTGGGGTCTTGAAATCTCTCCTTTTCCAAGCAGAAAGGGCATGAGAAACGTTGGCACCTCGAGGTAGAGAAGCTGTGCTCTAGGCAGAAAGGAAAGCTTCCCGGAAGAGAGGTCACTGAGCAGAAGCTTGATGGGCAGGGAGAAGAGGAAAGGAGTGGGCAGGCAGAGGCAGGATGCAGGAGAAGGATGCTGAGCCATCTGGTCACCAGGACTCGGGAGCGGCAGCCAGTGGCGTGCAGGAGGAGGAGCAGGCACCCACCATGTGGTGGAGGAGCTTTGCTAAAGATTTGCTCCACCTCAACCAGGCCCTGGTCACTCTGGCCCTCTTCCCTGGAGAGGCGCTGGCCCTGCATGCCTTAGAGAGAGTGGTCTCCCCCACTGCTCACCTGCCTAAGGGCACAAAACCTGCAATGCCACCAGGTCTCCTGTGTGCCTCCTTAGTCAGCAATGTGGGTAACACTCCACCCCTGTCCTCAAGGATCTCAAAATCCGGCAGGAAAGGCAGAAAATGGACACACAGTCATGGTGCCACCGGTGTGAAGGTTCCGGGTAGGTGCAAGTGCAGAGAAGAGAGGGCCCACTTTACCGCAAGCCGAGGACACAAGTCATTAGGCCGGAGGACAGAGTGTGTTGGCGTAGGAGTAGTTAGAACTAAAATAAGGGCTTCCTATGCTAGGCAACCAAGTTTTAGTCACTTGCTTTGTAGGCAAAAGCAAAGTATTCGTGGATTTTTAGCAGAAAACTGTTTTGGAAAGCATTTTGAAAGCAGTGAGGGGAATGACAAAAGGGAGCTGGAGGCTCAGAAAGAGCTGAGGGGGGCTGGGTACCTGTGATCTCAGCACTTTGGGAGGCCCAGGCAGGAGGACTGCTGGAACCCAGGAGCTTGAGACCAGACTGGGCAACATCGTGAGACCCTGTCTTTAAAAAAAAAAAAAAATTATTAATGGCCAGGTGTGGTGGTTTGTACCTGTAGTTCCAGTTACTGGGAGGCTGAGGTGGGAGGATCGCTTGAGACTGGGAGGTCGAGGTTGTAGTGATCCATGATCATGCCACTGCACTCCAGCCTGGGAGACAGAGCAAGACCCTGTCTCTAAATAAATGAAGGAAAGAAAATAGAAAAAGAAAAGAAGGCAGAGGGGGCTCCTGAGTCTGATCTGTGGCTGTGCAGAAGCTCAGGGGATGGGAGGCAGAGCCTGACAAAGTGGGTGACCCTACCCGATGCCTGTCGAGCCGAGTGGGGCGACTTGCTCCTAACTGGTCTGAGACCTCACTTCCCCACCCCTTCCTTCCACCTCCACCTTCTGCAGCATTAAAACACACTGCTTGCCCATGGGCGACACCGGGGGGTCATCTCTGGATTCCATCATGTCAGTCACTGTCCAGGCAGTTGGGCACATTTCCCGTATTCTTTAGCTACGGCAATGTCAGGTGCTTCTGTCTAGGTGAAGGCATTGAGAAAAATGAACAAGATCTTTACATTTTTTTTTTTTTTAACTGGAGACCAAGGTTTTGAAAAATTAGCTCAATTGCTGTCTCAAGGTCAGTCACACCATAGTCTAAAGGGCTGACCTCCCAAAAAATGCTTCCCCAAAACACCCCCATCCTGTGTGCAGCCATACCATCTACCACCTCTGGGCTTTAACGGCCCCCTTTGCTGCCAGAGAAAATGCCACCCCACTTCTGGTACCCCTTGAGGTGGTGACAGCAGCTTGATCTGGGAAGAGCGCAGTCCCGCAGATGGACCTGAGTGGCACGTAGCCTAGCTGAGAGAGTTCCACACCTGGGCGTCAGCTCTAGGCCTGCCTGAGGTTCTGGCTACCTTCCACACCTCAGTGCCAGCCTCTGGCGCCCCAGGAAAGAAAAATGGCTTTCTGCTAGGTTGTCTTCCTGCCACAGAACTAGAAAAGACTCGAGCATGGCTTTGAGGAAGTGAAGTGACCCAATCAGTTTCTTTCTCCCAAGACCTCTGCTCAGGGCTTCCCCAGTGGGAAACAGGGCTGGAAAATGGTACCTGATTGGAGGTAGCAATTGTTGTTGCCTGTAACAAAGGAAAGAAGGAGGGAGAGAAGATCATTAGGGATAGGAGAAGGTGGCTGAGGAGACAGTGACATTGTGAGTGATGTGGTGGTGACAAGTGTGGCTCTGAAGTCAGGGAGAGTGGCCACGATGTGTGAGCAGCTTCCAGAAGCCAAGAACCTCCAAAAAGGCAACAGAGGTTGAGTCAGAGAAGAATCCAGGCAACGTCTGCAAAGCCAGTGTCGTCAGTGGAAAAGCTCTGGGGAACAAAATGAGGGCAATCATCCTAGAATGTGGCAACGGAATCTTTGCAGACCTGACATATTTTGCTTTGCTTTTAAGAAAAGAATTTGTGTGCACAAAGCTGTTATTTGAATTTCAAGTAGGAATTGAGCTGTGTAGTATGTTCAGCTTGACTCATTGCAAATAAGCATTTTACCTCTCTCCGAAATGACTTTTGGTAGCAGAAAATTAAATAACTTTAAAGAAATCAAAGCATCTTTCCTTGAGGGAGTTTCATTTCTCATAGCTCTTACTCTGAGCTTCATTTTCCTGTGAAAAACTGAGATTGCTTATGAAAATGACTGAGTTAGCAATTAAAAGCATGTTTAAATTACATATGTAAGAGAAGTTAAATGCATTTAAACAAACTTCTGTGTTCTATGTGTTCTGTTTTATTTTTTTATATACTTCACCCAGTAAATTCTATTGTTTCAGAAAAGCCTTACGTCTTGTAATGTTGGGGCATGGAAAAAAAAAAAAAGAAAAACTTCATTTCTAAGTGGCATAAATAATACACCATTATCTAAAAATCCTCAAGTGGGCCAGGTGGGGTGGCTTATGCCTGTAATCCCAGCACTTTGGGAGGCTGAGGTGGGTGGATCACTTGAGGCCAGAAGTTTGAGACCAGCCTGGTCAACACAGTGAAACCCCATCTCTACTAAGAGTAGAAAAAATTAGCCAGGCATGGTGGCACACACCTGTAATCCCAGTTACTCGGGAGGCTGAAGCATGAGAATCACTTGAACCCAGGAGGCGGAGGTTGCAGTGAACTGAGATCTCGCCACTGCACTCCAGTCTGGACGACAGAGTGAGACTGTCTCAAAAACAAAATCCTCAGGTGGGCTAGATTTTATTCAAATACACAATACTAACCTGAGGTTTCCATTTACTTTTGTGTTCTTAGTATATTACAAAGGGGTAGAAATCTCTCAAATTTTTATAAGTTCTGGAATTCTATGTTATCAGAACGAAAACTGGAACCACTGAAGTCAATCTGACAGATTCTAACACCATCACTAACCATTAGAACATGTGGGGGGTGGGGGGATCTGATCCTACACCATCAGTAACCATTAGAACATGCCGGGGGTGGGGGGATCTGATCCTAACACCATCACTAACCATTAGAACATGCTGGGGATAAGGGGGTGGATCTGATCCTAACCCTATCACTAACCATTAGAACATGCTGGGGGCGGGGTGGGATTTGATCTAGGTGGAGATCTCAGATTTTCCTTTCTTAAGACTGTCCCGAGCTAACCTTGGACAAATGGCTGAATCTCTGTGCCTGAGTTTCTTCATTGTAAGACAGGGATATTACACTTCTGCATCATCTGGGGCTAGGTTCAGCTGCACATGACAGAAAACCCAAAGTAATAATGGCTAAAACGAGAGAAGTTGATTTCTCATGTCCAAGCAGCCCAGTGGTAGGCGGCCCACAGTGTCATCTACTTGGGACCCACTGTGCAAGGCTCTCGTTTTGAGATTCCCACGTGTTTCAAGGGGATGTGGAAGCTGGGCTGTGTCCAGTCTGTGGTAAGAGGAAAGCATGTAGAAGCCCGTGCCCCCTGCGTGTGCAGGCAGTGGCTAGTGTTTGCGTTAAACCACTTCTTCAAGACAATGGGCACGAACTCAGTCCCATGGCCACACCTAGCTGCGAAAGAGGCTGAGAAGTGTGGTTTCTAAGAAGCAGTACTGGGAAATAACCGGGACTCTGCATCACAATCTGTTTCACTGGGCAGTTGTGAGACCTGTGTATTGATGCATATCAAATACTTGGGACAGGGCCTGGCACACAGTATGTGTCAGTGAATGCTGGCTGTTATACAGGAAGCGGTGGAGGCAGGCAGTTTGGCATTACGGAAATGCGTATGTCCAAAGGAGAACTGCTTCTCAATTGTCCTTTCCTATTCTTATCCTAGATGAATCGCTGGGATCAGGTAGAGACGTAGTCAGTTTGGTAGAATGTATTGGCGCTGGGTAGAGGCCAAAAGGTTGTTGTATTTCTAATTCAAGGACATCTCATTCATGCCAGGAGTGAGGGTAGTCATTTGGTGTTTAAAGCAGTGATTGCCAAAATGTTGTGCAGCGGGTGCAGGCAGGTAGGGGAAGCAGCCTGGTGGGGCTGAGAAAAGTGGGGAGCACACATGTACTCTCTAAGGGGCGACTGCAACCTGCCACTACCCTGTGGTAGGACTGGCGCTACTAGACCTTCTAGTTTTTAAAAAGTCTGGATTTTTATGTGACATCTTTTTGTTCGCCTTGAACATTGTCTTATGGCCACAGGCAAGCAATCAGTTCAGTAAGACCACATGAGATGAAAATAATTAGATGAGGGACAGGCTGGAAAAAGCTATCAGGAGCTGCAGCTGGAGGGCATGATCGTGACAAACTCCCGGACAAGGTTACGTAAGAAAGGACATCATGGGTGCAGCTTCAGTTTTCAGCCCCTTCTCAGCTGGGTAAGAAACCCAAGGAAGGAAGAAATGCTAAAGCTATAGTTTTATGACTTTTGTTTGCATGATTTCTGCTACAATAGGCTGGAGGAATGGGATGATGACTATTTTCTAACATTTAAAATGCTGTCAATACTAGAACTGTAATACAGCACTCTTTCAAACAAGAAAAAGCCACATTTCTGTTTTTGTGGTCGACTACATGATTTAAGTTTCGTTCTGTTTTCTCCAACCCCTCCATGAGAAATCTCCAAGCATAAGATTATTTTGCTCATCTCTTCTTTGAGGATAAATCTCTCTGTTTGAATGATGTCTTCTCAGGGCAGGGATGGGAAGTGTCTGCTAATCAATAATGAACCACCAAGAACCACGAGGGTCTGTAAACAAAGTCCTGGTTTCCCTCATTATCCTACAGCCCAAGCATCCTGTGGGACCATATGTAGGTTTGCAGAAGAGGTCACTCATGGAAAATGGAAAGGGAATAATTGGGTATCTCTCCTTGTAGGAATTCATGAGAAGGAAAAATATGTAATGTTATAAGAAAGTCAACATGGCCTAAGGGAAACTTTACCAGGCTTTTCGAGTCAGTCACTTGAGCCAAAACGAAGAGAATGATAAAGATGCAAGGCTCTCCGGCTGCTTGAAACATGAAATAAAGGAGACTTTCTTTTTTTGGTCAACAGTATAGTCTAAAAATGTCAAGGCTTATTGCCCAGGTTAATGGTTTTTGATTTCTTGGTATCTGAGGTTAGCCACAGGGGAGTGTATTATTACAAAGTCACCTGGCTTCACAGTGGCTCTCATTGGTTTTACTTACCGATAGACTTCTATTCTCAGATTCTTAAGATAAGGAATCCTCTAAGAAAACCTTCCTGAGACTCCTGTTTGAGTCTGAGCTACTAGGAATCTTATGCTGTCTTCCAAATTCACTGTGTAAATGTGCATTTATCAATATGATTGTATGATTTCTCCTCCCCCTTAGTCTTTAAAAAGCACTCTTTGGGTATTCTCAAAGATTAAAAAAAGATAAAATTCATTTGAGTATATTGAACTATATACACCATGACAAATCTTTACTTTTCTGGCTCAAAGATAATGATAAAATAAGTCTATTATCCTGATTTCTATAAACTGTGAACACATGCTTTACTATATGAGAAAGCAGATCACCATAGGCACGAGTCAGTAGAAATATCAAAGAATCAAACCTGCTAAAACTGAAGGTATGATAGCTATTGGATCCAGATATAAAATAACAGAAAACACAGTAACTGAGAGAAGGAGTATTATTTCTCTCATTTTACATATCACAAAAACTAACATGTAAGTTGGGTAGCTTGTCCAAACTCATCCACTTTGTAAATGGCAAGGTCTAGATTTGAAGTCAGGCAGTTTGGTCCTATAATTCTTATAAAATGTTTTATATTTTACAGAAATAAAAGGGGATAAAATGTGATGCAAGCAAAAGAGATCTGAAAACTGACTAGGCTGTTTTAAAAAACAGCTAAAGAGAACTTTCTAGAAGTGAGATAAGTGAAATTTAAAACTCACTGAACAGATTAATAAGACATGGCTGAAAGTAAAATAATAAATTGGAATATAGTTCTGGAGAACTTACCCAGAATGCAGCAGAGAGAGAAAATGAGAAGTAAAATATAAACAACAAGGTAAAAAATACGGAGGATAGAGTAAGTTCATTCAACATACGTTTAACAGGAGGAGCTCCAAAAGGAGATAACAGACGAAAGGGGGAAGAGCCAACATTAAAAGTGACTGAGACATTTTACAGAATCTACAAAAGATACCAATCCTCAGTTTCAGCAAGCCAAACAAATCCTAAGCAGAATAAAAAGAAACCCACATCTAGGCACATTGCAGCAAAGCCTCAGAACACCCAAGACAAAGAAACGATCTTACAGCAGTCTGAGAATAAAAATACACAGACCCCGACTGAAAACTGATTCATAATGGCAACATCAGAAGCCAAGAAAAAGGGACTAGTGTCTCCAAAATGTTGAGGGAAAAAGATTGCTGTGTACTTATTTGTGTATCCAGCAAAATGGTCTTTCAAGTGTGAAAGCAAAATAATTACATTTAAAGATAAACCAAAGCTGAGAATGTTTATCCCTAACGACTCTCACTAAAACTTCTGAAAGACACAATTTAGGTAGAAGGAAAATTATCCTAGAAGGTAGGTCTGCAGTTCAAGAAGGAACAGTGATTATTGAAAATGGTAAAAATATAAGTAAATCTAACCATTGGCATTGATTGTATAAAACAACAATGGTAGTATATAAATTGGGAGAGGATGACTGGACTTAACGTAGGCTTAGACCTTTGTGTTGCTTGTGAGAAAGGTACAGCTATTGATTAAATTTGTTTCATATGCATATTAAATTTCCTAGGGTATGCACTAAAAGGATAGAAATTAATTAGGGAGGAAACGAAAAGTGAAGGAAAAAATCCATCTCAATTAAAGTAAGAATGAAAAACATATCACTAAAAAGGGGTCACAGGAAAAAAACAAAACAAAACCCAAAATGCAATTCAACCAGGTGATGAAAACAGATCAGTTAAGTACTATCAATGGAAAATGACTAACTGGGGAAGTTAAATGATACAGTTTGTAAGACTAATTTAAAAACAAGGGAAAGGAAAGGAAATGCAGCTCTGTGGCATTTAATATATAGACAAAAGGTATTAAAGATTGTATCTCCTCAGTGGTGTGTGCCTTTCAACTGGAGAGTACATATCTTTTTCAAACACACCTACAACATTAGTTAGAACTGACTGAAATGGAATGGAAAAAATACAAGAATGAAAAACATACAAACCAAAACAAAGCTAGTGTAACTAAATTAATACATGGTAAAATACAAAATAGACTTTAAGTAAAAGTAGAAATGAAAAGAATCACTAGAAAATAATAACAATTTAATTATTACGTAATCACAAGTGTCCTAGAAGAAACAGGAAGTTATAGCCATTCTAAACGTGCAAAACAACAAAAAATAAAAAGAAAAACCAATAAGGACAAAGTGACAAATTCATCATCTACCCCAAGAGGCAGCCATGCTCAGTAACTGATAGACCCCCCCAAAATCAGATGAATTTTGATGCATCAGATCAAGTATGGATTTGAAATCACAACAGACATACACTCAATGATGTGTGCCTTTCAGCTGCAAAGTACAGATCTTTCTCAAACACAGATATATTAGTTAGGACTGATTGTATACTTCCCTCAACAAATTTCAAAGAGCTAGGATCACATAGACCACATACTCTGCCACAATGCAGTTTAGAAAACTACAAAAAGAGAAACTAGAAAAGTCCCATCTCTTTGGAAAATTTAAAACATACTTCTAACAACCCATGTGTCAAGACAAAATCATGACAGGAAATACAAAAATGCTTAGCATTAAATCTTGTTTGACACAGTTTATACTATTTACAAGGAAATGTATAATCTTAGATAACTGATACTTGGCCTAAGCATTCAACTTGAGAAATTAAAGAGAACAGAAGAATCTTCTCAATAAAAGTAAAGACAACGTCATATTGAGTTATAAAAGAAATTCATGTGGAAGCTCATAGGATCCAGAATGGCCTGGATAAGAGGAAACAGGCAGGGAAGCTTTCCTATCAAGATTTATAAGGTGTATATTAGGACCAGTGGACTAGAACTGGCCAATGGAACAGTGAGCCCCACACAGTCCAACACATATATGGGAAGTGACATGGCAGAGCTGGCATTGCACCCCAGAGGGGAAGCGGGGTACTTTCAGTACATGGTATTGGGACTACAGGATAAAAAATATAGATCCCCACTTCCTATCACACACAACAATCAATGCGATATAGATCAAGGTCCTTTATTTTCAGGTGTCCAGTGTTAGATAAATTATACAATGGCCCTGCTCCTAACCATGTAATTCTTTTTTTCAGTCTAGGCTTTGAACAAAATCCCTCTTCATCCAACAAATATTTTCTGTGTGCCAACTATGTTCCTGCCAATTGTTCCAGGCATGGAATACACCAGTAAACCAAATACCTCTACCTTGGTGGGATTTACAGTCTTGTGGATAATTGACATATATGGCAGTTATTATGTATCAGGTGCTTTATTAGCCCTGACATATTCATTAAATACTTGATAGATACTACTATCTGTAAGTGCCAGAGCTAGGATCTGAAGTTAGCCTGCCAACTCTCAGAATCCCAGCTAACTATTGTATTACATCTAGTGCCTTCCTTATTGCCTTGGTGAAGAATGTGCCATGAAATGCTTTGCTTAAACATGTATGTGATGATCCAAATACATTGTTATGTGTAATGAATTGACTTTTCTTCTACAAATCTAATGTACTGGATAGGTACCATCCATCCTTGGAAGAATTTTGAGATTAGCTACTCAATCATTTTCTGTGTTGTGTGGTTCAGATGAAAAAGCCTGAGTGGTGCAGAGATGGCACCACTGTGCTCTAGCCTGGGTGAGGGAGGGAGGCCCTGTCTCAAAAAACAAAAAAATAGGCCGGGCGCAGTGGCTCACGCCTGTAATCCCAGCACTTTGGGAGGCCGAGGCGGGCGGATCATGAGGTCAGGAGATGGAGACCATCCTGGCTAACACGGTGAAACCCCGTCTCTACAAAAATACCAAAGAAAACTAGCCAGGTGTGGTGGTGGGCGCCTGTAGTCCCAGCTACTCGGGAGGCTGAGGCAGGAGAATGGCGTAAACCCGGGAGGCGGAGCTTGCAGTGAGCCTAAATCGCGCCACTGCACTGGGCGACAGAGCGAGACTTTGTCTCAAAAAACACAAAAAAACAAAAAAACCCCAAAAAACTGAGGTACAGTGATTCCACCTTCTGGGGAAGCTTGTCCATACCTTAAAATCTAATGCTGAGTAGGTGAAATTCGGACGATGTCATACATGAGCACCTAGTTTTTTGCTTCGTTCTGTTGGTAGATTTTTACAACTGCCATCTTCATTCTACTCTCAGGAAGTAAAGGTTTCAAGACATCTGTTTTGTTTTGTGTAAGACAGCATCTTCAGGACCCTATGGTCAACAAATTTGACAATCAATAAATCTTTATCTCTAATTCCCAGTATTTTCCTTTTGTAACTGCTTCATCGGAAGGTTTGAGCATATCTTACACTGTCTCAACCTTCTCCTTGGCTGGACAAAAACTAAGTTTCCTTTGCTTTGTATTTCCTTCTACTCTCCTAAGATGCTGTTCCAGCTCTGGTGGTATTTAGCTTTCATAGCAGGGATGCTGGGAGGTCTGTGTAACAGATGCTTTTCCCCTAGTACAGCTCCCCTCCTTCCTTCCTTCCTTCCTGGGCAGCCAGCTGAGATGTGTTACTGTGTTACAACTGGCTCCTACTGTTCTCTGTTGCACAAATCAGTCAGCTAAAGCAGCCCTGCTGGTGTCCTACAGTGTTTAACCTTGCTACAGTGACATGGCAAGTAGGGACATTTGGTAGTCTTGCATATGAATCCAGGGATCTGACATTTTATAGCAAAAAGCTCATCAAAAACGACCATAGGAAAGGATAATCCTGCCATTCTACCTAATATCAGTCACAAAATAAATTCCAGCACATGAAAACCAACTTTAAGCCAAGCAAATATATACCATATGTCTGTGGATAGGGGAGTATGTCTTAGTGGTTCTCAAAATACACATATAAAAGCCGATAAATCAGGATAAATAAAACTTAAAACTATGCAAAGAAACACCTGAAACCAAGTTTAAAAACTATAGACGGAAAGAGGGGATCTGAAATTAAGATTAGTGTCCAGATCTTGTAAAGATCTGTGAGAAAAAGATAACAGAAATATGGTCAAAGGTTCACATAGCTGGACGCAGTGGCTCATGCCTGTAATCCCAGCACTTTGGGAGGCTGAGGCGGGAGGACTGTCTGAGCTCAGGGGTTCAAGACCAGCCTGTCCAACATGGTGAAACCCTGTCTCTACTGAAAATACAAAAAATTAGCCAGGTGTGATGGCACGCAGCTGTAATCTCAGCTACGCGGAAGACTGAGGCAGGAGAATCGCTTGAATCCGGGAGATGGAGGTTGCAGTGAGCTGAGATCATGCCCCTTCACTCCACCCTGGGGACAGAACGAGACTCTGTCTCCAAAAAAATAAAAATTAAAATTAAAAAGTTAATTCAGTTGGAAACCAGAATAGCCAATGAACATCTGAAACATGGTCTCTTCCCTAGTAATGCAGGAAAGGAAATGTAAACCAGTGAGAGACCTCACCCCCATTGACTTTGTTTTAAAAACAAAATTTTTAAACACTGACAGTACCTAGTGTCCTTGAAGAGATGAGAATCCTCATACATGGTTGGTGAACTCTGGAGATGAATTTGACAAAACCTAGTAAAGCTGAAAATGTGCCATGTCAGTGCAGTGGCTCATACCTGTCATCCCAGCACTTTGGGAGGCCAAGGCAGGCAAATCGCTTGAGCCCAGGCGTTTGAGACCAGCCTGGGCAACATGGCGAAACCCGGTCTCTACAAAAAAATACACACACAAAGAAGTAGAATCCAACTTAAATTATATTTGGTTAAGTCAAGGATGTCACTAAAAGAATATATAAATATGGTAATAGAAGGGTGAAATGCTATAATAAAAATATTAACCCAAAAGAGGCAAAAAACAAGAGAAAACAGTATGTAAAATGCCCTGGTCATGGAGAAAACAAATGGTTCAGATGCAGATGTGAATCCAAACACATAAATAATTATATTAAATGTAACTGGGCTACGTATTCCAACTTAGACTATGTTTAAAGAAAATCTATATGCTGTTATGAGAAAAATACAAAAGGATTAAAACAGATAAAAACGATGTATTATGCAAATACTAAACAAAAGTAATATAGCTACATTAATATATAAAATACTTTAAGGCAATAAAGCTTTGGTTGAGACTGATTATGAAGGACATTTCATAATAGAAGGGTCAATCTACCACAAAGACATAACAATTCTAAATTTATGTTCACTCAGTAAACTAACTTCAAAATAAAAGACTGACACAAAAGATACACAAATCTACGTTCATATCATAATATTCTATCACTTCTCAGGAACTGGTAAGAGCCAGGTAAGAAATCTGTAATAATCTAGATCTGTAAAACATGATTCAATTTGACCTAATAAACCAAACAGAAAGCATCCAGTAAGGATAGAATACATACTCTTTTCAAGCAATCATGTAATATTTCTCAAAATTGACTATATACTGGGTCAAAATTGATGTCTCAATTTCGAATATATGTTTAATGATAATGTAACATTATACTGGAGTCAACATAACTAGAAAGGTTTCAAACGTTTGGAAATTAAGCAGTATATTGCTAAGTAATTCACAGGTTAAAGAAAAAAATCAGAATGGAAACTAGAAAACATTTTGAAATGAATAATAAAAATACAGCATATAGCCTTAAAACGCAGATATTAGAAAACAACTAAAAATCAATTTTCTAAGCAATCGTCTCAAGTTAAAAAGTCCAACAAATTAAAGCCAAAGAAAGGCTGAGCATGGTGGCTCATGCCGGTAATCCCAGTACTTTGGGAGGACAAGGCAGGCGGATCGCTTGAGCCTGGGAGTTTGAGATGAGCCTGGGCAACATGGAGAAAGCCCATCTCTACAAATAATACAAAAAACCCCAAAAGTTAGCTGGGCATGGTGGCACATGCTTATAGTCGCAGCTCTGCAGTGAACTGTGATGGTCATACCACTGCACTCCAGCCTGGGCAACAGGCTGAGAGTGAGACTCTGTCTCCAAAGAAAGAAAGAAAAAAAAATAGAAAAAATAAACTTAGGAGCAAGAATGAATAATATAAAACCATTTCAGCCTTGAAAGTAACTTTTAAAACATGTAAGTAAAAAGTGTTTTTGACAGTTTTAATAATACTGATTTTTCCAAGAACTCCCCTTCATGTAAACTAAGGGAAGTGTGTGCTTTATTTTGTTCAAAACTTCAAAAGCAGGGCATGACTCTTGGTAAAATCTTATCACCAGCAGCAAACTATTCATGGTACCATCTCCATGTGTAGTTACCATTGTGATTCTACATCCTGGAGCAAACATCTGACTATTGCATTATGTTATTTTTGTGCTGTAGTTGTACCTGAGCATTTGCATATTGAAAAATTTATTATAAATCACTTTTTTCTTTTCTACTGTAATAGGGAATTATAGTCTATATCATAACATACTGAATATAAAGTTATGTTTAGATATATTATGAATTTCATTTCATGATGGTAAAGGGGAAATTTCAAAATACTTTTAAGAAAGTATCAGATTTGACAGTTGAGAATCTCTGGATTTGATGATTAAGGTCCTTCTCAGCCTTAACAGTCTGAGATTTTTTTGTAACCATTACTACAAACAACAGCTTTGTTCTATTTTGAAATTAGTGTGTGGCAGGCACTGTAAGTGGAACAGTATCTCATTTAAATCTAATTGCCCTTATAATAGGTAGTAATATTGTCACTGTTTATATGAGAAAACAAATTCAGAGAAGTTAAATAATGTGTTCAAGTTCACATATCTAGGAAGTAGAGTTGGAGTGACTCCAAACTCATTTGTTTCACTCACGAAAAGGTCATTAACATACATTACTTTCCCTAGAAGAATTAAATACTATCTGTCGACAAGTGAGGTTAGGCTAATGTAAGCACCTGTAAGAGTCTCTGCCCACCACAGCAAGAAAGAGGAGAAGATGGAATGTATAAATATAGTAGGTGCCTTTTGAAAGTCAGGTACCTTTTTAATCATGTAAGGTAGTTATAAATGGATGACATCTAAAAATATATCAGAATAAGTTTCAAGCCATGCAAAGTTCACCAAAACAATGTTTATTTCCAGTGTTTAATTAATTGGGTATGCACACAGGCATGACACAGGTTTGGATTCATTAAGTCTTCATGCAGAATTATATTCTTCTCGATAAAGAAGCCAGTTCCATCCAGGATCCACTATCTACACACCTATGTTACAGCATTTATATCAAATCTGGTATCTGAAGAAAAGATACACATTTAATATGTTCATTTAAGTTACGTATTTTACAGAAAGATTAAAAATTCAAGTCACACAAAACTCAAAAACTGTATTAAAAGTTTGAATATAAAACTCAGATCCACCTGGAATGACTAAAGAATGGAAGTTCTGTATCCACCTGTGTTAAAACTGGTAAATGTAATGAAATTTGTTACCGATAAAACGCATTCATTTATTCAATGTAAGTTATCTAATTTTAACAATATGGCACCCTAAAAACCAACTGTATTTTTATGATGAGGCACTTTTGTTTGTTAGTGATGAAACCAAAAGAACAAATTTGCTGCACACTGATGCCAGCGATTTTCTTCAGTGATTTTGGGTATATGCTATGTAGTAAGTTGCAACAAATACCTTGCTCATTTGTGTGCAACTATCTGATATATTTTTAAATATATATATATATATGTTCTTCTGGCTGTAGTAATGCACTGTAAAGCTATTTCACAGTGCAAAATGATGAAACCAGCCCAAATGAAGGCTGCATAATAACAATTCTGATACAAGAAAATATTGACAGAGTTACTGGAACGTGTAACAGTAGTTTTTTTACTTGCTATAGTGGGCATACCCCCAGTTTAAAGACAGGGATGAAACTCTGCTTTATTGCCTGGGGTTTCAGACAGTTTACGAGGCTGGGCATTCGCTGCAGAACTAGCATTTTTGCTCACGTTCTGGAAGCTTTCTCCGTTTATTTGGTCAGATGACTGCGGTGGTATGGAAAGAAGGGGCCTGTTGGTTGAAGCCAAGGTGCTGGAAGAACTGCCTGTGTCGCACTGAAAAGACAAAGGTGTGTCGGTCGTGGCTGTTTCTCGTGTGCTTGGGTTCTCTGTCTGGGGATCTCCGATTTCTCCTCTGCTAAGGTCAGAGGTACTGGTGCGTAGGCGTTCCCTGGCCAGCCAGTCTGAGATGGAAAGGTCCTGGGCTGAGCATTTTGGTTTTAACCGGTTCACAGCTGAAAGTTCTGATTCTCTCTCCCCGCTCTGCTCATGCACTTTCCAAAAATTCAAAACACTGATTTCTGTAGCATCTCTGTGCCCTCCTAGCGTATGTCTGCGCCGGATGCTTTTCCTTTTAGCAGTCTCAGCATTCGCTTTGTGATTCCCTACTCCAAACATGTCATCCGCAGGGGCTCTGGGTCTCAGTTTTAACCGATCTGCTATTTTCGTTTTCCATGTGGGTTCCTGTTTTTCAGATTCGCCTCTGGTGGGGGTCAGTAAACTCCCAGTTGACTTTCCTTTTTTCATAACATCAAACACTTTAGTTAATGAAGGTGCTTCTTTCTCATTCTTGGCATCTCCTAGACTTCCACTATCTGACTTGAACCTAGCTGATTTTTTCCTGGAGAGAGTATCACATTCGATGAGTTTATGGGAACTGAAGAGCTGTCTCCGGCTATCTAAACTTGATGTTAAACTTCCCTCGGTGCAACTTACTTCGCTTCCTTCAGAATTTCTCCGGCTGTTCTTAGTCACCTCTTGCAGTTTTCCTCGGAAAAGCCTCTCTGAAGTCAAGGCTGTGGGGAAAACGGGAAACTCGCTCTCGCTGTCGGTTTCCACAGGCCGCCCCTCGCTGATGAGTTCGCTTCTCTCGTCGTCTGCCTCGTCCCCCTTGCTCTCTGCCACAGATTGCACCTCAGGGCTCAGTCGACTGGAGTCCAGGCTAGTCAAGTATGTAGCTGATGATGTGGTGGAATAATCTGAGGTGATGGTGCTGATGTTGGCCAAAAACTCGCTATGTTTCGTTTCTGGACTGGTTGATTTCTTCATGGAAAACCTTGCCAGGGAGGCCTGGGAAGACGTGCTGAGCAAAGTGCCAGAGTCAGAGCCTGTCTCTTCAAGGTGGGAGGACTTCTGTGCCAAAAGTGACCTGGGGCTCTCTTTCAGGATGGCAAAGCGACAGCTGAGAGTTGGGGACTTGTTATGTTTTGAGTTGTGTGGCGGTGAGGGTTCTTCGGAAGGCGTGCTGTCTTTTCCTAGTGATATCTTTTCATCTTTTGTCGTGCTGGGGTCTTTCCTAGTGCTGTTTTCTTTGGCAATGATGATCTTCTGTTTTCTGCCCAGTGTCTCACTTTCTTTTTTGGACTCTTCTTTAGTATCATTGTGACACTGTTCCACATTTTCTTTCTTAAAAAATACATTGTCCAGTTCATCTTCTGAGCTGCTAGGCTGTGCTTTTTCTTTTGGCTTCTTCCTCTTGCGACTAGCGGCTGCAAAGATGGAGGACACAAGCAGCTCCCTGCTATACTGATCCTTGCCAGATCCCCAAGAACCCTGGGAGGCGAGAGAGAAGAAAGACTCTGAGCATGAGAATGCAGCTGAGTTCATGTTCCGACAAGCTTGTCTCCCAAATATTTCTTATCAAATTATTATCTACTAAAGCTCTGGAAGCATCAACAATGCAATTAGCTTTTTTTTTTTTTTTTTAAATATCTCTTTTTACCTTGCACCAAAGCCAAATTTTTATTTAATGAGTCCAACTTCTACCTGGTGGTATTTAACTGCCAAACCACAGCTCATACACATCTGCCTTTCCGGCAAACAGTCTCTGCTTAGTGCTAATTCCTTTCAATATCCCCCAAACACCTGACCTTCCCTCCTTCCACAGTGCCCAGGCCTGCTTCACTTCCTTCATTTGGAACACAGGCATGAGATAGGTTAACCAATATTGTGACATGGTCAAACATCATAGTCTGATATAGGTTATTAAATGTTTATGACTGACTTTAATTTTCTAATTACAGGTATCACATGATATAGATACTGTATCAGATAAGCTCACTGAGATAAGGGAACTCTGGTCTTCCATTAGTTCATCCAGGAGGGATCTTCAAGGATCTGCCTTAAGTAAATCAGGCTGGTATTGTCTTCATTTATCTCAAGGTAACAACGGAATTAGAATATTCAAAAAACAGGTCAGGTGTGGTGGCTCATGCCTGTAATCCCAGCACTTTGGGAGGCCCAGGCGGGTAGACTGTTAGAGCCCAGAAGTTCGAGACCAGCCTAGGGAACATGGTGAAGCCCTGTCTCTACAAAAAATTAACTGGGCATGGTGGCACGCACCTGTGGTCCTGGCTACTTGGGAGGTCGAGGTCAGAGGATCACCTGAGCCTGGGGAAGTCGAGGCTGCAGTGAGGCATGAGGGTACAATTGCACTCCAGCCTGGGTGACAGAGTGAGAACCCATCTCAGGAAGGCAGGAAGGAAAGATCAATTAACATAAGTAAAAATAAATCCTTACCACAGAAACACTTTAGTGTACTGTTATTGGGAAAGTTATTTGCTATGTATAATGGGTTCTTTAAAAAAATTTTTTTCTAAGATGGAGTTTCACCATATTGCCCAGGCTGGTCTAGAAGCCTTAGTCTCAAGCTATCCTCCCACCTCAGCCTCCCAAAGTGCCAGGATTACAGGCATGAGCCACTGCATCTAGATATAATAGGTTCTCGATTGCAACTATTAATTCGTTCCTAAATATCTGCTGGTTTAACCACACTTTTTGAGACAAGCAGGTAGGCAGGAGGTACGCTGAGTAACAGAAGCCGACAGTATATTTCTCTATTGCCTAAAAATCTTAGACAAGTTAAAACTGCTCTATTTAAAGTAAAAATTTAGGCTGTTCTATCAAATAATTCACCAAAATGAAATCACAGATGAATATAACTTTGTTTTTATGTTATAAAGACTTTCGTCATTATCCAGCACATTTCCCCACATTTTGCTAAAGACTAATAGTTGTGACTGGGCTCTGAACTGGGAGACCTTGATGTCCATCCTCTCTAGCTTGCTGGGTACAAGCAAGTGATTCACTTTTAAACATCTCAATTCCATGGCGAGAAGCAATTAGATTATACTGTCTTTAAGATTTCCTTAAGGTTCTCTTTACAATTCTATGATCATATACGTGTTGGGGCAAATTACTCTACTTTTCTACAGAGACTGTTAGAAGTAGTTACTCATATCATTGGGATATCCACTATATTACAGGCATGATATAACACCACTATAGATAAGATGAAAAGGCTATTGTAATAACAGGTTAAGAAAAATGCACCTAGAGAAAGGAAAAGCAGGGATTTCAACAGAGTTAACAAAACTGTTCTAGATTAAAGAAGTCTAAAGAGATTTGACAATGAAATGCAAGGAATGATCCTTGACTGCATTCTGTATAAGGAAGTAAAGAATATTACTGGGACAATCTGTATAAACACTGCACATTAGATAATAATGTGTTGTACCTACGTTAGTTTCCTGAGTATGAAAATTACTCTGTAATTATATAGGAGAATGCCCCAATTCTCTGGTGATATATGCTGAAGTATTTAGGTGTAGTGTTATCTCTACAAGTAACTATCAAATGATTCAGAAAAATCTCTACAAGTAACTATCAAATGATTCAGGAAAAAAGTGTGAATTTACAACTGATAAATCTAGGGTAAAGGATTTGGGTGCTATCATTTTAGCAGCTTTTCTGTAGGTTTAACATTTTTCAAGATAAAAAGCTGGGCGAAAAGATGAACATCACAAGTAACAGAGACATGATAAAATATTTTTGGAAGAATTATAATTTAATCATATGGAGTCCTATTATGATATTTAAACATGATACGTAAAATTCATGTCTCATTACAAAATATAACAATGTTTTAAGAAGTCTGACAATTCTAGTTGCTACTGCCTCAACAGAGCAAAATTTAGATCCACTGACTTGACAAAAAACTTTCTAAGAACTATAAACATCCCACAAACTACTCAAAAAGTTGTATAATTGAGGGAACACAGATTGTGTAAAAATATTATTAAAAAATTAGTGATTTCACTGAAAAGGCAAGACTATAGTGTAAAAATGCATAACAAAAAAATTGATAGTACTTCTGAAATATTTACAGATGATACGATGTTTGGGATTTGTGTAAAGATGGTCCTAGAGGGAGGGAAGCAGGTGGCATGCAGAGGAAACAGAGCTGGCCGAGTGCTGATAATTATTGGAGCTGGAGATGGGTGCGGGGAGGCTTCTCGTTTTATTATTCACTTCTGTATATGTTAGGACCTAATTTTCACATTAAAGAATGGCCTAGATCTTTGTATTATGCCAAAACTGCACAATGAGAAGAATATGAACTTTTGAGTTTGTATTCCAAGTCAAAATCCAGTATTCTTCTATCATATATTGTTTTAGGAATTCATTTTTTATTATACTTTGTTGCTCTGTGTCATTAGACACAGAGAGGAATGCATTTGAATATCAACCATAACAATCAACAATTCCCCCCTAAAATATTTCAAATTGTATGAAACAATTTACCTTAGATTTTGTTGAGTCACTAGTAGCTGAATCTGTGAAGAGTTAAATAAAACATGGTCAGTATTAGCCAATCTTTATTGCTTTCCACAAACAATGCAAAACTTATGGAAAGACAGGCACAGAACAAAATGTGAAAGCAAAACTCAAAACAATAGAACACAGTGGATAGTCAGAGCTCACAAAGATGCAAGCTGCACCACAGAAAGCCACCGCCATGAAAGGATGCTGTGAATTGTAGGCAGAACCAGCTCAATGATAGAAATGGCAAAGGAGCCCTGTACTAAACAAAAACAGAAATACTCGTGTTTATTAGATTTTCTAAATATTAAATCTAGCAATAAAGAAGCTTGAGGACAGTGTAACAACAATGTTTTTTGTTTGTTTTTTTATGTACCACATCCTGTATCTGAGACTGATACACAATGTAGAACTTTTAAGAGTGTTGGCCGCCCTAGCTACAATTGAGACACTCATACTGGTGTGTTTGATTTTTGTCAGACTTAAATTTTCTAAGCATTATGCTGTACACGTATGGATGCAAAAGAGGCATTAAGATAATCTTGCTTCCAGGTCACTTTGGTTTTATAATAAATAATGTTTATCTTTGTGCTTCAGACCCCAGTTCCATAGCAGTGCAGTGAGGGATCCTTTTGACTAACTTGCTACCAGTTTTACAATTATCTGTTAACAAATGCTATTATGGAAATGGAAAAATGGAGACCATAATTTTACTGTCTGGCAAAAACTCAGATTATACAATTATAAAGAGGGTAGGAAGGGGCTAGCAATATTCAGGATAATACCAATTTTGCAGTTTCATCTTTCAACATTAGGGAAATTGGTTTTCAGAATAATGAGCTGAGCCCCATGCCACGCCCCTTTTAACACATGGCTAAATGCTTTATGACTTTAAGAACTGGTAGACCATACCATGCTATTTCTCCTCAGGGTCTGCTTCAGAAATAACAAGAAACAGCAGAAAAACTTTTAAGAAAGTAGTATTGATCTGTTTACAATAATCTTAAGAGAAACTTTACACCACAGATCAACTATGTTTGCATTTACAAGAATCGGGGGTTTCTGCAGACAAGGCAGCTACAGTGTGGACAACAGTCCTCCTTCTTCCTACAGTTCCAGCTGTCCATCAGGGACATCACAGAATCCACTAGTGACATTACCGTGTGATAGACTCCTCCCACTTCGCCTGTTCAACATCAGTATAGATTTGCCTGTGTCAGTAAGAGCTGAAAAAACCCTTTAGGACTAAAACAAGAACTAGAGACAAAGGGAGAACATTGTGTAAAACAACATGCTAGATTAGTGCAACAGTTTGGCAGGAGAAAGTTTTCATTCAAAAGAGCCTAGAAGAACTAATACTTAACCAAGCATTAGGGTGGCAACAGGAAACGGAAGAAAATAAATCTCAAATAGGCTGGCTTTTTACTGTGACAAATAAAACACTGTTATTTATGAAAATGGAGCCCATTACCAGTTCAACAGATTTAACTTGCTGCTTTTAAACAGAACTCCTGGCTCAAGAATAAGAACTACTTATACAGCCCAGATCATACTTTCTGCCATCACAGCAACCACATACTCAGTAGCATATATCTGTTTTACCTTGTGATGACTATTACATGGAAACTGTGAATTAAAAAAAAAAAAAAAAAAGAACAAAACAGTGGTTTGCATGCTCATTTCCCTCATAGTTCCATTCTGACAAACATTACATTACAACTGCATGCACTGCCAATGGCATTAGAGTCACTGGAAGATAATTCAGATCAATCGGAAAAGGAAGATTAAGGTTTTTTATTAGTAGAAAGGAAGAGAAAAAGAAAAAAATCATAAGTAACAATTCACTATGATTGATTTGCTCTTTCATATTGTAAGAATGTAGCTTTCAGCCTAGAGGTCAAGACTGCCCAGGCAAGAGTTACCTGATACATCTCCTGGGGAGACTCCTGTCCTTCCAATGTTGGTGAGTAAATGATCTATGTTTGGCACTGGCTGGGAGTCTACTGTGCTTTCCTCCTGCACTGTTGTCTATGGTTAATAAACAAAGATCTCTTCATCATCTCTTCAAAGATACTTTCTTTAAAATTTAAACAACATTTAGTAAAAGACACATTACTAAGTAAAGCACCTGTGCTTAATGTTTTTACATTGTTTACGCATAATTAACTGCAAAATAAGCACCGTACTGGTATATTCATTAGATCAGAAACTGAGCTAGAGACCTGCTTCCAGGGCGCAAAGCGGACAATAGCATACAAAGCAGGAAGTTGACATTGTTGGCGCGCCAGGATCTTGTGTCCCAAATGAAACTAACTGAGTACAAATGCTGACGGACAATACTTACAAGAGGCTCATCAGCACCTTCTTCTGTGAAAAACCAGTCATGCTAAAATTTAAAAAAGGTAAGAAGAGAAATTAAACAAGCCTTTAAATATATTGAGATCTTGGAGGATAGTATAGAAAAAGGGTAATTTTCTTAGGGAAAAATATTACAACCAACCTCTCTGACCACATAGTGGCTGCCCGTGAAAATGAATTTTCTTGTAGGGATGAAGCATGAACTTACGTGCTGGATGAGCGTTTCTACGATCTTGTACTGGTCAGGCATGTGGGTGACCATGTGGGTCATGTTGTCTTCTGATGTTCGAACAAGGGTTGGACCAAACACTATTGCTAGGTTTCTTGGTTCCATCTGAATGGGAAATACCAGAATTTTTCTTAAAGAAGTAGGCTGAAATTCCCATTGTAGGATTTTTGGTGAAAAATAATATAAACAGAAAAATGGCTTTGATGTAGATTTAAAAAATGCTTTCTAGCAAGGTATTTTTTTTTTTTTTTTTTTTTTGAGACAGGGTCTCACTGTCACCCAGGCTGCAGTGCAGCAGCATGATCATAGCTGACTCACTCTCGACCCCTTGGGCTCAAGTGATCCTCTTGCCTCAGCCTCCTGAGTAGCTAGGACTATAGGTATGTACCACCATGCCTGGCTAAGTTTTTTAAATTTTTTTTTGTAAAGATAGAATCTTATAATGTTGCCAAGGCAGGTCTTGAAATCCTGGCCTTAGCTTCCCAAAGTGCTCTGATTCCATGTGTCAGCCACCACAAGTGGCCTAGTTAGGATTTTCAAAGCAAATGTGTACAAAATGTTTCTTCTGCATTAATGATAAGGTGCATTGCATAATTAGCATTCATTTTTTTTCCAAGAAGTCTTTGATTGAAAAAACTGATTTGGTTCAAAACGAGGGTTGCCAAAGCTGGATTAACTGATAAAAATGTTAAAATCAAAGGAAAAAAAGCTTGCAGAAGATTACAGGCACACCTGTAGTCCCAGCACTTTGGGGGACCGAGTCAGGTGGGTTGCTTGAGCCCAGGAGTTCAAGACCTCATCTCTACTAAAAATAGCCAGACGTGATGGTGTGTGCCTGTAGTCCCAGCTACTCTGAGGCTAAGGTGGAAGGAGGTAGAGGTTGCAGCCTGGGCAACAGAGTGAGACCCTGTCTGAAGAAAAAAGGAAAAAAAAAACCAAAATTCCTTCCCCTTGAGAAATGAAAAGTGGAAGAAGTATGAAAGGTTACAGATTTTCCCTCTAGTACATCAAAATCACTAATGTGTAAACACCCAATGGTAGGAAATATTACTTCTGACCCATTTTTACCTGAAACCAATCTTCTGAAGCTCTTTGGTTAGGTTTGCTTTGCTCTGAATGCCTCACTCTTTTGTATACTTCTCTGTTTATGCATTAATTTCCATATATGGTATTCCTTGTTTAATTATCAGACTGTCAAAGGTATGGATCTTTGGCTTTCCTTCATTAAATCTTACAATGTCTGATATATTTTGAATTCAGTATTTGATTAAAATAACTTTAATCAACCCTAATAAACATATCAGGGGGCTAAAAATCACCACCGAACTCAAAAAGCCAAACTGGAAAAAAGAGAAAAGCAATTGCTGCACACCTAACATGTTAACTAGTGTAGCACATACCTAACGACACCATCACTGCAGAGGAATAAGAGGAAATTGTGTTGAAGTCAGGATTTTTCTAGAGAGTTGGCTTGGTAGAAAGAAACTATGTGTGGGAAAAGTGTACTTAAAACTGGGCACGCAGAAATGTTGCTGGTCTCCCTTTTAGAATATGTACTCATCCTGCTCTTCAATCTGTGCTGGTGTTGGTGGCTCAAAAAACACAAGTCTACCATCTCAAATGCCTTACGTAAAATTTTTACTAGATTCTTGACTATGATTTATGTTTTTAGACTAATGATAACATGCATTAATATTTATATGTATACACAGTAATATTTTATCTGGGTAAACAGTTTCAGCTGGTTCCTATATAAAACTGATAAAATAGTGTACAGTTTATTCATAAATTTAAAAATTCTATTTTTCTTTAATATTCCATAAAATACCATACTCCTTCTTCAAGATTCAATGTAATTATATTAAAGACACAAAAAATTCTGCAGTAAAAACCTATGCTAAGGATTAATTCAGTACTTTCTAAACTAACTAGACCAGTATTCTTTTCTCTGTACTGATGAATGATATAATAGATTTCAGGAAACACTGACATTAATTGGAGACTACTTCAGCTACAATTATATTGAAAACTCTTTGGCTCCTACAGTATGAATTTCTGGAAACAGTCTAGGCTTTCATTTCCTTTTTTTTTTTTCTCCTAACCATTTTATAGCCCTGTCACTACGGAGGAAATTGAGCATCTAAAGGAAGTAAGCTTCTTGATTTGCAGGTAATAGAGGTTGACACTCTTCTCATATCAATCCTTACTACAACTTCCAGAACATGCACAACGACTAAACTGATCTATCTAAATCACTCAGAAAAGAGTGTCAGCAATATTCCTGAGCTTGTGGTATTCTTTCATTTTCTTCTCCAGAAATTAAAATGACTGTTTCAGTACTTTAAGAAGTAATGCCCTTGAGTTAGAAAATCATCATTTTACAATCTCTGATGATATAATGGATTAGACAATAATCATCAAAAAACTAAGTTAAGACTACAACTTGTCAACCAAAATACCAAGTGTAGACCTTGTCTGGATATTGACTTAAGCAAATAACCCTACAAAGACACTTTTACAATCCAGAAAAACTGAATGGGACTGGGCATGGTGGCTCATGCCTATAATCCCAGCACTTTGGGAGGCAGGTGGATTGCTTGAGCCCGAAGTTTGAGACCAGCCTGGGCAACATGGTGAGACCTTGTCTCTAACATAACTTTTAAAAAAAGAAAAACTGAATGTGAACTGAGTATTAGACAATATAAAGAATATATTTTGTGGTGTTAAAAGGGATGAAAATGACTTATCTGTTTATGTCTGTTTTCCCTGTATTCTATTTGGCCTTTTGACTGTTGTAGTGTATGCATATCTTACCTCTTCAAAATACTGATATACAGCTGAAAAATCAAAGAAGTAAAATTTCTGACTTTTTCATTTTTCTTACTGAATAACCATACAAGAAATCTTTTAAAATATCCTTTTAAAATGGTGACAACTGGTATTTTGGGATCTTTTGCTTTTAAAAACAATTTTAAGAAGGACTTACCCAGTTTGATGTTGAATTTATAAACCTTTTATTGACTATTTGGCATGAAGTAATGAAGCATATCTTTTAAACTAAAGCCACTAAAAGTACATTTCTCCAATAGGCCTTTAACATACCTTATTTTTTTCTGAATTTTCTGCCACTGTCTTCAGATGAGCTGAAAGGAACTTAAGTGTTTCATAATGATGTTCAGGCAAATCGTGAATCTGAAACACATTATTTTCACGATGGATTTAGAGGCTGAATTTTAGTTGTATCCCCCAAAATATAAAATAATACCTACTAGTCTTTTTAATGTTTTCAGACGATCTAGAGGATCTTCTTTACGATTGGCTTCAATAAAATCAGCATATTTATCTGATGACAAGAACAATAAAACAAATTTATTTTAAATTGCTTAGGTGAATTGTAATCTAGTTTCCCTTTAAGGATTAATTTTAAACCACAGCATAAGAAATATTTCTACATAGTCTTTGAAATGTAAATCTCTAAAATGTAAGTTCCCTGCAGGAACCGTCCTATATTTACACAGCCTGTCCATTCTTCCCCCACCCTCCAACATCTAGTAAAGTGTCTTACATGGCATTTAAATACTCGGCTTGACTAAAAAAACATTTTTCTACTCATTGTGCCTTATTACATCAGAAGCCATTAGAATGGTAACAATAATATTAATTTGGCTACAAACATGTATGAACAAGATAATACACATGTCAATGAACCTAAACAACTTTTATGTTTTTAATACATGAGGGAGAACTCAACAAAGCCTCCTGTTTCCTTTGACCAAGACATTTTGTCCTGGTTCAATTTAATATTCTATGGTTTTCCAACTGTAACTTGAACCATTTCATCTGGTATCTATCTTTCAAGGGAGTTAACTCACCATTTGTGAAGAGAGGCTCAGGGAGTTTTCTGAAGAAGGATTTTAGTAAACTGCTTATCACATTCAAATCTCGCCATTTCTAGGTGTACAAAATAGAAATACAGTATTTTCATATCCAATACCACCAAAGGGAAAAAAAAGGATCAGTTATTCAAATGAGCAAACTTACATCATCTTGTATATCAATATCAGCCATTCCCTTGTTGAGTTCTTCTTGCATACTTGAGATGGCTGCATTATTTCCAGGAACTCTATAAATACCTGTATATTCAAGACCTCTTTCTTCAACTAATTTGCAACATATGTCAACTATTAATGGAATATACTGAAAAACAAGAAATAAACATTTTATTTAATGCAGCACAAATGTTTAGTAGTTGTATATCACAGCTAAAATGCCCCTTTCGTCCAAAAGGAAACATAAATTGCTGTTATGTAATATAAAGAATAGAGACATTATAGATCTGGGAATAGAAAAAACCTGCAAGAGATATTTGAGACAGTAAGAAGAGAAATAGACTGAGAGAAAGAGAAGGACCCCCAGAGAGATAACATTCTAAAAAGTAAGAACAGGTAAGGAGAATGTGGAAACCGTTCAGCTGAATAAAGAGACAGTCAAGAAAAGAAGGAGGTGAGAGTAACATCAATTCATGATATGAATCCTAGCATAAATATATACATTTGCATGTATTATACTTTCTTAATTAGGTCCTTGTTCTCATCCTTGTTTTAAGATGCTAAAAGTAGAAACACACATGATTTGAAGATGAATTGTTACCGACCATTTCAGACACATTCCTAATGGTTGAATATTCAATTTCGGAGTCAATACATTAGAAAAAAAGCATTACAGGTCAGAAATACTTAGGGAAACTGAGGTCTGCTATGAAGAGGAAAATAGATTGACAGTCTCTGTTGTCTGAAAGGCTGTATACTTAGATCCCATTATAATCACAACCGAATTAATGACTTTAGGAAATCCGGTGGGCTGGTGTCTCCTACCCGATTAGTATGAGCTGGTGGGCAGTCATCTAGTCGGACGCCGAACGTTCCTGTAGCAGTTGGCTTTTTCTCAAATGTCTTTCTCATGATACTTGGAATGCCTTTTCTCCATGTGCCTTTGTCTTTTGGGGGACTGGTATCATCTTTTGATTGCCAGTCAAAATAAAACAGCATAATAAAATGGAAATGAGTGTTTAAATCATGACTTTAAAAACATTTTATCAATGTTTACATAAATCCAAGTCCTGTAATATAAATAATACATCCTATATTTAACAAAAATATGTTCTCTTCCATATAACTTATACTTCTTCATTCTTTTATAATGTGTGCTATAATTTCCTTTAAAACAGCAAAAATAAAATAAAATCAGTGTGTCATCTTTATAGTGAGACTTCAACAAAGGGAAAAATAATAGTTTTATTTCATAAATGATAGGACCTGAATCCTCCGAGTCATTTAAATTTGTAATGTCTCTGATTTAAGTATTGTTTGTATTTGCCTTCACTTTCTCTTTATAATGAAGCTGGTGTCTTGGGCCTCACAAAGGGAAAGGCCCAGTGAGCCCAGACCAGGCCTACTGTGAATTCTGAGCTAGTTGACATGGGGCCTGGTCAGTAGAAATGGTACAGAAAACATAAACGTACCTCTCCGATGCCAATTTTAAATAATCTTATTTACTTGTTAGAAAGCTAACATCAATACCTTTACTGAGAAGTTTCCTTTCCGACTCTTCCTTCGGAGAGTGTGGGCTTTGAGTCTTTGGCTCTGATTTAGCACCAAGCAAAGTTTGCCTGATGCTCAGACTCTGGCGAGGTGTTTTTGGCAACTGTTCTGCTTTGCTGTTGAAGGAAATGACATTTGTTAACTATTACAGTCATCCCCCTGTATCTGTGGTTTCAGTTACCTGTGGTGAGCCATGGTCTGAAAATATTAACTGGAAACTTCTTGGAATAAACAATTCATAAGCTTTCAATTTTGTACAGTCCTGCCCAGAATAAGAATCATCCCTTCATCCAGAGTAGCCACACTGTATACGCCATCTGCCTGTTACTATACGGGAAAAAATATAGTGTAGAGAGGATTTGGTACTATCTGCAGTTTCAAGCATCCACTTGGGGTCTTGGAATGTATCCTTGCAAATAAGGGGGATGACTGTACTGATTTTATATCCAAATTAACTGCAGGCAAGGTGGGATTCTCACCTCATCAGACTGTTATATTCTTTTATTCTTCGACTAATTAGATCCCTGTTAGTGACTCCAGTGTCCTACAGAATAAATAAAGTAAAATTAGAAAATCAATTCTAAATATCAATAAGTAAGTGATGATCCTTACTCTTTTGAGGCTTTGTATTGTACTGCTTTGCTTAACAAAAACATGACTATCATCTGTTCTCAGTGGAGCTGTTTCAAAGCTTCTATTCAACATCACCATGTGACAGATGTTCCAAGTGCCTCCCAACATTGCCAAAGGGTTTTGTTTCTTTTCTGTATCCATGCAATAGCTAGGATAGTACCAGCAAGTAACAAGTTTTCAATACTTATTGAACTGATCTGTCCATTTAAAAATAAATGACTACGAAGCAGTGTTTTCTCTAATACCAGAAAGAATGATCAGCGTTTAAAAACTATACGTGTAAGTGATTTTTCTTCAAAAAGAAAAAGAAATAATATAGGTGGATAAAAGATGGAAACAGACTGCCAGAATGTGTTAGTGACTAATTTGTAAGGACAGTGAAACCAAGGATCAACTAGTATCAAAAGTGGCAGTTACATTACCAGAAAAGAAAAAAAGAGAAAAGCTTAAAATTTGCTTGATTTTTTTTAACCTCTGTGAGTTAACTTGTATAAAATGCTATATGGTAAACCCAGAGTTGACTATAACGTGATCCTTTTATTCCTATTCATTCCAATTATACATTGATATTGAGTGGGGTTCTCAATTTTTTTTAACTTGCCTCGTTTTGATTGATATAGTTTACAAAGAATACAGTCTTTAAATACAGGAGTAAGTTATCTTGAATTTAAATAGACCATTCCAACTTATCAGCTGAGAGATCATATGATTAAGATCTAGAATAAGACTGCCTGGATTTAAATCCTACCCCGATGCTTAAGTCGCTGTGTGACCTTAGGGAAATGATTTAGCCTCTTTTTGCCGCAGTTTCCTTATTTGTAGAATGGTGGTGATGATAATAGGACACATTCATATGGTTGCTGAGATTAATGCATGTAAAATGTTTAAAATAGTATGTGCCATATGCTGTGTGCTCAGTGAATTACTGTTTTCTCATCTATGAAACTGGGGAAAACACTTGTGTACCTGTGTCTTAAGATTAGATGGTGATGATAACAGCTCACACCGAGTAAATGTTTATTACCTGGCAAGCATTCTTCATATGCATTACCTCATTCAATCATCCAAACGGCTACTATGTGTCACAGAACAAGTCATCTGAAGGAGTTTTAACAATGACAGTCTACTGCCCGAGAGAGTGCCTGACACATAGTAGGTGCCTGTTACACAGAACTCCTCTGAACTATTACTTAAAGCTGAAATCCACATCTAAGTTCTTATTCTCCCTGTTTATTTTGCAAAAATTCAGGTCTGATGCTCTCTGTATAGCGGGTAGCTGTACAACATAGGTTGCACTGATAAAGATCTGGTGTTACTTTTTAACCACAAACAAGGCAGAGTGTAAACTACCAAAGGAAAAAAGCACACTTTTCCTATGGTATACGTTTTAGTACTTTGAATTGGATATAATGGAAATGACTAAATTAGAACATAATCTGCATAAGTTTACATTTAATGTAGGCATTCCTGAGTACTGTAAGAGAACTCTGTGCCCCCTTTTTGGTTATAATAAATGGGCATGAAAAGTGAAAACACAGTGAAGAAAAAACTGTGTTAATGATAAGAAAATACTTCAGCAAATGCTGACTTAATCATTGCTAAATTTGCTTGATAAAGTTTATAGTTATACGTACTTTAAAAACCATCTTTCCTGTTGAAATTCCTACTGTAAAAATATCTTGATGATCATAATTCTCAAATCCCTAAACACTTCTGCATGAAAAAGAAAAGCTGGGCTAGGCGCAGTGGCTCACACTTGTAACCCAGCACTTTGGGAGGCCGAGGCAGGCAGATCACGAGGTCAGGAGATAGAGACCATCTTGGCTAACATGGTGAAACCCCATCACTACTAAAAACACAAAAAATTAGCCGGGCATGGTGGCGGGCGCCTGTCATCCAAGCTACTCGGGAAGCTGAGGCAGGTGAATGGCCTGAACCCGGGACGGGGGGCTTGCAGTGAGCTGAGATCATGCCACTGCACTCCAGCCTGGGCAACAGAGGAAGACTCCGTCTCAAAAAAAAAAAGAAAAAAAAAAAGCTGACTTATGATGTTTGAAAACGCAAGTTTTCTTAGAAACTAATTATTGTATGACAGTAGGCTCTATCATATTCTTGACTGTATAATTCTATTAACAAAAATCATCAGGATCACTCCACATTGACATGGTTATTTATACTGGTAAGTATGTTTACCATAACGTAAGCACTACAACGATCCTGTCTGTGAAAGATGGAAATGGATCTGGAATAACTTGGTCACAAACGACCAGGACTAGGAATGTAGTTCACTGCTTCTCGGTATGCAGAATATATAAATAACCTATGTTTCTAGTTCAGTGATGGTGATTTTCCAATATGTGAAAATATATAAAATAGGTATGTCTGAGTTTTCCATCAACTGTTTTACATGAAAATAGCACATTATAATTTTTTATAAAAATGATATATCATATTCCTTAGATCTTTGTAAGAAAGTGTTGTGTGAAAGGGTCACATTTCTCCAGCATTCCTTTGAACACCCACCTCTTCGTTTAGGTTGCTGCTGTCCTGGATCGTCTTGATCCAAGCTAACATATCATCTCTGTCTTCAGCCTGAAACAGGCATTCGCAGTCGGATGTGGTGAGTCGAAACACATTTTTCCTCTTGGTCTCACTGTAAGAGATGTCTATCAAGCAAGCATTAACACTGATGGGCTGCTCTTCCTCAGACGGAGTCGTCTGCTCTCTTTTATCTTTGTACAGGTAAAGTGAATGACCCCGAAGGACAACGTACATCTGTTTCCACGGCCGAATACTTCCACCAACTCGCTAGAAAACATGCGACAGTGCATGAATAGTCAGTATTTGGCTAAATCTTTGTGACAGGATAAGCACATTAAGCAACACCCTTCCTCTGCGCTTACACATAACTAGTGTAGCAGGTGGCAGATTTAGCTCAGTACCTATTTGTGAGGAGAGGAAGATAAAAATTGTGGACCGTAAACTGAGTTAGGCAGTGTATGCATATCAAAGTCAAGGACAGTGAAATCCCAACTTCAGTTGGGAAGGCAAAATGAACAAAGCAAATCAAAGAAAACAAATGTAGCAAAATATATCAAAAACAGTAACGGAACAGAAAATTTAAAAATCAGTCCAAAAAACCTTTTGAGTGAAAGACTTACGACTTAGAGCACACAAATGACAGAAACTGCAGAAGTTCTCAAACAATTGTATACTTAACTAATTAACAGAGTTCATTAACTTTATATGGCTAAGCAACTCTATCCACATCCAAAGTGAGTTTTCTTAAAAATTTTAAACTCTTCTGACAGCATTAAAATATTCTTATATATAAGCTGTCCAAATATTATAGAACATTTTTGCGGCAAAGTTTTTTTCTATTGAAATCTACTGGATGCATATATTGATATTTTTATGCTTGTTTAATTTTTAAAATACAATGAAACAAACTTATAAAGGTAACTTAAAATAAACTGAGAAAAGAGATATAAAAATTTAAAACTGAACTGCCACTTCCTAAAGGACAATGGGAATAACCCATTGCTAATAAACTAGGGCAGAGTTCCTTCTTAAATACTTTGGTTTCTTTTTTACATTGCCAAAACATAAGACAATATGCATGTTGACTACATGCAGCTGACACACAGGACAAAAAGTACTAAATTAAAGCAATAATTAGAATTTTTTTAAGGAATACTTTTTTAATGTAGAAAAATATATTTATAAATTTTTTTTTTCACTCTTTAATCTGGGTATCATGCCATTTTATGTATACAGGTTTTATGGTTTATTTGTCAGGGTCTGCATTTCTGACAGTCAGGGTGGCTTAGAAAACACACTACCTTGCCCTTATCGGTGACAAGAGGCCGGAAATGGAGCCACCCTTCCTTGGCAGCATCACTGAAGACCTCTGAGGAAGAATCTTTTCTGGACCCAGAGTCTTCCGATGACTTTTGGCTGTCTGTGATCTATAGAAAGGACCAGGAAAACAAGGGAAAACGGCATTTTCCTTTATAAATATTTGCACATTGAAACTGCTTTGTGGAAAACTCTTATTTAATGTTTCAAGTGAAGGGCTATTTTTGAAAAATCCTAACTTTATATTTTTAAAAATTTCTAGTCTCATTTAAAAAATGTGAATTGACTATCATTTTTTAACCATTAAAAATAACAAATGGTATAATTTTCCTGTTCTCATCAGTTCACATTTTAGTGAAAAATGAGAAAATGATCGTTTTGTGATTTATGTCATTTGAAGAATGAAAACAGCAAGATGCAATAACGAATGGCTGAGAAGCAGCTAGAAACTAGTGATGCTGTGGCAGGGCTTCTCTGAAGAAATAATATTTTGTTGAAATCTGAAGGAAAAATAAGGAGCCAGCCATAAAAGGTCAGAAGGAAGAGAAGTTTGGTGAGAATGTATAGCTAATGACTGTATATCATCATTATCACTTAAAATGTTCACTGATTAATGTGATCAACAAACAGCTAATTCTAGATCATTAAGGGTCTTTTAGGCCATGGTAGGAAGTGTGAAAGAAGCATTAAGTGACAAATCAGGGGAGTAACTGAACACCCAGTTCAAAGCTCACTCTGAGTACTCTGTTGAGAGTGGATTCTAAAGGGACAAGCATGAAAAGAGCTGCGACTACAGGAATCCAGGTGAGAGATGATGTCAGCTTGCATTTAAGTAGCATACGTGAAGACAGGAAGATTCAGGGTAGTCTGGAATTGATATGGGGGAGAGTGAAAAAGAAGAAACATGGCTAGTTCTGAGATATTTGGCTTCATCAAGAAGATGAATGGAAGTGAACTTGCTGAGATGGGGAAAACTTAAGGGATAATGAGGTCTGGGGGTAACGGGTCTAATCATCACGTAAACCTTGAGTTGCTGATTAAACATCCAAGTGACAGCAGCTGACATGAGCTGCAGTTCAGGAAGGAGGTCAAGGATAGCCACGTAAACTTTGGGAAACCTCTGCAGAAGATCACTGAGGAAATCAGGGTAGATAAAGAAGGGTCAGAACAACTCTGGGCATTCCAACATTTAGATATTAGGTGGAGCAGAGGGGATGGAGAAGTAGCCTTTCAGTTAGAAAGAAGAACAGGAAAGTGTGGCAAGATGGAAGCCAGCAGAAGAAAGTGTTTCAGGAAGGGAGCTGGAAATTGCATTGAATACCAGCAAGGGTTCAAGTTAAAAACCGACGTTAACCATTAGTTTCGGAACCTGAATGTCAGTGTTGTTCTGATGTGTGTGAGCTGAGAAGAAGTAGAAACTATAGTTTTTTCAAGGGGTTCTGCTGTGAAAAGGAGTAACGAATAAAGCGGGATGTGGATTCCAGGAAGGTTTCTATTTTAATGTAAGAAATAGAACATGGGTGCATACAACAGTGAACAAGTCACTGGAAAAATGGTGACTGTGCAGAAGGGGACTGAGAAACTTAGAGGCAAGAGAATCCAAAGAAGTGTCGGGTGCACAGTAGTATTTATGGTAAGAATAAGGAAGGCAGCAAGTGTGGGTATAAAGGCAGGGGACTGGCTGGGGATGGTGGCTCACGCCTGTAATCCCAGCACTTGGGGAGGCCAAGGCGGGCAGATCACCTGAGGTCAGGAGTTTGAGCCTATCAACATGGCAAAACCCCATCTCTACTAAAAACGCAAAAATTAGCCAGGCGTGGCAGGCGCCTGTAATCTCAGCTACTTGGGAAGCTGAGGCAGGAGAATCGCTTGAACCCGGGAAGTGGAGGTTGAGAAAGGCAGGAAACTGATATTTTTGGAGATGGTAAATAAGGAAATTCCTGTCTAATAGTTTCTATGTTTTCAGGGAAGTACGAGGGGAGGGAGAAGAGAGAGAACAGGGGTGGAGTGAGGGGTGTTAGGGGAAGCCACAAAATAATTTCCAGGATAGAAAAACATACAACAAAATACAAAAAGGACTGCTGGGCAGTTAGATTTCTGGCCTTGAACTGATAAAGTCAGAAAAATCAGCACAACGTGCATCAGGTATTATGTACTTGAATATGTACAGAAATTAGAAGAGAACATTTTATACACAATATTTTCCAAATGTACTCAATACTTACAGAATAAAAGATTACAATATTTAAATATTAAATGTCTACTGGGTAAAAGAAGTACTTCTCTATGAAGAGAGAAACTAAGGTAAGGAGAAACTCTAATACTAACCTTGATTCCCTTCAGACTAGATACGTGCTTAAAGGACCTGTTGGGAAAAAAATACATAAATATTTTCAATAAGTGCAAAAAAACCTTAAAGATATAAGAATAATTTTATTACCATTAATCTTTCAATAATAATCTGACATTTCATCATTAATACGTTAAATGTCCCCTATTCAATGGAAGTGGAAAAAAAAAAGCTAATTTTATAAAAAACTTTCCACTCAGTAATTAAAACTTTCTTAATTGATCTGGTAAGTTAAAATTGTTTCTGCTTAAAGTGTGGGATTTTCTATTTTTTTTTTTTTAATCAAAGACAAAGCTACTCAGGCGGAACACGGGGTTTTATGTTACTAGTTAACCATAGCTGCAATGCTATATTAAGGATTTCCATGATGTTAATTATGATCAGTAAGCAGTTGCCGTCAGCAGCCATCTTCAGGGAGACGCTTCCTGTCATCTCCACTCATCCTGCTGGTGGATGCCCTGAACTGGAAATGTGGCAGGGAGGGCGCAGTTAGGGACAGTCCCGGCCCTTCACTCTTCTACTCCAACCACATTCTGCCTGCTTTCAAAAAGGAGGACAACTGTTGCCACTGAAAAGGCTCAGTGCTTCAGGAGACAGGTTCATGTTAAAGTAATTGAAAATAATTTAACTTTTATTAAGGGACAATCAACTTTTTAAAACTCAAAAATCATTTAAGAAACTTAGAGTTTCTTGACGATGTTACTAGAGGTGTCACTGTTCTCTCCTCTCAGAAACGCCCCCACCACGCCACAAACAACAATGTAATCAGAAACAGATATGCAAACTCAATCTTCAGCCATATCAGAAGACACTAACTCTGAACTACGCTATACAAACAAAGAAAGGTGGCTAACTGCAGTGAAGTAAACAATGGATACAGGAAGAAAGAAGAGGGCACCGTTACTTGCAGATCTCAAAACTGCAGTACATTGATTTCTGAGAGATTGAAACCAACCATCCATTGTTTGGAACAACGGAAAATAGCGTGCTGAAGCTGGCGACAGGAGCCTCGTTTGTTACCACGGAGTATCAGAGGAGAATGAGGAAACATACAGTCCTGCCATCACTGCAGGAAACAGTGTGTAGCTGGTGTAGGGTGCAGTAGACTCTGAAATAATGGCAGTTTTTGATATCTTATAATGAGGAAGAAATAAAAGCTAAAATAGCTCACAAATCCAACCCTGTATCTTTAGGAAAATTCCTGCTAGCCTGGAAGCAAGCCCTGCTAGCCACACAAACCTCCCTGAAGTAGCTGGTCCAGAAAGAACTAATTTTATTGGAATATAAAGAATAACCAAATGGAACCCTCAGAGGACTGTATGCAAAAATAAAAAAGACAAATAGCTCTTTAACACAAGGTTCAATATCATAGATGTCAGTATTCCCCAAGTTAATTTATAAATTAATCATTGTATCAATGAAAATGTACATAAGAATTCAAGAACTAGAAAATCTGAATTTAAGGTTCAAATACTAAAATAAAAATAGCCAGGAGAATTCTGAAAAAACATAAAATAATGATGGATAATAGTCTCACCAGATAAGAAAGACATCATAAAACTACCATAATAGAACCTGTTATACATTAATATACAGATAAATCAACTGAATAAAGCCCCAAAATAAAATTAAATACACATGACTTAGTATATAATAAAGATAATGTACTGGTGGGAAAAGGATGACATTCAACAGGTGCTTTTGGGACAACAGAGATATTAGAAAATTAAAGTCTCTTTATCTCACTAATTAGAATAAATTAATTCCAGGTGAGTCAAAGTTGTGAGTTTACAAAAAAATAAAAAAATAAGTAAACATAACTTTTGTTATAATTCTGGAGTAGAGACAGAATTTTTCGATACGACTCAAAATTCAAAGGCCACAAAAATATTTCCTAAATTTAGCCACAGAAAAAATTTCAAATATTTTTGCATGGTTTAAAAAAAATGAAAAATATTGAATTAGGAAAGACTTGCAACACATCACAGAAAAATGTTAGCTTCCTTTATATAAAAAGGATACAGAAGTCAGAAGAATCCATAGAAAATAGTCAAAAAATATAAAAAATCAGTTCACAGAAAAATATATCTTAAATATATGAAATGGTGTTCACCTGATAAGAAAGCGTCAAATTGAAACTGCAAAATGCTATTATGATAATTAAAAAGATATGTATCAAAGTCTAAACAATACACTGTGTTAGAATATAACAGCAGAGGCTTTTGTATATTGCTGGTGGGAATGTGGTTCGGTATAATTTTTATGGAGAGCTATTAACAATAGATAATAAAATTAAAAATATGGCCGGGCACGGTGGCTCATGCCTGTAATCCCAGCACTGTGGGAGGCCGAGGTGGGTCGATCACCTGAGGTCAGGAGTTCCAGACCAGCCTGACTAACATGGTGAAACCCCGTCTCCCCTAAAAATACAAACTTAGCCGGGCGTGGTGGTGCATGTCTATAATCCCAGCTACTTAGGAAGCTGACGCAGGAGAATCGCTTGAACCCGGGAGGTGGAGGCTGCAGTGAGCCGAGATTGCGCCATGGCACTCCAGCCTGGGCAACAAGAGCAAAACTGTCTCAAAAATAAATAAATTTTTAAAATAAATAAAAATATACCTTTGATGTAAGAATCCTGTTTCCAATTGTATTTATTCACACATGTGCTAACTGCACTATGTACAAATATAGTCAATAAAGTATTTGTGATAGCATAAGATTTGATCACTATAAATGTCTATTAATACAGAGTATTGGTTAAGTATATCATGGTATAAACTACTCAATGGAAAATTAAAAAATCATGACACAGCATGAGCCAGGACTATATGCATTTAATGATCTCTAAGATCAGTGTCTATATCATGTGTCATTTGTTTGTAAAAATAATTAGAATACAATACACATATAAGCATATTTAGGTAGTGTACATATGATTTTATGTACAGAATAGCTCTAGAATTACACAAAAGAAAACAGTAACATATTATGTCTGAATAGTACTGAATGGCTGCAGTTTTTAGGGTGAGAGTATTTAACATTTTTCTACCATGTTTGTGTGTTATTGATTTTTAAAATTCAATTTAATGTTACCATTAACAACTTTATTTGCATTTCTAATGTCAAAGTTAGAAAACGTAAGACCATCATTCAATTCTGAACTTACATGTCCAGGTCATGCTGAATACCCATCCACATGCAAATATTTAAAATAATACACCTGAGACTTACAATTTTGCATCTTCTCTGTAATCATCCAGACCCTCATCATATGATTTTGATCTTTCTGTCTTTGAGTTGGGCTGAGCATCCAGGCTAGGAGGGCCAACAGATTCTGTAATTAATTAAAATTCAATATTTAGACATTCACAAATGGTTCCCAGATTCTTTTAATGGTGGAAAGATCAGTTTATCATACTGTTCTAAGCGGAAAACAGAGCATGAGATATGGTTTACAAAACCACCCTTTAGACGTACCGTGGTCATGTGAGAGCTGACGGCGAATTATGGGAGCTGAAGTTGTGAGGCTGGGAGGAACTGTTGCTATGGAGGGGACCTGAGAGGTAGAGGCTGATATAACAGCAGAAGCAGGGATATGTGCAATATCATGATCAATGCTAGGGCTAGTTGGTTCATCTGTAAGAAAAAAGGAAAATCAGAATGTTCAATGACCTAATTGTTATTAATAAAACTCATAAATCAATAACATTATTAAGGGGGTCAGATAAAGATTTTAATACTTCACCACCAAAGCACATCACTAAATGACCTATTCAGTCTGATAAAAATTGATTTAGTTATTACTCTAGTAATTCTAAATAATTCTGAGAATATGGTATAAGAAATTAAATGAGCTGCTCTGCCAACCAATTAATGCCTTCACTAACTAATTGTCAAGGTACTAAAGTTTATAGGTACCTCGAACCTAAACTTATCAAACCAGAGCAATACTCATATACCACCCAAAAGAATTACTTTTCAAATTTTAAATGTATCACAGATTATCACTTCAGGAAATTAAGCAAGGTGATTGGTTGAGGCTCAGTTTTCAAAGCATTAATTCCTAAAACCGTATCTCCCCCCTCATCCCCATACAAGTGTATCTCAATTTCTGTAGAAAGACAAAGTCCAGTCTCTAGCTTCCAAAATAAGTTTCCAGAGACATTTGTACAAAATTCTTACTCTTATAAAAACATCAATGATTTAAATTCTAATACTTTAGGCCAAGAAATGTAATTCAATAGGATGCTGGAACTATAATCCTTAAAATTAAATGCCCCAGAATAAAACCTGTTAAAGAACGTACTACAATGATAAACCAGGGTTTTGATGCCTTGATTTAAAAGGTCCAGCTATGTTAATTTTGACTAAATTCTAAGAATGCTGTACCATATCATCAGGATTTTACTCAAAAAGACCGATAATGTTACAAAAATATAACATTTCCATCTTATGGCCAAAATCAGTAAATTCTAACTAACTTTAGCTTATTTTCTATTTTTACAACTTTCTTTAAAAGCAGCTCTTTACATTTTAGCAAGAGAAGACATTTTGGAAATTTCTCTATGCACCACTTTTTACTAAGTAAATGACAGTTTACTATCATGTCAGTAAGAATACAGTAATTCTTTTTCCAAAATCAAGAAGATAACTGAAGTTTTAAAAATTCAATGAGGATAACAATTTAATTTCACTAAAACTTGTATTTAAAACTGATTTTGATATTTAAATTAGCACATGTAATAAAGTTTCTTTAAACAACACATGATATAAAGCAGGCTGGTTTTATAGAGTCTGCTGATCCATAATTCTGTTATAGATTAATGAATACTGATGTGAACAGGAATATACTGTATTCTTCAAAAAGTATCTGACTCATGCAGAATTAATAAATCTTTATACTGGGATAAATCTTTGAGGAGAATGATTTTATGCCTTGCAAAAGTAATGAACGTGAAATTCAAATTGTACATGGATTAAGCATTATTGCAAAGCATTAAATACAATTTTCAAATTTTGTGTCCCTGGATTTCCTAATGGTATTCATTCAATCCCTTCCGACTTACTATATTTTGGAGAAAATTTCTGAAACACACTGGATTAAAATAATCAGTTTTAGATATGTCTGCAAAAATAGGTGGGAGGATAGATACTCACCTGTTCTAAAGTTGGACTGAATGGAGAAGGCGTGGGAGAAGAGACTAACATTGGGCTTACTCATTTCAGTATTGTTGCATTCTTTATAATAAATGCCTTTTACTGGTATGTTAAAAGGAGAAAAGATAAAGCTAAACATACTTTTAAAGTAAACACAATTATATTACCTCACATTTACAGACTATACTAATCCCATTCTTTATTCCCTTTGAAAATATAAAAACTTTTCTACCGGTTTAAAAATACTGTGTTAGGAATAATCCAAATTCAAAAACTCTAATTTTCACATACACTATAATTATTACCAATATGCAGATTATGTAAAAACAATTTCAATTTATCTTATTTTCCAGTGTAGAAAAATAGACATTAGTTGACCAAAGGGAAAACAAAAATTTTTCATCTCATATACAAACATATTCAAAAGCATCATGATGTCACACTTTCAAACGACTTCTAAATTTTTAAATAAAATATTCTGTTAGATGAAAACCAATCATCTTTATCCTAGGCATACCACATACTACATTAAGACATTAATGCATTCAAAACGTATTTATGAACTACTGGGGTTACAGATTTGTTATTAAGTGGCATAAACATTCGTGTTAAACTAAATTACATAATCAAAGAACTGACTTAAGAAATGAAGTCTTGGCCGGGTGCGGTGGCTCACGCCTGTAATCTCAGCCCTTTGGGAGGCCAAGACGGGTGGATCACCTGAGGTCAGGAGTTCCAGACCAGCCTGGCCAACATGGCAAAACCCTGTCTCTACTAAAAATACAAAAATTAGCCGGGCCACGGTGAAACCCCGTCTCTACTAAAAAATACAAAAAATTAGCCAGGCGAGGTGGCGGGCACCTGTAGTCCCAGCTACTCAGGAGGCTGAGGCAGGAGAATGGCGTGAACCCGGGAGGCGGAGCTTACAGTGAGCTGAGATCCGGTCACTGCACTCCAGCCTGGGCGACAGAAAGAGACTCTGCCTCAAAAAAAAAAAAAAAAAAAAATTAGCCGGGCATGGTGGTGCGTGCCTGTAGTCCCAGCTACTTGGGAAGCTGCGGCAGGAGAATCACTTGAACCTGGGAGGCGGAGTTGCAGTGAGCTGAGATCATGCTACTGCACTCCAGCCTGGACGACAGAGCAGGACTCTGTCTCAAAAAAAAAACAACTGAGGTCTTCACTTACTTTCTTCACTAAAAGACCCAGAGCTCTTTTTAATAAAAAGAATGGTGAAGGATACGTAAGTTGCTACACATCAAAATTCAATATGGTTACTGTTTCTTAACATGTAAAAAAAATACAGGCCTATATATCCCAAAATTTTGCTTTGGAAAACAATGTTTTCCAAAAGTAAATAATCCTCACAGATAATATCTACTCCATTATTCATTTGGATTTTTTCCAAATGGAAAATATTTCAAATTATGTTTCTACTGATAATATTCATATCTGAATAGGAAACTTTCACTGTTTATTGCTTATCAATATTTTAGAAAAAACATCTTAAAGATTTCATATTGTGAAACTTCATGCATAACTGTTACATAATTATTTTTCAGATATCAGAGCATGAAAGAAGTCCTCCTATATGAAGAGCTCTTATAAGTAAGAACCACCAAAATCACAGCAGAAAGAACAAAACACATGAAAACACAACTCATGGAAGAAATACAAAAGCCTCATAAAAATGTAAAAAATACTTGTAAAAACCTATTACTGAAATGATCAAATAAAAGCAAGATGAAACAGTGATTTATAACTGTCTTTTCATCTCATAAACTGACAAGTATTTTCACTTTAAGATGTTCTCATCCTATTTGATCCTCTTCGTATTCTTCAAGATAACTACAGAGAGTGTATCTATGCCTGTCTATCCCAGAGATTCAACAGGATTTCACAGGAGTGGCTGGCCCTCCTGTGGGTGGGCATGATCTAGGCCTATCCCTCTCAATCCACAGAGATTGGCCAAGGGGTGAGAACCACACAGTCAGGGCCCCTGATATTAATAGTATCTCCAGGATTCAATACATGGGCAGTGAGAAAACTATGGGCTTTCTCTTCTTTTCTTTGAACAGCAACTGTAGAAATCAGTAAACTGTTGAGTTGTCACCAATGGCCAACTTTTCTACTATGTGGAAAAAAATTATCTGAGAATGAAGAAAGCAAAACAAAAAAAGACTCACAGTGGTGGCTCATGCCTGTAATCCCAGCACTTTGGGAGGCCAAGACGGGAGGATCACTTGAGGTCAGGAGTTCGAGACCAGCGTGGCCAACATGGTGAAGCTCCATCTCTACTCAAAATACAAAAATTAGCCAGGCATGGTGGCGCACGCTGGTAATTCCAGCTGCTCAGGAGGCTGAGGCAAGAGAATCGCTTGAACCTGGGAGGTGGAGGCTTAATGAACTGAGATTGTGCCACTGCACTCCAACCTGGGCAACAGAGTGAGACTCCATGTCAAAAAAGAAAAGGAAAAAAAACCTTACTCTTGATGTCATCACTTGGGTATTTAGATCCAGCCATGCATGGAACCAGGTCTACCACAGAAGTTCTTCTCTGTGAGCTAACATTACTTCTTGGCATGAGCTAATTTGAAATAATTGCCCTGTCCCTGGAACCAAGAGAATTATGATGAACATAAATGTGGAGGGCAATGCGTTTCTACCACCCTGACAAATGTGCATGTCTTCTCAGAACACCCAGTGTCCACTGTTACAGGTTAGGGCACAGAGCAAAAAAAAAAGTCCCTGCGAAGATGAGCTGAGTTATGAGGAATGTTTCTCACAGCTTATCATAATTACAAAGAAGCATATAATTAATGTACTTTATATTTTATAATTATAGTTGACCATAGTTTTATGTAACTCGGTGAAATTATCAGAATTTTCAGCAGAGACCATGGCAGAATAATCAGTTCCCTGACATAATTCTGCTATTTTATTTCACCTCTGCTACGAAGTAGTATTCCTACCCTCTCCCCAAATTACAGCATCATAATTTAAGGAATATTAACACTATTACTTATTTTAATGACAGAGTAAACTGTACATTGCAAAGACAGGGGTAAATTTGTATAAGTTGAAAGAAATGGCAACTAACCTGAAATTATATATGCGGTTCCAAAATAGCAACAGCATGTATATATCTTTTTTACTAAAATATGGAAATTGAATAAACTGTCTCTGTTCCAACTCCTACCAGAAGGGACATACCTCAAGCAAAATATACTTAAAATCTTGATTTTTCCTCATCCTTAAGGACAAGGACAAGAAATACAGCTAATGGATCCTGTGTCTTAAAAATAAATTCAGGCCAGGTGCAGTGGCTCACACGCGTAATCCCAGCACTTTGGGAGGCCCAGGCAGGTGGATCATGAGGTCAGGATATCGGGACCACCCTGGCGAACACGGTGAAACCCCATCTCTACTAAAAATACAAAAAATTAGCCGGGCGTGGTGGCGGGCGCCTGTAGTCCCAGCTACTTGGGAGGCTGAGGTAGGAGAATGGTGTGAACCCGGGAGGTGGAGCTTGCAGTGAGCCGAGATCACACTGCTGCACTCCAGCCTGGGCAACAGAACGAGACTCCGTTTCAAAAATAAATAAATAAATAAATAAATAAATTCAGATGTGACAAATATCCTTTCTTTTTACTTGCCTTCTGAGATATACACTCAATTTAAATCAAAGGAGGTGAATGGCTAAAGTTAAATGATCTTTTTTTTTTTTTTTTTTTTTTTTTTTTTTGAGACGGAGTCTTGCTCTGTAGCCCGGGCTGGACTGCAGTGGCCGGATCTCAGCTCACTGCAAGCTCCGCCTCCCGGGTTTACGCCATTCTCCTGCCTCAGCCTCCGGAGTAGCTGGGACTACAGGCGCCCGCCACCTCGCCCGGCTAGTTTTTTGTATTTTTAGTAGAGACGGGGTTTCACCGTGTTAGCCAGGATGGTCTCGATCTCCTGACCTCGTGATCCGCCCGTCTCGGCCTCCCAAAGTGCTGGGATTACAGGCTTGAGCCACCGCGCCCGGCAGTTAAATGATCTTATTAACAGTCAAGCATAAGCTCCTTCTTTCAAGTAACAACGTATTAATCTTTGGTAATGCCACTTTTTTGGTATTTTTTTTTTAAATCAGAGTTAAGCCCAATGAAATAAAGACATCCTAAAAAATCGAACTCCTTAGGCAAATTTAAATTAGCCCCATTAATACCAATTACTGAACATCAGGTAAAAGAGCTGATAAAAATGGCATGCTGGAGCTGGAACTCCATTTACATTACATTTAAAAGGCCTAGAGAAAGAATGTTTAAAAATGATGCTCATATATTCACATGGCCTTCTCATCTTTGACCCAGCAACAGACCTTGAGGCTCACTAAACATTTTTCACTAATTATAAATAAAATTTTTGAAGCAATAAGTCCTGTTTTATATGAACTGGTGAGGGGTGACGATCACCTAGTTCAAATATTCCCAATTTTTACAATAATTAAGCTCATTATCATAACTGGAATTCAGTTTTCTAATTAAGACCAAGTTTCTTTAATGGTCAGTTCTGTGAACATGGATTTAAATTAACATTTGGCTTTTTGAAAGTCATTTGGAGATTTGGCTATCTTAATAACCAAAAGGTCAATGCTGTATTTCCCTATTAGATAGAAATGATTTTACAGTGGTTAGGAAGGGGAGTATTTTGAATAAATTCCCTATTTATGTTTGCCATAGCAAGATGGCAGTCAGTGCTGACGATGAGGGAGTGGAGTTATAAATCCAAGAGGAACTACTGTGAAGTAGGTATTTGAAAGGGAGGTGACAAAATCAGAGCAAAAGCAGGGATGTGTGATATGGGCAGCTCGTCTACAAGAAAGCAGGCACCAGTGAGCAGAGCAATGGCTCTAAATTTACAAAGGGCAAGTGGAAGGATCACATCTAGATTTGCCCCGGTTAACAGGTTACAATTACTTGGCTGAAGTTTTGCAGTCCCATAGACCAAAGATAACTAAACCTTTAAGATCTGGGGGTGAGGGTGTGTGTCCATGGGCCCAGGCACAAGCATGTGTGTATGAAAAATGATCCAGCTTGCCAGCTGACATGCTGCAACAATTTCAACAAATTCAACATTTACTTAGAAATTTAATAAATATCAGGTCACCAATTTCACTAATCTATCTTGAAAATTCTTCTCAATTCTAGTACACAGAAAAGCAGCAAGAAAGTAGAAATGTGGATGACTGAGTAGGGAAGTCAAGAGACCTGGTGTGTTTGACTTTGCAAAAGCCACTTAACTTTTTTGGATATTACATTCACCACCTATAAAACAAAGAAGTTGGACTTGGATGGTGAGAAGGGCCAATTCTAGTTCAAATGGCCAACAGTTACAAATCCACTAAAGGGGCAGAATTACCTATTTAATTTATGTAAACATATAAAATATTTTTAGGTTTTTATAAACCAGGCATTTGTTAGAGGGCTTCTGAGATTTGGGTCTATTTTCAACATTAAAGGAACTAGGTGAAAAGGCTCCAAAGTCTATTTTAGTGAAACAATTTCAGTTTGTAAGAGCTAGGTTTTGGGAGGGCACAGTGGCTCATGCCTGTAATCCCAGCACTTTGGGAGGCTAAGGCAGGCGGATCACCTGAGATCAGGAGTTCGACACCAGCTTGGTCAACATGGTGAAACCCCGTTTCTACTAAAAATACAAAAATTAGCCGTGTGTGGTGGCTCACACCTATAATCCCAGCTACTTGGGAGACTGAGGTGGGGGAATCGCTTCAACGTGGAAGGCAGAGGTTGCAGTGAGCCAAGATCATGCCACTGCACTCCAGGCTGGGTGACAGAGTGAGACTTCATCTCAAAAAAAAAAAAAAAAAAAAAAAAAAAGAGCTAGGTTTAAAAAAACATATTTCCCTAAATAAATAAGCATAGCAATCTATAAAGTGTGCTGAAAAGAAATTTAAAGTGTTTCAGAATAAAAGCTAATGTGCCCGAGTGTGGTAGCTCATGCCTGTAATCCCAGCACTTTGGGAGGCTGAGGCGGGCGGACCACCTGAGGTCAGGAGTTTGAGACCAACCTGGCTAACATGGTGAAACCCCGTTTCTACTAAAAATAAAAATAATTAGCTGGGCATAGTGGCGCATGCCTGTAATCCCAGCTACTTGGGAGGCTGAGGCAGGAGAATCACTTGAACCCGGGAGGCGGAGGTTGCAGTGAGCCGAGAGCGTGTCATTGTACTCTAGTTCAGGCAATGAAAGTGAAATTCCATCTCAAAAACAAACAAAAAACCAATGGTACTACCAAAGAAAAGATAAAAGAGCATATAAAATTATTTACTGGTGGAACACTTTTGTTAACCAACTTAACACTTCTAAATCATCTTGATATGGCAGTGCCAATAAGGCTGTGACCATCAAATTCAATGTAACCTAGGCTAACCCTCACTGAGCACACACACAGCCAACGTTGGGATCTCCTCCTAAGGAGGAGTCTTAGAGATAAGACAAAAGCATGGAGAAAGAAAGTGAAGATGAAACCCTGGGTGTGGGTAACAGTCATAGTGTTTTTGTATTACTAGTAATGAGGAGTATAAATCAGAGAAGTGTAGGAAGTCAGGATTTTAGAACACACTGCAGTATCTGCTACTCACCATAAGATTACTCATGAACAGCTCACATTGTTGTGGTTTGTGTTTACTTATAAAAGAAGCTGAAATTTATTTTCAGGACTTACTATGTAGCTTTATAAAGTGGGGGGGGGGGGTGGGAACAGTAAACAAAATACTGTTAATGAGTAATATTTCAAATTTAAAAACAAAATGTATTCATTTTGTTTTGTATGCCTGTATGCCTCCTGGAACCTTAGTATATAGGAGGGGTCCCCAACTCCTGCACTGCAGACTGGTACTGGTCCATGGCCCATTAGTAACTGGGCCGTACAGCAGGAGGTGAGCAGTTGCGGGAGGGAGACAAAAGTCAAATAAGATAGCAACTAGAGAGTACTTTTATTCTTAGTAAATAAAATGATTTATTTTCATCAATCTATATGTATACAGAATTATACAGATCTTTATTTTCTATTTTAGCCAAAGTCCCCTCTTTAATAACGTAATTAACTCTTTATTTCTATACTTCATAACTAGGAAGAAATATTAACAGATATATCCAGCACTTTTTTTTAATACTCCAGTGTAATCTAATTATATTGTTGCTATTATGTAGGAAGAAAATATGACGCCACTGTTCTGATAAGATTGCACAGGTCAGTGAAACACAGCTACAGGTTGTAGGATTTTTTACATTTTAAAACTTCATAAAACAATCATTCGCCATCAGTTGCTTTCTATAAAATATCTATTCTAGATGATGTATAAGATTCCATCTATGACAGGAGTCTACTATTTGCTGAGTTTGGCCTTAGGGGTATACATATGAATAAGGGGACAATTTAGGTTGGGATTCCCTACAACACTGACAACTTGAATATATCCTATTTATAAAAACACATAAGCTGTGTGGAACTTTTTAAAAAAGCTTTTAGAGTCACCTATCCAATTAAGTGTCTTCTTAAGAAATATTTTTAAAGCTATCAATAGCTTTACAATTGATAGCTTTAAAAATGTTTCCATAGAAAAGAAACAACAGTCCTCAACAGCTTTAAAAATGTTCCCATAGAAAAGAAAAACTCAACTGGTACTCAAAGAGAAGCATATTATACTGTAAAATGATGGAGAACTCTTCATAAACCCACTGGGCACCAGGGGAATAGAAGTATGGGCCTTGGCTGGTGGCAAAAAGAGAAGGAAAAAAGCCCCTGCATCGCGCGCCTCCAGGGGGCGCTCTTCACAGGCATTCTACATACACAGCACCCTCCCTGGAGCTGTGCTCTGCGATGAGGCTGAATGAGGCAAACCTAGACACCCTGTCTCTATCACTTACTGTGCGATTTTAAAGAAGTTATTTAGCCTCTCTATTCCTTAAATTTCTCACTTATAAAATGAAGATAATATTAAGGACATAAGTCATCGCCCGTTAGCAGATGTTTTAGAGCTGCACAGTCATTATGATGAGAACTGTCTTGTTGTTTTGCTATACATTTAACCAGCATTTCAAAATTCTTTCAGCCATTATCTCAACAAATACTTACTGAGTGCATTCTTTATGCCACACAGTGTTCTAGGCATTAGGGACACAAAAGTGAACCAAAGATTTAAAATTTCTGTTCTCATGTAGTTTATTAGTTTTAGTTCTACTGAGAAAGATGTAACCAAAAAAAAAAAAAAAAAAAAGTCAAGTGGAAACAGTAATACGAAGATAAATAAAAAAGCTTAAGGAGAGAATGTCAGTTTCTGTGTCTGTGCGTGGGATACCTGTTTTAGATAGGTGAGTCACAAAGGCTGCTTGGATAAGATCTTTGAGCAGAGACCCAAATGTTATGAGGAAGTCAGAGGCTTGTGACTATCTGTGGAATGTGTTCCAGGGTTGGAAACCAGCTGTACCTGTCCCTGTAGCAAGGCACGCCTGACAGCAAGGAGGCTGGCGAGGCTGTAGATGGGATGCACATGGAAGACTATGATAAGAGACCACGAGGCAGGACCTCTCTGACCCCATCAGAGAGGGAGCTGTGAGGCAGACCATGGAGGGCCTTTCAGACCACAGGATTTTGCATGCTATTTTGGGTGAGATGGATGGGAAGAAAACAGAGGGTTCTGCACAGAGGAGTGGTGTGATCTAACGGACATTTATAAAAACATCACACTGGCTGCTGTATGGAGAACAGACCTAGGGTGGGAGGGAGCAGACAGAAGACTCAACAGGACGGGTGCCAGCAACTGTGGCACACGCTTATAATTTAAGTAACTTCTCTAAATCTATTCTAGGATTTATAGTATGGCAAACTAACTTGACAATGAAGAGGTCTTTTCTCTCAGTACACGTTAAATTTACAAAGAAATATGCTTTAGAAAGTAAAAGCACTGTTTACATGAAAGGTTGGTAACTAATTATCAAAACTGTTCCACTTGGTTTTTGATTCACATGCATCAACAATTAGGTACAATTTGCTCTGTTGATTTCCTTAATCTCAGGAATTTGTCTCATCAAAATAAAAACTTGAAATGGGTACTAGGTACATGAAATTTTTTTTTTTTAAAAAAAGGAAAATTGGTACTAGAAATAACCTTTAAAGAGGATAAAAGCTGTGGTTGAAGCACAGCTTATGAGATTCCCTACAAACATTTTAAAATCACACTGTTAAGATTTCTGTGCCTATTGAACTAGAAATAATACTTTTCTGGAAAGATTTCTTCTACATTTGGCATATTAGCCAATGACTCTAAATAAGCTCACCTATAAATGGGATGGAAGCCAAGGAATCACCAGGCGGACTGGTACTCGAGGCTTTTCTTTCCTCCATTCTTTTTATGTGGACCTCTCGACGTGCATCATTGGGCAGCCAGCAGGTAGTGTCTGACCCAGTCTCCTGGTCATTTACTGCCAAGATGTAAGACTGATGCCTTAAAGGCTGTGGTGTCTGGCGTCCAGATGGAGGTTTTTCCCTTAGGATGACAGCTTCTTTATTATCTAAAGTATCTGATTGCTCAATTTCAGCCTCTTGTAAACTTAAATCTTGATTCCTTTGACTGATGGGTAGTTCTAAATCTGAAGTACCGGCGTTTTCACTCGACTGAGGGGCAGGCTTGGCAGAGGCTCCAGATAAAGAGGGGGATTTCCCAGTCTCCACTTGCTGATCGGAGGTGCTGTCAGTCCTTACCCATGTCTGCTGATTCAACAGACTATTCTGATGCAAGTGATTGACTGGTCTTTGGTCTTTGATAGAAACAAATGATTTCTGGCTAAATGATGGTTTTGTGACATGCGTCGAAGGAGCTTTCAGAGAATTACTTCGGACTTTCACAAGAGGTGACCTGTCTGGTGAAATACCCCGAGGCAGTGACATTCCACAAGTAGTCTGAAAATTTCTGTTTGACTGCAGTGCTTTTAGATCTGGCGGAATTTTTTTAAACTGTGACACAGATCCCACTCCTCTACCACTCAATCGCCTGTTATCAGAATTAACAACGCTTGGAGCCACAGTAAAATTGGAACCTCGAAAAGATTTATGAATTTCTTGCTGCCTAGGTCTTTCATAAATACCTCTTCTATCATCCTGTTCAGTAAACCCACTCCACTTGTAAGTCTGTTTTTTCTCTCCATTGGAATCAGGTATTGGAGTTCCAGAACTGACATTTTCTAAGTTTTCATCCTGTCCCTCAATATAATCCCATGAACGAGTTCTATGATTACTAAAACTAACAGATGGAGACGTCAGTGCTCCTTGAGATGCACTTCTTGGACAATACTTCATTAGCACAGAATCTTCCAGTCTTTCTTGGGACACACTGCGTTGCCGTATCTGGACAGACTGGGGCACTCGATCATGAGAGGTGCTTCGACGTCGTCCCTGCAAAGTAGTGCGGTTGGGGACGACCTGGTTATAATCCGTCGTGCTTTGAGATGCTGCTCTTAAACTATCTAATCTTTCTTGTATTGTCCGACAACCTATGTGCAATCGTCTGTTATCAATATACTCTTTGTAAGTTTTATAGTTTTTCCAGTCTATGTGCTGATGGGAATTCGGCGAATAGTGATTAACAGATACAGAGGGAGCCTCCACAGCTTGAGATCTGCTGCTTGAGATTCCATCAGAATGTCCACTGTAATTTCCAGATTTAAGTAAAATTCCAGAAGGTTCCAATGATCTGGAGCCTGCAGTCTGATGAATTAGATGAGTGGTGGGAATTGATAATGGTGGTGATGTGGTTCTTGACACTGTTTTTAAAGAGGTCTGCTCATTCACGCCATACCTCACTTCTTCAGTTCTATGTGAAGGACCTGCATGGTTGTTTCTATTGGATAACAAATCTACAACCTTCTCAGAAGGCACAATGACAGTCCTTACACTTTCATTGCAAACACACACTGCTGTGTTTGATTTTGCAACATCTGTTGGTGATGGAGGCACTTGTATTTCCATTCTATAGGCCCTGCCAGGTTGTGTCAGTACTGGTGTACTGGTTTGCTGTTTGCTCAATGATGAGTCAGGAGGAGATATTTCAACTGGCTGTGCCATGGCTGACGGGGCAGATGGCAGCCAGGGATAGCAGATTGGTGGAGGTTCAGGTATATTGCGGGCATTGCCACTATAAGCTTCGTTGCCTTTCAGGTAGGCATCTTGAGAATATGCCTGTATAGAAATGAGAGAAAGGTGTCACTGGAAACTCACAAAAAGAATAATAATTTCCATTTTTACAGTTCACTATTTTATCTGACTATGCCCTACCTCGTTCCTGAGTGACATTCACTATAGCATGCATGCAAATACAACATAAGGGTACTCTACAAATCTAGAAAGAGCTAGTCTCTCAGAAATCAAATACATTGTAGAATCTGCAACACATACAAATTACAATCACCTCTTTGCTCAAAACATGTGAAACTCATAAATTTCTACCCAACCAATTAGATGTACCCATATTGCTTCTAAAATTCTCCCCATTCAAGCCTTCTGATTTTTCAGCAGTCGACAGGTTAAATGGCTGCCAAATAAATCCCAGTAAAGGAAGATTCATGTATTTTGCCAGAGAAAAGGTGAAAATATTAAAAATCTTAAATGCATTTTAAGTACTACTACTATCATAAATTAAATCTAATTTATTTGAAGCATCTTGTCAATTAACCATTACAGAGTCCCTGAGAATAATCCATTTTGACAAACTAAGCCCATCAGCAGCCATGCTAAGTATTTTAATATTTAAAGTAAGAGAATACGCAAGTTTAAGAAATAAAGCACACACAATAAAGGCACAAAAATATGAAAAAAAGGTAACTCATCGTTCTGTATATAATTTATACTTTTATTTTAAGCTAATGCAAAAGTATATCATACAAATTTATTTGGTCTCTTTTACTTATTATGAGGAGACATTTCTCTATTACCAACAGGCAGGCATGCAGGTCAAATTGTTTTTTATCAACTATTTGTAAAATTATTCAGCAATATTTTTAAAGCCTTAAGAATAACAGAAATTAACTATAGAGACTTTACAAAACAGAGCTCATCAGTGCAACACAGGGGCTATGTTCAGCATCTGAGACAGGTGTGGTAATGCATCTTCCCCTAATCAAAACAAGCTTAACTCAAGACTATCAGCGTATCTTGTCTTTGCATTCGACAGCTTGCAAAGCTCAGGTGCAGCCACAAACATAACAGCAAAGTAGTAGGGACAGGAAGAGGGTGAGATACTTAAAAAAAAAAGAAATATATATATATATTTTTTTCACACACACATACACTGATGCAGGTAAATATTACGCTGTAGCATCAGTTATGTACAGGATACAAAAAAAACAAAAACAAAAAAACAAAAAAACAAAACCAAACATAAAAATAAAAAATAAGGATGGAAAACCATCTATCACAAACACATTCTGCAAATTAGTAAGATTAAATGATAGAGGGACTTCTCTAAGCAAACTGAACAGTTTTTAACAGATTGGCTTATTACAAATCTCTACAAAACATGACTTAAAAAGCAAGGAAATGGCTACTGTGCATTTCTTACCAGTGCTGTGACATCCTTTGTAAATTGTAGCTAGCAGAAAATAGGAAAACATAGTAGAAGCTGCTTACTGATATAAAGACAAAATCATGTTGTCATATTGATGCTGGAAACGGCAAGCTAAAAATACATCTATACTTGTTTCTCTGGAAGGTACCAAGAGAGGTAAAGGGCAGTGAAGCATAAAGAATAACTCCAGTATTCTTCTGAACATCTTTTTCTCAAGCTTTTATCTGATTCTTGTTTGATGTGTCTACCATTCTTGAAAGCAAAATACATCTGGTGACATGCATTCCTAACAAATATTTTCTTCAATATGCACTGCTGTCTGATAACATGCTACAAAGCTTCCCTCCACAAGAGCAACAGTGATGTCTCTCATTTCCCCCGAGCTTCTTCCATCTCTGCTTCCAGATGACGAAACGAATGCTCTATTATGCATTTAAAATAGTACAACCTCCTCCTTCCCCAGTAAATCAGAGCATAACCACAAGCTGTCAGCAGACTGCAGCTGCCTTTACACTAAGATTCAGGGGGAAAATGACTTTTAAGTAAGTTTCACTCAAAAATTAAGATCTTTCAACACTGTGCCTTTTGTACTATTGTATTAGTTTGCAAAAATAACTACTGGATACACATAAAAATATTACTTCCAGAATAATTCTTGTTAACCTATAATAAATATTATAGAACACAGACTAGAATGCAGTGAGAAATTAAAGCTAGGCATATAAAAGAAAACATGTGTACATAACATTTTTATGGCATGAATACCATTAATCCAAACATGCAGTTTGGGTATGTGCATTGACACACCAAGTCTATCTTTTCCATGCTGATTAGAATCCATACCAATACTTTTCTGCAATAGGAAAATTGTGTCTGGATGAGAAAATACTGTGCTATCTGGTAACAGCATTTCCCACAGTGTCCTTGTGTAATTTTATTATATACCACCTGAAAAGGAGGATGCGGGAGAGAGGTCCCCACGGTCAATGATGTAGAGTCACTTGGCAAGCAAGCTTTTTGATTTCTCAAAACCACTACGACATTAACGTACATTGTGAAAATCGAAGGGAAAATATAAACTTATTCACTACGGAGGCCATTTTTTTCCAGAGGTTTTAACAAAACTAGAATATCTACTTGTGTAATGTTATTCTAGAACTAGTATTTTAAAAATAACTCCTTTAATCAAATTTGGGAAGAAATATTGTTTAGTAATAGAAGTATATGGCTGGAACTATTAAAACCTGGGAATATTTTACATACTTCAGACATCTCTAATATTTCTGTATGGCAATTCTAAATGCTAAATAGTGTGCAATACAGTCACAGGTCCCCACTTCTGAGTTATCGCAAGGGGTCCTGAAATCCATACACATGCAGGCATTAACAGTGAACATCTCACACATGCAGTACTATTATCTAATGTAAGCAATATGGTTGAGATAATAAAATATGGATTCATTCAAGAACATTTTTCACAAAATGTACATTGTGAAACTTCAAAGTACAAACTTATTCACTAGGGAACCTATTTTTTTTCTGCAGAGGAAAAATAATTAGAATATCTGCTTGAGAAATGCTGTTCTAAAACTTTTTTTTTTTTTTGAGACTGAGTCTCACTCTGTTGTCCAGGCTGGAGTGCAGTGGCGCAATCTTGGCTCACTGCAACCTGTGCCTCCTGGGTTCAAGCGATTCTCCTGCCTCAGCCTCCCAAGTAGCTGGGATTACAGTCATGAGCCACCATGCCCAGCTAATTTTTGTATTTTTAGTCGAGGTGGGGTTTCACCATGTTGGCCAGGTTGGTCTCGAACTCCTGACCTCAAGTGATCCATCCACCTGCCTCGGACTCCCAAAGTGCCAGGATTACAGGTGTGAGCCACCATGCCCGGGTAGAACAATGTTTTAAAGATATGTCTTTTATTCAAATTTGAGGAGGAATATTATTTTTGAAACCAATGTCATAAGAATTACATATTCAGTATTAACAATTTTGAATTTTAGTTAGGTTTTAAGCCCAAATGGATACTTTACAACATATGTAGGTGTTTTGATAGAAATAGACATTTAATTTTTTCCCAATTGACTAGCTCTTGTGAATTCAACAGAATATGACAAAACATTTTAAGCCATTTTTTCCATTCAGCTTTTTTGTATATCACTTCACATTCCTTCTTGAGTTTTCTTTACCCTTGTACTTAAGTATTATGCCTTATAGGAGTTTAAATAGCTTGTTTTTTAAAACTGAAGCCTTCTCTAATGAAAACAGAATAGTGGCAGCCCTGTTTTGCCTACTAGATACAAAAAGCTCTAAAAAAGCGGGGGAGGAGGAAGAGGAAGGAAATAAGAAAGATGACCCAAAGAATTCTTCCTTTGGAATTAGAACTCTAAAGGGTATGTTAAATACAACTTAATACTAACAGCCTGGATCTTGATTATATGTACAGTGCCTAATAGTAACTAAATAATCCTAAAATAATCTTCTAGTTCATTTTTTACACAGTCACATCAAAATCACCATGACCATACCTATGATACTGTGTATTAAATGGTAAACAAAACAGAGGAAAAAAAAAAAAAACCCTGAATAAAAAAGGTGGTAAGATTAAAATTCCTGCCTTTCAATTCATCTTTAACAGGTTATTAATTTAATGCCACTACCTATGATAAAAGCAAGAATAACTTCATGTTTGTTGGTAGATGCCAAACATGCCAGCGTAGGGAATGGGAGAAGGTGATGGTATAGATGGAGAAGGACTTTCTTTTTTTATACCTTTCTGCGTTATTTCAAATATCTTCAACCAGCATATGCTATTCTTGTAATTACTTAAAAACAGATTTTAAAAAATTACAAAGTAAACTGCTGCTAACTTGCAAAATATGAAAGAACCCTCCAGAATCAAACTCTTGCTTCCCTTACTCTAGGCCGGACCACCTAGATATACACTTGACAAATGGCTAATCTTAAATAGGATATTATACTGATTATAAAACACATGAAATGCTTATTTTAAAAGTAATTCTAATAAACCTCAAGAAATAGTTAAAATTACATTTTTCAACTTATATCACATATCCATAGAGCAGCAAAAAAGAAAACTGGACTCAGAACCCCAAGGTTCACGTTAGAATAACAGTTCCGATACCAACTGGCAGGGTGACTTATGGTAAAGCCAACTAAACAATTCATCTCCACTCAACAGCAGTATAGGACTGTGGTTTAGAGTACAGGCTTTCATCTCAGACCTGCCCAAGTTCAAATCCTTATACCATTTGCTTTCTTCCTTATTATACCAGACACGCTGTTTAACTTTGCTGTGTTTAACATAGAACAGCATAAAGTAGGTTTAAAATGTCATGGCCAAATATTAGACATACCCAAGAATCTCCAGAGTTACAAAAACCGATTAACTTAAAATTTAATTTTTGAGTCAATGGAGTCAAATGCTTAACAAAATATCTTCGGTGATGAACCAAGAGGAATGCCCCGATCTAGTTCTCCTACCACTATTTCACTCAGGGAAGTATTCTCTTTGGTCAGTGCTGTGGTCTGAATGTTTGTGTGTTCTCCTCCCCCAATCTGTACGTTGACACCTAATCACCAATGTGAATGAGTTAGGAGATGCGGCCTCTGGGAGATGATTGGGTCATGAGGGTAGACCTCATGTATGAAATTAGTCACCTTATAAAAGAGACCACAGAGAGCTGTGTCAGCCCTTCCACCAAGTGAAGACACAGTGAAAAGGTACTATCTGTGAGAAAATGGGCCCTCATCAGACACCAAGTCTACCTGAGCCTTGACCTTGGGCTTCCGAGCCTTCAGAATGTGAGAAATAAATTTGTTTATAGTCCATGCAGTCTAACGTATTTTGTTACAGCAGCAGCCCAAATAGACTGAGAGTCAGGATCACTGTTTAGGTGACTGGATTGGTGTGGCTATTTCATTCATGCATAGGTAACATTTAATGGGGAAACAAAACCATTCTGGTTTTTGAAAATAAAATAAAAAACCTTTTTATTTTGCAATAAATACGAACCTGCCTAAGATACTGGAGTCTAAAATATTACAACAAAATACTGTCAAAATGATTAAAATGAATGTAATACTATTCATATTGTTAAGCTGGAAAATATATGCTGGTTTAGAAAATGAGGCTGCCAAGCACAGGATGACTATTACTAGCAGTAGTTTAAAAACAGAAATGAATTATTCTTAATTTTACTTCATGGTTTTCAACATTCTGTCATTGTCATCCACGAATTATGAAACCTATAATCATATACCTGTCCTTACATGAGTCAAGTTTTAAGCCAAATTAAATTTTCTAGGCCACCTCTCAAAGGCAAGCAGAACGCTTCTAAAATAATTTGGTCTGTATATCACTTCAGGAAAAGAAAAAAAACCTCCATGCACTACCCAATCCTGTTGCCCAGGCAAACATATATACCCTACAAGTGTTTCCATGGGCAAATGATTTTTACAGTGGCTGTAAAAATGTTCACATTACCCATTGCTTTTCTTTACGATAGATTTTCAACCTCATGGGAACAAATACATCTTTAAAAGCACATATTTTGAATAACAAATTTAAGATCTGCATAAGTACTTCTGAAGACCGCTTAAAGAACATTTTAACTCTGGAATATATGTCAGAGACAGAGAATTATATACTCCTTTGATTTCTTAATGAATTACACTACATTCAAATGTGAATTAAGGATAGGTTTAAAAGTAGGGTTTTCTTTTATGATTAAAGGCATGTGCTTTTATTTCTTAATGATTACGGTAATTCAAATACCATGTTTTAAAAATACATTTTATGTTACAGTATACCAGAACTCTTTACTGCTGAGCCTTGAAGATCTGTATGCTCATGTTATTTACTAAACTGGTTTTTCTCTGTTTCTGGGATACTTTATATTTTACTTTCACTTTAGATTTACTTAAATAAAATATAACAAGACAGACTATTCTAGAACATGAATGAGTAACAGAAAAAAACTAATTTTTCTTTAAGTAACCTATTTTTCGATTAATCATATCATTACAAAATTATTCCTTCCATTGCATGAAGTGGTTTGCTGCCCTTCATCAATCACACTGCAGGATATCATGGCGATTCTGCATTTAATTGCTTCCTTGCCAGCCATTCTGTGAAATGAGCACTGTTCCAAGAGCCATCCAACCAGTGCCTTCACCTTGGCAAGGAAAGGGTCTACTGAAGATCAGAGAACAGTTCAGTTTCAGAAGCTGATCCTGTCTTCAAGCCTTCAGATTTGCAAGGAGGAAGCCAGGTAAATCCTTCGCTACCATTATACATCATCTTCTTTATAAAAAGAGCACTAGAGAAGAATTCCCTATTTATTTCTAGTCTAGTGATTTTCACAGCCATTCGTGTCTGTGATTATGTCTGCTACATGATCACTATGCTGAATTGTCAGGGTAAGAACTCTACAACCACTTTTGCATGCCCAGGAAAACTGCAGCTAACTGTACCTGCCTCCCTGAGCCTCCCAACTCCAACTGAACTGTGTACTTCAGAAGAGTAAGTGTTTTCAGTACTAAGCCATTCATACAGAAAATCTACATGCCTTGAAAACGTGGGGTTAATCCCCATGAGTTTCACTCCATTATAGTTTACACGTCAGTGAATGACTCTTTAGGATCAGCTTTAGTGATTTTTTTTGTAAAACATGTTTACAGATTATTTAGGGCCTTTGATGAGCTAAGTTCAAACTACTGCCTTACAAATGAAGAACATTACTATACCATTTCTATTACCATGACAAAGAGTGGATAAAGCTCCCTGCTTTTCTTGAATTTAGCTATAGGTAATAAGAAAAAAACCCAATTATTCACCAAAAAGAATTAAAAATAAATACTTCAGTGGCCACTGCCATTTCCTAGATCTAACTGTTAGTTATCAGTATATTACTTAAAGAGTTTTTTCTATTTTATTCTACTGAACTGCAAAATCAATGGAAGGAAAGTATTATTTTATTGAATGAAATATATATGTGTGTGTATATATATGTATGTGTGTGTGTATATATATACACATATATATACACATAGAGATTTTTTTTTTTTTTGAGATGAAGTTTCACTCTTTAGTCCATGCTGGAGTGCAGTGGCACGATTTTGGCTCACTGCAACCTCTGCCTTCCAGTTTCGAGCAATTCTCCTGCCTCAGCCTCCCAAGTACTGGGATTACAGGTGCCTACCACAAAGCCCAGCTAATTTTTGTATTTTTAGTAGAGATGGGGTTGCACCATGTTGGCCAGGCTAACCTTGAACTCCTGACCTCATGATCTGCCCGCCTCGGCCTCCCAAAGTGCTGGGATTACAGGCATGACCCACCGCACCCAGCCGAAATTTATATTTTTATCATCTTGCACTCTGAACTCTTCCTTTGGTCCAAGGATGAACTAGAAGGCAACACTAGGCCAAACGCTTTAGGAATCTCATTCTAAATGACAGCAGTAAGAGTTCACTGTAGAATCAACATAACATTTCCATGTCACTTAATTGCAAAAACTTGACAATGGTATTTTTGGTCTGATTTTTGTAAAATGTAGAGAATTCCAGATTCTGTAAAAGGAACTAGAGGGTTTTTAAATTCTAGAATTTTTTTTTTAATTCAATCTTTAATACTTCCATCCCAAAAATATTTTCCTAACATTCATGACTGTAAAACAACTCATATATGAATAAATAAAACTTACCACTTGGAGAATGTCTTCATCTTTTGGCATAACACTAAGTTCCAATGTTGTATCACTGAAATTGAATATATATACTATTTTAGGAGAGGTAGAAGTGTATCAAAAGACTTAATGGAAAAACAGTTAAATCAGAAGTATTTTTTAAATTGTTTAAGAGTTTACTTTTGGTATTTTTTTTTTTTTTTGAGACGGAGTCTCGCTGTGTCGCCCAGGCTGGAGTGCAGTGGCGCGATCTCGGCTCACTGCAAACTCCGCCTCCTGGGTTCACACCATTCTCATGCCTCAGCCTCCGAGTAGCTGGGACTACAGGCGCCCGCCACCACGCCCGGCTAGTTTTTTGTATTTTTAGTAGAGATGGGGTTTCACCATGTTAGCCAGGATGGTCTCGATCTCTTGACCTCGTGATCCACCCGCCTGGGCCTCCCAAAGTGCTGGGATTACAGGCTTGAGCCACCGCACCCGGCCTATTTTTGGTATTCTTACATCTTTATTTTTAAAATCAAATCATTAGAATGAGAAGAAATCACCTTCATATACATAAGTTAACTATACACAAAAGAGGGACGGACCCCTGGCATGTTTGTGCTATTCATTATCAGTAAAGTCTTCTTCATAACATGTTTCTAATTTAGAAATATAAAGTATGTTGCTTATATTAAATAGTCCCAAGACAAAACTCTTAACAATATCAGTATACAATTATTTATTGTTTTACTCAAGTCACAAAACAAATTATAGATTGTCATATATTCTGTTCATCAAGTTAAAATTCATTAACATCAAAGAACCCTCAAATTTAATATTTTAAATAATTTCTTTTTTTTTTTTTTGAGACTGAGTCTCACTCTGTCACCCAGGCAGGAGTGCAGTGGTGCAATCTTGGCTCACTGCAACCTCTGCCTCCTGGGTTCAAGCAATTCTCATGCCTCAGCTTCCCGAGTAGCTGGGACTACAGGCACGCGCCACCACACCCAGCTAATTTTTCTATTTTTTAGTAGAGAGGAGGGCTCACAACGTTGGCCAGGCTGGTCTCGAATTCCTGACCTCAAGGGACCTGCCCACTCTGGCCTCCCAAAGTGCTGGCATTACAGGCGTGAGCCACTGCGCCCAGCCAACTAATATTAAACATGTTAATTGTGCAATATTCCCTCCTGGCCTCGGAAGTGAAGGAAATCGCTTTACCATCACAACGACTGAGATGACTCATTTTTAATAACTATATAACATTTCAACTATTTGCTTTCTTGCCTATGATTTACTTTTAGTGCCTTTGCAGGGATAGCTCAAAGTCTAATTTTATTTTGGTTCTGTAAATTTCCTGTTGAAAACGATAGAGAAATTTCCTTAGGTTTTGAAAGTTCAAAGGGGTAAACACAACTGAATCCTGTGATCTGGAGTTACGTACAGATACGGCAAAGGCACCGGGCGAAGTGGCTCACACCTGTAATCCCAGGCTGAGGGAGGCAGATCACTTGAGGTCAGGAGTTCGAGACCAGCCTGGCCAACATGGTGAAACCTCGTCTCTACTAAAACTACAAAAATTAGCTGGGCATGGTGGCAGGTGCCTGTAATCCCTGCTACTCAGGAGGCTGAGGCAGGAGAACTGCTTGAACCTGGGAGGCGGACACTGCAGTGAGCCGAGATCACGCCATTGCATTCCAGCCTGGGCAACAAGAATGAAACTCCCTCTCAAAAAAATAATAAAATAAAATAAAATAAAAAGTTATGGCAAAGGCAGTGCTACTATCTCCACCAAATGCTAACAGTATCATAGATTTTCCCCCAATACAGTCAAGAGATTAAGAAACAATCAAATAACAACAAAAAAAACCAAAATAACCTACTGGTATCTCTTCTTAACAGATTTGAATCATTATGTTTTGTTTCATAAATGCTCAGATTATGCTAAACCCATGAGAACCACAGGTTCAAATAAATTTAACCAGTAAAATATGTAGGTACTTTTATTTCAATATTTAGCATTGGTAGAAACTGATGTTTCGATAAACTCCTGCACAAGGACACATCTGTTTGTTTTTGTTCTGAGACAGGGTCTCACTCTGTCACCCAGGCTAGAATGCAGTGGCTCTATCAAGGCTCACTTGATTGACCTCCTGGACTCAGGTGATCCTCCCACCTCAGTCTCCCAAGTAGCTGGGACAACGGACACACACCACCACGCCCAGCTAATTTTTTGTATTTTTTATAGAGACAGGGTTTCACCATGTTGCCCAGGCTGGTATCAAATTCCTGGGCTCAAGTGATCTGCTCACCTCAGATTCCCAAAGTTCTGGGATTACAGGCATGAGCCACTGCACCTAGCCTGCAGGGACACATGTTACATTAATACACTGCAGAATCTCTAGGGCTTTGTGCTGCATTACCCATTTGCTACCAACTGCAGAGAGAAGAAACACAACTTTTTTAATGGAAATAAAATTATGAAAAAATATTTCTCTAATATTCAAATTGATTTTAGTGGTTGAAGTGTTATTACTCTGAAAGATGAACTGCACCAGGAATAGAAGAATTAATGTAGATTTTGAAGAAAACAATGATTAAGTTGGTTTTTAAAGAAGAGATATTAACAAATATACTAAAAATCTTTTAAGTTATGGGCTGACAAAACATATCGTTGTACTTGTGATGATCTAAATTATTTTGAGGAAAAAAATTTTGGCAAAATCTGTTATCCCTTAGAGAGGCTTTAAATTCATTATCAACATTAGAGGCAATATTCAAGTTGTTTTCTGTTAAAATCCTATTAAATATTAAAACATTAAAGAAAATACTCTGAGATCAATTAATCATGACCATGTCATTTAATTGTAAGAAATGGCAATGTATTAGGGCATTGGCGTAAATAATTTAGATTGCACCATGAGCCACTCTAGATATGGTTAGGAGAGCTTGATAAAAATCTTCAGAAAATGAAGAACTGCACTGCAATTACAGACAGGTGACTTTGGCCAACAGAAAGCATTAGATAATCCAAAAGTTCCTATATTTGAATCTGAGAAGAACCTCTTACAACAGAGTGACGATCTGACTGGGCTCAGATCCATGGCCTAACCTTGACAGAAATTCAATATGGTAATAAATGGTTATTTGTAATTTGGAAAAATTTTCTGGTTGTGTGGGTGAAAGACAGTAGGACTAAATGATCTTCAAGGTCTCATAGACAGTCACTCTATAAATACATATCTAACTTCAGAGCTCAAAATCCTATTATTCTGTAAAATGCAGGCAGACAAATGGATTAAAAGGGAATGTCTTGTTGTCTTGGTTACAACAAATGAATTAATTTAGGAAGATTATTCAAAAGGATACTTAAAAGTAACATACCCCAGTAAGAGGTTTTAAAATAAATTATGTATGCATTTATTTATATATTATAAACAAATTATACATTTGTCACTTCAAATAAAAGGGGTAAACACAGTAAATCTAAAATGTGTGCCTCTCAGCCTCTATGGGATTTTAATCATAGACCTGATACATCTGTCAAGCCAAAGCCACCAACTAAGCTATCCTCAGATAGCTGGTCCTTGGCAACTCTCAAATGCATTATATCTGAGGGAAAGTTCCACATCTCCTTGTTACCACAGTTCCTTATAAGAACAGAAGATTATAGTAAATCTATGTGCTCTACTGATTTGTAAAACCCATCTTTGGCCAAAATTAATGTTTTAAGAGTCTTACCTGTTTTGAATTAAAGCAATTACTTGGGAATAGGTTTTGCCAATAACACTTTCTCCATTGACTTTTATAATTCGGTCACCTTCAAAGAGAAGTTAAAAAACATATGAGAAATCCTGCAGAAAGTCACTTTTGAACACTTTTGAAATATTTCTTGAATAATGTCCTTATTTTTAATGTGGTATATATTAAAATAAAAAAATACAGAATTGTAAATTATAAGTATAATTATATTACAAAATAATTATATGAATATCCTAGCTTATTACTTTTAAAGTATCTTATTACTTTTAAAGTATTTTTTAAATACATTTAATATATCCAGCTTTTTGTGAAACTAGCCACGTTCTAAGTAAGAGTTCCAGTCATTACTGAATTGAGAAATTTCGAAAGGTCTAGTCACCAGGGGACCAGTGCTATACTACTTATGCTCCTATCAGTTGTTTCCTGAGTTGCAGAACTAATTATCTCTCCACTTACCTTGTCTTTTTTTTTTTTTTTTTTTTTTTTTTTTTTTGAGACAGTCTCACTCTTGTCGCCCAGGTTGGAGTGCAGTGGTGCAACCTCTGCCTCCCGGGTTCTTTCTACTCTGAGTAGAGTAGAAAGGAAAAGACAGAAACAAAGAACAGAGGACAGAAAGAACAGAGGAAAGAAGAAAATAGACAAAAATGCACTTGCTGTGTGCTTATCACAGCATATCTCCACTTCATCTTCCCAATCATGTCGGGCTTAAAATATAACAGATAATACATTCTAAAGAAATCCCATATGCACACTAATATTCATATTATACATATTAATGATATTTAAATCAGGCTTACTTTAAGTGTAATAAAAAAAATAACTAAGGTGAGTAATACATTAACAGCACATCCTTACAAATCTTAGCAATGATGTCCACTACTTTCTAATATTTGTAGGTGAAAATATAGCATTTTATTTAAAAGGCAGTGAAATATAGTTTTTCAATAATTCCCATTTTAAATTGTTTGATGTTTAAAAAACAAAAGAAAGTAACTATTTTAGAGTGTGCACTAGCATAAATGAAATCTCTACTTAGGTTTTATTAAAATCACAAATCACAAAACATTTTAGAACAAAGAGCTACTACATCCAGCCAATTAGGCCACATACACTGACACCTTCAGATGAAGCCAGGCTTACACTGCATTGGAGACTTAAGCCACTCTTTGTGCTGCAAATTAATTAACTCAACTCTGGCAGATCAGGCACTTCCAGAACTTAAAAATCCAAGATCATTTCACATATATCATATAAATACCTTCATCATTTTGCTACTTTGTAATCCTTTGTGAAAATTCAATGCATGAAAAATATGTCCCTTAAAAGAGCCTCTAAGAGTCTATTATCTGTGTGGTAATTAAAAGTGCTCACAGTGTATCAATTTATATTGTTATTTCTGTTCAAACTCATCCATTTGGGCATCAAGAAACATAATTAGTTCTCAAAATTAGTAACAACAGATGTGAAGGAAAAGGAAAAAGCATACAGAAAGATGCAAAAGGAAAAAATATCAAACCTGAAATATGGAAGACATAAAGTAAAAAAGAAATTAAAAGGTACTGTTTAAAGAAGAGTATCAGTACCTGTACATAATCCAGCTTCAAAAGCAGGTCCTCCTTGTTTAACTTGTTTAACAAATATGGTATCCATTGGTTCCAAGCGGTTTCTTTGTTTTCCTGTTGCAGAGAAGCCCAAAGCATGATTTTACTTCACAATACCTTACTAAAATATCAAAATATAAAATAGTATTTGAGACAATTAAGCAAATATTTTTAATGAAGTATTAAATATATATCCTGAATTTGGATGCTAAAATTATGATGCAAGAGTTTTCATTAATTCAAACATTTATTTTGCTTCTTCCATAACATAATGACAACCACAACACTGTAATGCTTTCCATTTACTTGCTACATTCCGTATGTCAGTTGCCACACTAAATACTGTACATACCTCAGAGCTAATTTCCATAGCAAGTAAGTGCTACTACTACCATTCATAAAAGAGGAAACTGAAGCTTAGAGGGATTAAATAAAGTCTCCAAGGTCACATAGCTAACAAGTGCCAAAGCTGATTACACAGGCAGTACTCACTCTACTGCTTTTGTTTTTTGTTTTGTTTGGTTTTTTTTGAGATGGAGTCTCACTCTGTTGCCCAGGCTGGAGTGCAGTGGTGCAATCTTGGCTCATTGCAACCTCCACATCCCGGGTTCAAGTGATTCTCCTGCCTCAGCCTCCTGAGTAGCTGGGACTACAGGTGCACGCCACCATGCCCGGCTAATTTTTGTATGTTTTAGTAGAGATGGGGTTTCACCATATTGGTTAGGCTGGTCTCAAACTCCTGACCCTGTGATTCGCCTGCCTCGGCCTCCCAAAGTGCTGGGATTACAGGTGTGAGCCACTGCGCCTGGCCTCTGCTGCTTTTTAACACTGCATTGTGCTAATAAGCTTTAAAATGCAACAATGAATAAGACATATTCCTTTCCCTTCAGGGAGTCTGGTAGGAGGAGAAAGACATACAAACAAATAACAGTGTAATATAAAAAACAATCAGAGACAAATACAAAATACAGTCATGGCAATGAGGAGAGCATGATCAACCCCGTAAGCTGGAATTTCACAGGCTGTTTTCCATGGATCATTGGCATTAACATCTAAGGTACTTGCTAAAAATGGATGTTTTGGAGTCTGACCAGAAATCTGCTTTGTCAACAAGTTTCCCAGGTGATCCTAATACACATTAAATTTTGAGAACAACTAGTTGTTTCAGTGAAATAGAAGTCAATGACAAATTCGCAGATGAGAGGACATTTAAGCTAAGCGATAAATAGCACAAGTATTGTGGGGGAAGAAGGAGGTACACGGTAGTTCTCAAAGTGTGGTCCCCAGGACCAGCAGCATCAGTATCACCTGGGAATATGTTAGAAACGCAAATTTGTGGACCCCGCCCTAGATCTCCTGAATCAGAAACTCTGAGGTGATTGCAATGCACACTTAAGTTTGAGAATCACTGAAGTAGAAGACACAGTCCTGACCCTTAAAGAAGAATGTAATAGAGAAAATAAGGCATATACATGTGTTGAGTAACATGATACTACCTGTTAAACAGCAATACTGAGCAAAAAATGATTGAGTGTCAAATATAAAGAGTTCATAATTATTGCCATATAAAACTGAATTGTTACCATAGTGTATGCACCAAGATGGCTCAAAAGAAGTTATTTAATAAAGGAATATCTATCATTAGCTCCCCTTAAATACTTAGCCATTTATTCTGAAAGATGCCCTCTAAAGCAATGAATGGCTAGATTTCAAAGGCAATGGGGCATAGCAGAAATTGCTTGTTTTAGAAGCCAGCAGACATCAGTCCAAATCCCTTCCTTTGCCACTTGAAATTTTCTGTGTGTGCTGCACTTTTTCTTCATAAAACTTACAACTCACTACCTAAAATTACATTTTTATTTGCTTATATGTTTGTTGTATATCTCTCTAACATAAAGAGCAGGAATTTTTGCAATGCTCACTAATATCCATAGCACAGAGCAGGCATTCAATAAATAATTATTCAACGAATTAATACATTTATTATTTAGTTTAAATCACACAAGCCCTCAAGATGGGCATTATGATCCTAAAATTGCCATTTGAGTGAAGAGGAAAAAGAGACTCAGTAAGTTGCTAAGAGGCAGCGTAGGGATTTGAATCCAGGTCTGAATTCAAGTGTGGCAATTCCATGCCGCCTCAAAACTGAAAGTGATTCATTTCTCAAGCTCTACTGTGTTCAAGTAGACAGTCCATCTGCAATTAATTTAAAAGGAAAAAAATACTTTCTTATCAATTCAAGTCACTTAAAATGCAAACGCTGAATTCCGATCAAGTTGGTGATCGGGTTAGGTCACTCTGTGGTCAATCTAAAATTTACAATAGTTGGCATTAAAGAAAAAACATCTATATTCTTGGCTAGAGATCTAAAGGCTTAGTAAGTTTTGTTGCATCAAGTCACTGCTTTCACGGAAAGATTTATATAATAAAAGAGAAGAACATTTTTCCTATTAACGTCTTCTAGTCCACTGTGTCTCAAAGGTGATTATATCATACTTAAAAATACAAAATGTAAATGACCATTAATGAATTCTACAAAATAATAAAACGTTGGGTAGCAATGTGGTGACTTCAGAAAATTCTGATAGAAAATTTCACTTACACAGAATAGAGGTGTTCCAAAATAATGTGGTGTTAATTCTATAAAAGAAATACTAATTTTGAAATAACTGCCGTTGTAAAGTCAGACACACTTTGTCATTGACAAATCTTTCAATATACTATGCCTGAAAACATATGAAGATGGAACAGATTAAAATAGAGTCCAGTCCTATAGCAAGCACTGTTACATCTGCTGAGAGTTGCACTTTTAATTCTTGTTCACTTTTTTTTTTTGAGACAGAGTCTCGCACTGTTGCCCAGGCTGGAGTGCGGTGGCATGATCTCGGCTCACTGTAACCTCTGTCTCCCAGGTTCAAGCGATTCTCCTGCCTCAGTCTCCTGAGTAGCTGGGATTACAGGTGCCCACCACCATGCCTGGCTAATTTTTTTGTATTTTTAGTAGAGACGGGGTTTCACTATGTTGGCCAGGCTGGTCTCGATCTCCTGACCCTGTGATCCGCCCTCCTCGGCTTCCCAAAGTGCTGGGATTACAGGTGTGAGCCACCGTGCCCAGCCTCTTGCTCACTTTCCTTTCTGAACTTTCTCCAAAAATCTGACTTGTTACCTAGATATCATCCAATTCCTCCTAGAGAGAGAAAAACATTTCCCGTAAGTATCCCTTAAAGATAAGCAGATTTCACTAAGAAATACACTTTTCTTCAATTTCTATACACCTTGGCTCTATGTCTTGAGTTAAACACTTGACTCATGAATTTTAAGAGTGTCTTCTTTTTAAGGTACGTGCTCCGCAATTTTGCTAGAACTGGAAATCAAAAGTATCACATTTAACACGTGTGTCATTCACAAGCTCTCTCAGGTCTATAGCTTTTATAAGTAAATTTCTAGATATGCAGAACTGAAAGCCTGATCCCGAACCGTGGTAATTCACCAGGAAAAATGACTCCTTACTTCGCTGTATGATTACTCAGCAGACCCAGATGGCTTCCCTGGCAATTCTTAGTAAAAGTATCTTTCAATTCCACATCTGTATTTTATAACTTCTCGATTTTTTGAGAACACATGGGACATGTTTCAAAGAACTGTTAAATACCTTACTCAAATATCATTTCCTAACCTTATCAAAAGAGAGTATGTCTTTTTGGCACATACATGCAGTGAAATCTTCCTATATTTGCAGAAAAGAAGGTAAAAAGTCAATTATCTTACATGGATGAGAATGGCTAAAGTAACCAGGTTCAGAAAAAGTACCATTTTATGTTATAATATATAATTAGTACTGACTTAAAAAGACATAAAAAGCACAGGTAAATTTACCTGAACTTGAACAGTACACTTGAAATCAGAAAGAATACACATACGTCTACAATGAAGTAAATGTGATCAGTTGGGGGAAAAAATAACTTGAGTAAAAATATTAATTATATATAGGTAGTAGCTGCCATCTAAATACTGAATGTGCAGGTGGATGTGATTCCTATTCTCTCTATTCATTAGAGTTCAACAGTTAAGACCATGGGCCCTATAACCATATTACATGGTTTAATATCCCACCTCTGTCATTCATTTTCCAAGTGGGGTCATCAGATTGTGCAATATTTGACATATATTTAAACTAAAAAATAGTAGTAGTCTATCTGAAATTCAAGTTTAATTAGGCATTCTGTATTTCATATGGACAACCCCATATCCAAGTGATTTTAGATGATTTGTATGTGCCCCCAGTTTACTGATCTGAAAAGTGGGGATGATGATAATAATTATTCCTACCTTGCAAGGCTGTTGTGAGGATTAAAAAAGATAATCCAGTAAAGCGTTTATATAATATTTAGTGCACACAGGTATTTAAATTACTTATTATTATGACAGTCCTGATTATAAACTTTTCAGGTTTACAAACAGATCAGAGACGATCTTGGGTACACAGAGCCTGTCACATCGCAAGTGAGCAATAAATACTGGTTGAAAGGACACCCATAAAACTCAACTGTCATATTATAGGGAAGTCAAGGAATATTGCCGGGGGAGGGGATGGGACGGGAAACATGAAAGAAAAGAGAGTGAAAAGGTAAGAAGAGATTATACTAAAAAAATTTCCAATAACTCTGACACAAACTATAGACTTGTCTTCAAAGAGATTGTGTCTAAAACCGAAGTGCTACATCTGTAGGTCTGGTGGCTTTGTCAGTCAAAAAGGATGAGTTAAATTGCTAGTGACCTCCTTCTTTGGAGAATGCCTAAGACAAAAATCACTTGCAACATCTAAATTATTTGAAATTTTTAAATATTAAGTATACAAAAAAAAAAAAAAACAGACTAAAGCTAACAGATTACTTTTAAGAAGCAACAAAATTTGAACTATGCCAGTTACAAAAAGGACTCTATAATGAAGATCACAGAGAAACAGACCATGATAGTAAGAAAATCCTACAGTTCTGAGGACAAGAGAAACATATTTCTTAACAGACTGGAAAAATACATAGTTTATACAAAGAAAAACTATCCTACATTTTAATCAAGAGCAAAGCAATAGAAAATAATGGCTCTTGTCTATGGCCAGACCACCTTAAATGTGCCCAATCTTGTCTGATGTCAGAAGTTTAGCAGGACTGAGGCTGGTTAATACTTGGATGGGAGACTGCCTTGGAATACCAGGTGCCATAGGCTTTAAAAAATAATAAAATATAAAAGAAAGAAAGAAAATAATGGTTATCACTGAGATTGAGCTTTTGTTTCTTCTCTCTCAAAGTTCTCACACTTGGAGAATTTTTTTAGTCAAACCAAATCTCTGCTTTTATGAGACTTATTTCAAAAAATGGTATTTTTTCCATTGACTTCTTTGTTGCCAAAGAAAAATGTCTATCTATACACAACAAAAGGCTGTTGAAATAAGACTGTGCTCCAATCTGAGAGTTAGATAAGCCTGGGAAGAAGTATACCCTCCAGAAAGGTGGAAAGCTAAAGAGGTTTATCACATAATGGAATATGAAGGTACCAAGCATCAGTTATTTAAGGGAAATACATAGCATAAATTAATATATATTTTTCAGATAAAAAAATAACTGAAACACCAACACAGACTGAAATGCATAGCAAAGTTATGTCTGAGTGATGAAAAGGGATCCTTATTTCTCTTTGATGGAGAACAGACTGCCACAGAAAAAAACAGGATGTAGAAGAATTTATTGAGCGATAGGAACTGTGGATCTATTAAGGAAAAAAACAAAAATAAGGAGTAATATACACCAAATTCAGGCTAGTAATTACCTCTGGAGGAAGGGAATAGGAAAGCAGTGGCATAAAAGGGCCTTATTATATTTGCAGTCATTTATGTCTTCGGGAGAGAGAAAGGAGGAAAAGGAAAGGTTGTGAGGGGTGGAGGTGAAGCTGAAATGTTAAGATGACAAAGACGGGTGGCAAGCATTTAGAAGTAACATTTGTTCCTATATTTTGTTTGCCTAAAATATTTTATAACTATTATTTCTTAATGGTGACAACAGGCTTCTAACTTTTATTATGGGGATACGGTTTACTGGTATCACACAGTTATCTTAAGAGTCTAACAGAGACACAATGTCCAACATTAAAAATCCATATGTATCATATGATAAATACATCCTATATAAGTCATGAAGCACAATCCAATTTAAGAAGAAGACTGCTATGGCAGATTATTAGTCCTTTCTTAGTGTATTTGTTTTTTGGTAAGGAGAGAAGTACTAAGAAAGATGTGCCAATTTATTAAATCTAGGTGTTCCCCAAATTCTCACTCAAAATGCTCTCACTTGCAGAGTGATAGCTAGCACTTTGAACTTATATCTCCAAGTTTCCAATCTATAGATCCAGCAATTACCATGAGCTCCCAAGCCCAAATTCCAATAATCTCTGGATACTGTCAGTAGAATGTCACCTGTCAGGTCTCAATCACATTATATCTATTATTAGTAAAAACATACTATCTTTCTACTTAACCCGATCTTCAAGTAATAACAAACAGAACAAAATAAGAAAATCAGTTCAATATAAAAAAGCAAACCATGTTCTAACTGAATCATGCTAACCTTTCTTTCAACCCACACCTCTCTAGTTTTTAAAAGGTTTTGCTGGCCAGGCACGGTGGCTCACGCCTGTAATCCTACACTTTGGGAGGCAGAGGCGGGTGGATCACGAGGTCAGGAGTTCAAGACCAGCCTGGCCAAGATGGTGAAACCCTGTATCTACTAAAAATACAGAAAAATTAGCCGGGCATTGTGGCACATGCCTGTAATCCCAGCTACCTGGGAGGCTGAGGCAGGTAATTGCTTAAACACGGGAGGCGGAGGTTGTAGTGAGCCAAGACTGCGCCACTGCACTCCTGTCTCAAAAAAAAAAAGAAAAAAAGTTTTACTGTGGAAATGTCCAGCATACACAAAAGTAGAGAGGACAACAAAGCCCCATGAATGCAGCTTAAATAATTATTTAAAAATCTGTCAATCTTGTCTTGCTTCATTGAAACCTACCCACTTTAAAACATTTTAATGCAAATCCCAGATATCATGTCATTCATAGATACTTTAAATATATCCATATACACCACTAACAGATAAGAACTTTACATTTTCTTAAAGGCAAGACAACAAAATCCTTCAATAGTTCTTCACAGTATGTAGCTTTCTGCACTATGTGATTTCTACCGTAAGCTGACAAACTAACCCACTCTATTTTCATCTTCCTAAATACCTACTTAACATTAATAAAAAGCAGTATGTCATGACAGAAATGATAGCCCCAAAGGCTATGAAATAAATTTAGAAAGGTTTCACATGTAAAAATCATAGTAGAATCCTAAGTTAAGTGTCTTAACAAGTAGCCCATTCCCAATGCAACTGCTCTACTTATGTATTCAAGTTCATTGAGTTCATATATGCACGAGAATACACAGTACATGAAAATCTCCAGCACACAGAACAGTGCCTGGCCCATAGTAGATGCTCAATAAATGTTTGCTGACTAATTAAAATTAGAGCCCTGGAAAATGCCAATAGTAAAAATTCCCAAAACCAACTTGGAGAGTTGTTTCAGGAACAAAGCAATTGTGCTACAACTAATCTGTACTATTTCCCTCAAATAGCGTAAGGAAAATGCTGCCACTCAACAGCAGTTTAAGTATAATACCACTAGATGTCAGACGTGAATCAAAATTTTCTGGCATTATGAAGTATCTAGGCAAGAAAGCCTGTAGATGGGTGTTATTCATTCAACAAATATTCACCAAGCTCTTACAAATGTGCCAGGCATTGATTATCCTACAATGAACAACGAATCCTGGCATCTGCCTTCTGAAGTATTTGAAGTTCAAGTAGCATTGGGTTTTTCCCCCTAACATTTCACACATTTCACAAACGATATTATCATATCTAGATTCATAACCCTATTATTTCTGTTATGCTAGAATTTAATTTCTCTGCAAACTCAGAAAAACTTGTTATAGTGCTCTAACCAATTACCTTTCTATCTGACTTTATCACTCTCAGTCCTTCAATAAATCAAACTTGCTTGACTTTATCAAGACCTTCCATTCCCTTTAGTCTTCTCCATTCTTCTAAACTATCAGTCTCCCTCCAGAAATTACTTTTATGCTCACTTTGGCAACACACATACTAACATTGGAATAGAAGTAACTTTCTTTCTTACTAAGATTACCCATGGATCAGTATTTCAATAAAATTCACCAGCACCCTCAACTTCCTTTCCCCTTAACCTTTCAAAGCATTTGATTTGCCAACTCTGACTATGGAGAATTCCAAAATATGCCTGCTCTGTTCTTCTTGGCCTGCTACTACAGCTGAATAAGACTGCATAACAACCAATGATTTACAATTTCCCAGTTCAGCTAAGTTCTTGACACTGCTCAGAAAAGTCTCTTGCTTGCATTTTAATTCCTGCCCCCTCAAGGTTGCTGTTTCAAATTTCTAGTAACCTTCTTTTTTTTAATTTATTTTTACAGAGACAAGGTCTTGCTACATTGACCAGGTTGATCTCAAACTGACTTCAAGCGATCCTCCTGCCTCGGCCTCCCACCCAAAGTGCTGGGATTACAGGCATGAGTCACCACAGCTGGCCATAATAACCCTCTTTAACTTGCTGTTCTATGCTGATTTCCTCACGCTAGTTCGATAACCTTGTCTCCCAGTTCACTCAGTTGCTATATCCTCAACTTTTTTTTGCCTGTCCTCATGTTCTTTGTCTTATTTCAGGTGGGATTTAGTCATCAGCCCTCTTCAGGACCTTGCCTCCATAATTATCTCTTCTCACATGTAAAACGTCATGTGAGAAAATCCCTGGTCTTCTCTCCAAATCTCATGGATATACAAAAGCTTCCCAAACGTAAACATCAAAAGTTCTCTCCACCTTTCCATATAGCTATGCTCTCTATCCCATTGTTTTTCACGCTTCTTAAAAATGTAGTGTATATATATATCACTTACCTTCAGTTACTTCTAATTCAGGGTTTCTCAGAAATTAACAAATATCTCCTGGGGGGCAAAACTGACAATTACCCCACCCTGACCTTGTCAAGGTTTGCTGCTCTAATTTTTATGTTCCAGCCCACTCCTATTTGTCTTCCTCCTCCCTTCCGTCCACTGCACTGAAACTGTTCTCAGTAACTTTACCAAACTGCCATTTGTCAGGTCTAGTCCAGCTCTTTAGTCCAAATCCTAATGAATTCTCTACCACAAAGGACAAATTTTCCACTCCCCCTGCCCCACTTAAAATTATCACCTCCTAATAAGCAAATTACCAACTCCTCCTGGTTGTCCTCAGAGCTTTCCACCACTTACTCTCAAATTTCCTTTCTGATTCTTCTTTCTCTGACCATCTCTAACAGTCCTGCCTTTATTCTACATGTCTTTATCCTCTCTGTGTATGGTTTCACATATGCTTAAGAGTTAATAATAACATACAAAATGACTGTCAAATCTATTTTCAACCCCTAACCTCTCTTTTGAGAACTCCAGAAACAAATTTTCAGCTAGATACTGAACTCTCTACAGGCATCAGAAATGCAACTTATCCCAAACTAAACTCATTTCTCCAGAAGAAGGAGAGATATATTTCACTTCAATATCCTTCGATCCTTAATTTAATGACATCCCATCTATCCAGTCACTCAAGTCAGAAAAGCATAATGCTCCAAAAGGCATCTTTAACTGGAGACATACACTCCATCCTCAAATCCTTCCACCAAATCTGTGCAAATGTAACTTCTAAATGTCTCTAAATCTGTTCTAGAATGCCATTTTTCCTTCCTTCTGATAAACTCCTATTCATCTGTTAACAACCCAATGGACACCCCACCTGAGATCCCCTCGCCTGGTGGTTAAAACTCTGGCTTCAAGAAGTTCCGGCCAGGTGTGGTGGCTCACACCCGTAATCCCAGCACTTTGGGAGGCTGAGGTGGGTGGATCACCCTCAGTCAGAAGATCAAGACCAGCCTGGCCACCACGGTGAAACCCCATCTCTACTTAAAAAATACAAAAATTAGCAAGCTGTGGTGGTGAGTGCCTGTAGTCCCAGCTACTAGGGAGGCTAAGGCAGGATAATCGCTTGAACCCAGAAGGTGTAGGCTCCCGTGAGCCAAGATCGTGCTGCTACACTCCAACTGAGCCATAGAGCAAGGCTCTGTCTCAGGGAATAAAAAGAAAAAAGTAGTTTCTAGTTTGGTGGAGGATATAAAATAATTACATAAGTGCAAAAATAAAGGTATATGCAGTTGTTGCAGGATCATGGCCCAAGGAATCAGAGTCTGTATTCTATATATATTCATTAGATATATACGTGCCAGGAACTGTTCTGGGCTTTAAGAAATAAAGTAAGAAAATAAAGTCTCTGCTCTCCATTCCAACTGAGAGAGAAAAATGCTCAGGAAGAAATAAGTAATAGGAGAAATGGTAATAACTGCTGTGAAGAACAATAAGCAGAGTGAGAAGGAAAGGAAGAGGGAAAGGCAGGGCTGTTTCTCTGAAGTGGTCAGGGAAGGCCTCTCTAACAGATGACATGTGCACAGCTATCTGAAGGAAGTGAGGTTAGAGGCCATATCACTTCCTTCCCAATAATTAGTTTAGTGAGTGGCTCACAGGACTGACTCAACAGATGTTTGCTAAGGGAATAAACGAACAAAAATTATATTTCTTGATTTAATGTATTTGGCATTTATATGTGAATATTTCTGTTCTGTTTTTATAGCAAAGATGAAAAATTATCTGTTAAACATCAAAACAGAAACTATAACTCTTATAATCAAATCTTTACTAAATGGATTTATGAATCAAGTACTTTCAATGCAAGCTAACTAGCTGGGCATCAGGAAGGAAAATGGGACTACCCAACAAGGGGGTGTCTATGATTAAGGTCTTAAGTTACAGAGCAGCTGAAAAAAAAAGACAGCTCAACTTCTATGAAATCAACTTGGCCAGGTGTGGTGGCTCATACCTGTAATCCTAGCACTTTGGGAGGCAGAGCCAGCAGCCTAGGAATTCAAGACCAGCCTAGGCAACATGGCAAAACCCTGTCACTACAAAAAATAGAAAAATTAGTCAAGCACGTTGGTGCAAGCCTGTGGTCCCAGCTATTCCAGAGGCTGAGGTGGAGGTTGCAGTGAGCTGAGATTGTGCCACTGCACTCCAGCCTGGGAGACAGAATGAGACCCTGAATTTAAGGGGAAAAAAAAAATGGCTCGGCATGGTAGCTTGGTCCTGTAATCCTAGCACTTTGAGAGGCCAAGGTGGGAGGATCACTTGAGTTCAGGAGTTCAAGACCAGCCTGAGCAACATAGTGAGAACTTGTCTCTAAAAAACCTTTAATAATAAAAAGAAACCATTATACAATGATTTGATCATTATACAATGCATACATGCATTAAAATATCACACTGTATCTCATAAATATGTACAATTATTTGTCAATTACAAATTTAAAAAATAATTTTAAAAAAAAAGGTCAAAATTCCCTAATTACAGAGTTACCTCTAAAATAACATTTCTATAAAGAAGTATTTCCAGAGGAGAAATTAACATCTTGGAGAACATTAATACTCTGCCATGCACTTTCTTCTTTTTTAATCTGTATCGCCCTATCTGTTCAGGGTCTCCAATTAGTTCTCTGAAATCCTAAATTCCATGTGAAGTATTTCAGAACCCTTAAAGAGATTTTTAAAATTTCATTTATTTTCTTGGCTGCCAAATTAACTTCATGCACTGTTTTTCAAACTCTTAAAATCTCCTAGAAATGAAATTTTCTGACAATGCTACTTTAATCCAATTGAATTTCTTGCATTTTAGATCACTATAAACAAGGTTTCCTGGGACTTGAAGTAAAAGATTTTTTTTTTTTAACCTTTCATCTAACTTGACCACCTTACTTTACCAGTTTATTTTACAAAGAGAAAGTCCAAATTTTTATGTAAACCCAGGATTGCCATATTTTTGTTATTACTGTTCTAGCTTACACACATAGCAGCTATGTGAAACTGATTTCTAAATCAAAAGAGTGTCAGTGGCACTCTGTGTTAGAGAGGTTGATGGGAAAAGATAAAAGAAAAATAGGAGGGCAGTTAGAAATCCGCTTTTCTTCTTCAACAGCAGAGGTTAGACACTAACATACTAAATTTTGCAGCTTTGGGAATAGTCATTTTAGAAGCTTGTGCCAATTCAAGATGGTAGTCATCATTCGAAATACCCCAGTGCACCTCCCTTTATTCAACACATTTACTCAGCAAACATCTGAGCTCCTAATATATATAGGTACCAGGTACTTACTAGGCACTGAAAAATCAGCAATAACAGACAATTTCTATTCTTAATGATCTTTGCTCTGAAAGTAATACATACAAAAAATTCTTGTCCATAAAAATACTGAAAAGTCAAAGTATGTAAGAAAAGTTTACTTTGCATTTTTTTTTTTCCAGACAGAGTCTCACTCTGTTCCCCAGGCTGGAGGGCAGTGACATGATCTTGGCTCACTGCAACCTCTGTCTCTTGGGTTCAAGCGATTCTCCTGCCTCAGCCTCCCAAGTAGCTGGGATTACAGGCATGTGCCACCACACCCGGCTAATTTTTCTATTTTTAGTAGAGACAAGGGTTTCACAGCGTTGGCCAGACTGGTCTCAACTCCTGACCTCAGGTGATCCACCCACCTCAGCCTCCCAAAGTGCTAGGATTATAGGCATGAGCCACCATGCCCAGCCTGCATATTCTAATACCCAGCCTTTGCCTCTCATTTCTCTATTTGCCTTCATTAGGTTCGTGCTGCTGCCACCACCTCCCTAGAAGAGGTATGCCAGGAGGAAGAAATTCCCTACTTGTTTACCACATAGCATGAACGATCACTCAGATTGTCTCCAAAATATGAGCAGGAATTTTCCGGTAGAGAATTAGGGGAAAGGTCCATCTATAGCTTTTAAAAATTGTGAAACATCAATCTACTCCATTTATCCCTTCAAACATCTGAAAGCAGCTATCACTTTCTCTCTAAGCAATTCTCTTTCAAGCAAAGTTTCAAGTTTTCTCCATCTTCTTTTTAAAAATACATATCATAGGTCAGCCGGGTGCAGTGGCTCACGCCTGTAATCCCAGCACTTTGGGAGGCCGAGGTAGGTGGATCACCTTGAGGTCAGGAGTTCGAGACAGCTCGGCCAACATGGTGAAACCCTGTCTCTACTAAAAATACAAAAATTAGCCGGGTGTGGTGGCAGGTGCCTGTAATCCCAGCTACTTGGGAAGCTGAGACAGGAGAATTGCTTGAACCCGGAGGCGGAGAGTACAGTGAGCCGAGATTGCACCACTGCACTCCAGCCTGCGCAACAAGAGAGAAACTCTGTCTCAAAAAAAAAAAAAAAAAATCATCATAGGGTCAAAATGTATATATATTCTTACCATCACAGCCCCTTTATATCTGAGGCTCCCAAGTGTTTTAATCATGTCCTAGTTAGTCAGAAGTCAACCCTGGAGACCTCCTTTCCCATATATTCCCACCTGTCCACTAGAGAAGAACAAATAAGTATTTTGAAATTAACTTGTTACTAGCAACATATAGAATCACTTATTACCTTTGTGTGTGTTTATGTATGCATATGTGTATGTGTCCATATATGCATATAAGTGAGTTTATACATTTTACATTAGGAAATATTACCCATAATAGCAAACTACAAATAACTTGGTAATTTTATTATAACTACTTCTTAATAGGACAAATACATGGGCAGCAAATTATCTAATGACTTATCAATGTACTAGCTAACTGGGCTAATATAGAGAGATGGGTAATTTATATCTGAACCATAGTATATATATATGTAAAGCCTAGCTGTTAGAAAATTACATCCCAAAATACTATAGATAACAGTGAAACACTACATGCCCAGGCCACTGAACATGAGCATCCATTTTAAGGACTTTTCTACCCAGCAAATAGAAGAAAAAGCCCCAAGTCCAGTTAGGAATCTATCTGGAGACTCACCCACACTTCAGATGAAGGGTAACTACAAATAATTCCCCACCAACCCAGAGGCTACTTTGGGGCTACAAAGTAGGAAAAAGAAAAAAAAGGAAGGGAAAAGACAGCTCTAAGAAGTGGCCACGGGCTACACTGCACACGGACATGGATTTGTAGGCTAACTCAGCTAACAGCCTGTTCCTTGTCAAAAGCAAACACCAATCAACTTGGAGAAGAGATTTTTCATCTTAGATCTCAAAGAATCCCCAAGTAATAATTTTTGAAGGTCAAGAAACACAAAACAGTTTAAAAAAAAAAAAAAAACCACCATGGAAAACAACAATTTTCTAAGCTAAAGCTACCAGAGAAAACAAACAAGAGAAACAGACTCACAAAGACTTCTGATACAGGAATCACCAGGCACAGGTTATAAAAAAATTCTGCTTACCATGTCTGAAGAAATAAAAAGATAAACCTAAAAGTGATCCAGGTGAAGAAACTATAAGAAGTGATCAAGCATATTTGCTGTAATACCCTAAAAAACTTCTCATAATCAAACTTTAAAACTTAGCTAAAAAGAAATTTACTGAACATATATTGGAGGAAATTATCCAGAATGCAGACCAGAAAGACAAAAAAGAAGAAAAAGAGAAACTAGAGAATTTAGTAGCCATGGGAGATAGAGTAAGAATGAAATAATATCTTCAATATTACTGAATAATTGTGTACCCAGCAAAAATACCTTCCAAAAATGAGGGGAGAACACAGATATTTCAGGGAAAAAAGAAGAGAGAATTACATCACATATAAGTAACATGTTGGAGCCAGGCGCAGCAGCTCATGCCTATAATCCCAACTACTCAGGAGACTGAGGCTCTGAATAGTGCCTAAATGGGGACTGCCTGAGGCCAGGAGTTCAAGATCAGCATGGGAAACACAGTGAGACCACATCTCTTTAAAAAAAAACAAAAAAACAAAAAAACAAAAAAAAAAACCCAACATATAGATAGGAAGGAGATAGTGGAGTTAAAATGTTCTAAGGTTCTTATATTGTATAAGAGTAGAACAGAATTAAGTAGCATTAGACTTTGATGAGTTTGCATATTATTTCTAGGGTAACCACTAAAAGAAGGGTAATAATGTTATTTAGCCTTTCAAGTAGAAAGTATAAAAGAGAAATTATTTTTTTTTAATCTCAGAAAAGAGAAAAATGTAAGAATGAACCAAGAGGAAGTTCAAAATAAAGGTGAAGATTAAATAATAAATACATAATTAATTACATTAAACACATAGGTGAAAATTTCTAAATCTACCTATGGTGAACTAGCTGGTTACAGAATCAACTCTTGCACCCATGAACAACAGCCAGAAAAGCTAGATGATACATAATCACTATTGTGTGAAGGCACCAGAAAGCTACCAAGGCAGAGATGGCCTAATGGAACAAGGTCCCAAATACATGGAAATCCAGAGAGGTGATTGTCCAGTGCTTTGCACAACTGTTCACCTTGAGGCGTTTCCTGTTTCCAAAGTAATGGCTGAGAGACTGACCAGCTACACAGAGCTTCTATCAATCTCAAAAGGCTGAGGAGACAAAAAAAAAAAAAAAAAAAAAAGGAAATTCAGGGCCAGCCAAGGAAAAGAGCTCTAGAAAACACCATGTTTTCGGTTGGGGTCCCCAAAAGAATACAACTTGTGAACAGGGGTGAAAAGAAAAAGCGCAACCATGTCAAGCATGGAGGTGTGCTGTTCCGCCTTCCTTCTGAAGAACCTGCCGCAGGGAAGACTGTGACTGACAGCCCCAGCTGCCGCCCTTTGGATCCATCACCATGTTCATGCAGAGGCCACATTTCCCCATTCCTGCCCAAAGCAGGATTCTTCTAAAAGACAAGTGTTTTTGCCTGGGGACTCTTCACTGGCCTAGAAGAGGAGTTCTTAGATCTGTGCTGCAGTCTGGGGCCCTTCCTTCCAATTCTTTCCTTTCCTCTCTTCTTTCACAGAGGTCAGGCCTGTCTCATGGTCTGAAGTTTTCTCCTGTCCTCTCTTGCTTTCTTCTTTATCCTTTCTAGGCATGGCCCCCAATAAGTCTTCTGCATATCTCATCCTGGTTTAGTATCTGCTTCCATCTTGATGTCTGCTACTAAATATCAATTATCAGACCAAGGCCCGCCTTTAGGTGAAGGCAATCCTTGAGCAGAGATGCAAAAATTCTAAATGAAACAGAAAACCAAATCTGGTGATACATAAAAAGCATCACACATTGTGAACAAGTTTGGTTTAGTCCAGTAATGCAGGGCTGGTTTCACATTTGAAAACTGTATCAACATGATCTACTACATTAAGTGATTAAGGAAGAAAAATCAAAGGATTCATGAGAGAGATATACCACATTCATGGATCAAAACATTCAATATTTCAAATATTCCAGTATTATAAACAATATAAAATCAATCAAAATTCCAACAGAATTTTTTCTTGTGGGTATAGAAACTGAAAATTCAATTCTAAGAAGACTTATTCTACCCAACAGCAACACTTATTATAAAGCCATATTAATTAAGACAGTGTCGTCTTGGTGCAAAGAAAGTGATCAATGGAATAGAACAAAGTTTGGCAAACTTTTTCTGTAAAGAGCCAGACAGTAAATATTTTAGGCTTTCTGGGACACATACAATCTCCGTCGCATATTCTTCTTTTTTTAACAACCCTATAAAAATACAGATCTATTCTTAGCTTGGAAGCTGTACAAAAATGAGCCATGGGTCAATCCCTGGAATAGAAGCAAGTCTAGAAACAGACCTACACACATACACTTTATGATCAAGGTGGTATTACAGAGCTCGAGAGAAAGTATGGACTTTCCACAAAATAGTGTGGGATCAAATCAATATCTACATAGGAAAAAAATTCACCTTTACCTCACACCATATGCAAAAATAATCAATTTTAGGTGAATTGTAGGCTTAATTGTGAATAACACATCTTAAAGATAACACAGGAGGATATCTTCATGACCATGGAGGAGAAAAAAATTCTTAATTAGAACTCATGAACTATTAACCACAAAAGACTGATAATTCACACGACATTAAAATTAGAAACTTCCCTTTATAAAAATTACTAATAAGAAACTGAAAGGCAAGTCACAGGTTGAATTACCTGCCAATTGTATATCACTAACAAAGTCCTCATCCACAATATTTAAAGAATGCCTACAAGTTAATAATAAAAAAGAACTGACAGGTAAAATCCAAATAAAAGGTAATCAACCTCATTAGTCTTCAGGAAATCTAAATTAAAGCCATAGTCCACACCACTGTACATTCACTAGAATGACTAAAATTACAAAGACTGACAATAGCAAGTGTCAGTGAGGATCCAGAGCAAGTGGAACTCTCATACACTGTTGCTGAGTGTATAAATGGGTATGGTCCCCTCAGAAAACTGTTTAGCAGCATCTGCTAAATGTAACCATATGCATACCCACGACCCAGCAATGCCTACATATACATACCCTCTAGAAATGAGTACATGTGTGTACAAAAGTACACATACGAGAATACTCATAGCTGCATTGTTTGAAGTAGCTAAACACTGAAAAAATTCAATGTCAATTAACAGTAGATTGGATAAGTTGTACATATTTTTTAAAAAATCAGCTTTATTGAAGTATAACATACACAAGATAAAAATACCCATTTTAAGTGCAGGGTTCAATAAGTTTAGACAACTGCAAACACCCATGTAACCACTACCATAACCATGATATGGAACACTTCTATTATGCTAACAAGTTCCCTGGTACCCTTTACCAGTCAATTCAGGAGACCACAGAACTGTTTAGAAGAGGATTTTGTTTTGTTTTGTTTAAGAGACATGGTGTTGGCTGGACGCAGTGGCTCACGCCTGTAATCTCAGCACTCTGGGGGGCCAAGGCAGGCAGATCACGAGGTCAGGAGATCAAGGCCATCCTGGCTAACACAGTGAAACCCCGTCTCTACTAAAAATACAAAAAAATTAGCCGGGCGTGGTGGGGAGCGCCTGTAGTCCTAGCTACTTGGGAGGCTGAGGCAGGAGAATGGTGTGAACCCGGAAGGCGGAGCTTGTACTGAGCCAAGATCATGCCACTGTACTCCAGCCTGGGCGACACAGCTAGACTGTCTCAAAAAACAAAATTTTAAAAAAAGAGACAAGGTCTCGCTATTTGCTATGCTGCCCAAGATGGCCTTGAATTCCTGGGTTCAAGCAATCTCTCCATCCTCAGCCTTCCCAGTAACTAGGTCTACAGGTGCAAAACCACCATGCCGACTCACAAACCTGTTTAGATTAGTCTTTCCTAGGATTTTATATAAATGGAACCAGGTACTACTCTTTTGTGCTTTGTTTCTTCCACTCATCAAAATGTTTTTAACAACAAGAACATGAGCAAAATAATAAAAAGTAGATAAATTATATTTTATCAAAATTAAAAACTTTTGTGCAGCAAAGTACATTAAGAAAGTGAAAAAAAAAGGTGAAAAGATGACCTACATAATGGAGGAAAATACATGCGAATCATATATCTGATAAGGACCTGGTAACCAGAATATGTAAAGAATACTTATAGCTCAACAACAAAAAGACAACCCCATTTAAAAATGGGCAATGGATTTGAACAGACATTTCTCCACATAAGATACACAAATGGTGACAAGCACACAAAAAGATGCTCAAAATCATTAGGCATTAAGGAAATACGAATCAAAACCACAATGAGATACCACTTCACACTCACTGGGTTGGCTATAATACAAAAAATGGAAAATAACACATGTTGGTGAGGATGTACAGAAATTAGGACCCTCATTCATGGCTGGTGGAGACATAGAAATGGTGTAGCCACTATGGAAAATGGTTTGGCAGTTCCTCAAAATACAAAACATAGGATTACCATGTGACCCAGCAACTCTACTCCTAGGTATAATCCCCAAAAATTGAAAACAAGAATTCAGACAAACACTTGTACATGCATGTTCACATCAGCATTACTGTCCAAAGAAGATATACAAACGGATCTTTTATTATTATCTACCTTTCAAGGGAACAGAATCCTTTATTTTTTTTCGAGATGGAATTTCACTCTTGTTGCCCAGGCTGGAGTACGATGGCATGCTTGGCTCACTGCAACCTCCACCTCCCGGGTTCAAGCAATTCTCCTGCCTCAGCCTCCTGAGTAGCTGGGATTATAGGCATGTGCCATCACACTCGGCTAATTTTGTATTTTCAGTAGAGATGGGGTTTCTCCATGTTAGTCAGGCTGGTCTCAAACTCCCAACCTCAGGTGATCTGCCCACCTCGGCCTCCCAAAGTGCTGGGATTACAGGGATGAGCCACCGTGCCCGGCCCAGAATACTCGTTCTTACACATTTTCAAGAACGAATTATGCGAGAATAAAGAACTTTCTTTTTTTGTGTTGTAGATACAGAGATCTTGCTATGTTGCCCAGGCAGTTCTCAACCTCCTGGCCTTGGCCTCCCAAAGTGCTGGGATTACAGGTCTGAGCCACTATACCCAGCCAAGAGTAAAGAACTTTATTGAGAAGCTGTGGTAGAAACTTAGAGACTTCCTGAGTTGTAGTCCAGCTCTGCCACCTGCTAGTAACTTAAACACTCTGCATTTTAGTTTCATCATCTGAAATATGGCGGTGATAATAATATCCACCTTAGAAAGCTGTTAAGAGGGTTAAATGAGTTAATCCATGCAAAGTCTTGGACTGCAGCAAGTACGCTGTTAAATTAGCCTCCACCACCACCACCATCATCATTATTGTTATCATCATCATCATCATTATTCTTCCTGCTTCCTAAAATATCCTCAAGAATATTTAAGACACCTGTGATTGTTCTAATGACTAGCATTAAAAGTTCATAAAAAACATACCTAATTAGTATGTTTACCTAACTGCCAGAGAAACTTAGTTTAAATGGCCAATATAGTTAAAAATGACTCTGGGAGGCAGTGGGGCACACCTATAGTCCCAGCTACTTAGGAAGCTGAGGCAGGAAGACGGCTTGAGCTCATAAATTTGAGGCTGCAGTGAGCTATCATCATGCCACTACACTCCAGCCTTGGCACAGAGCAACACCCTCTTACTCGTTTAAAAAAAAAAAAAAAGAAAGAAAAAAAGATGCTCAAGGGTTCAGTGAATGCTCCTTCCCAAAGCCTTCAGAAGAGATCCATGTAATGCTGCTACACATTTTGAAAGCAATTCTAAACATGCTTCTGATACCCCACCCAAAGCCTTAGATCATGGACCATGCTTGAAAAGTCTCCCATCAGTACAGGATACCTTTACCAAATGAGGTTTTGCCAAGGTTATTGCTGAATATCAATCCAACACTGGTGGAAACTCAGTTTCTAATAGTGTTTTATAATATCCAGATCTCTTTGATATTATATCTGATTTTTTGCACCAAGGAATGAAATGCTTACAATCCTCCATTCCCAATATAACATCATACACTTTCTGCATTAAATAGCCTAAAATCCTCTTCTCTGAATATTTTCTTTTGTTTATCAATGGTGCAGGATTTTGAAGAAAGTTACTGCACATATCTCCTTAATCAAAATTGACGTATGTAGCGGAAGAGCTCTGCTCATCAGTATATCACAGTAAGCTAAATATCTGATGTTCTGCTCAGGCTCCCATGCTGGAGCCAGGGCTTCGACCACTGTCATCAACTTTGGATGGCATCCTGAGACCACCCTTCTCTCAAGGCCATCTGACCAGTTCGAGCTGCCGAAAGACTCACAGAAGCTGGCTGCCACCATCCCACTACTCTTAATATTCATAAATTCTGTAAAATATTATTTATATTATAATTATATTATATTAGAACATAATGTTATACTATATTGTTATATTATATTATAAATTATTATTTATGTTCTCCAGAAATTGAAGGGAATACAGGATGTCAGCAAGGTATTAATTATCCACAAGCAACTATTACCACAAAAAAAATATTATTTTACTTAACCTTTTTCTTATAAAACATCTGCATCATAGTACAGAAAACTGACCAACAAGAAGAAAAAATACCTTTAAAATATGAGTGCACACATAAAGGATATGAGAAACATAACAAAATGCAATCACTGGGTAAGTAAAATAATCAGAAAATTAAATGGCTCAGTATTTCTTGGTTGATAAGAAAGAAACAAGAAAATTAAGTGGCAAAAGAGATTTCACTAAATTGCCAAAAGGGAAGAAGACCAAAACAAAATCGTTCAACTGTTTAACAGAATTTTGGCATTATAACAGCATCTCTTAGGAGTTTGAATAAAATGCTGGCAATTATTTTCTCTCCAGTGATTCTAGGCTTTGACTGTGATCATTACACTGGAGGCTCCGATTCAACTAAACTAACACAAAATTCTACATAAAAGGATTTCATGATCTCAATATGCTTGAAAATAAGTTTTCAAAAGAAATGAGACAGTAAGATAAAAATCATAACATTCTGTTGAATTAAAATACTAAATTACATATAGTTTGTCTCTGAATAGATTGCATTCAAAAACTGACTTGTAAACAATTGTCTAGAAGTTAGAAGAAATTTTTTTCACATACAATATGGTATAACTGTTGATCAGGTTATTTGCAATGATATCATAACTATTATACTTAGGGCTAAACAGGCCTTTGTGAAATAGCCTGTGACCCCAACTATCAATTGGGATGCCAAGATCAAACTCACACTTGGAAAGCAAAGGTGCAATCAAAGTAGGTGGAGCACTAGGACTCCATAACCTCATTAAGCTTTGCAGGTCCACAGCTAGCCAAGTACTGAAACTGAGTAACAAGTGATGGTTGCTCCTGCAAAGTGTTCACAGCCTCTAAACTTGGGATCTCCTTGACCTTTCTCCATGCAGGATTCACAGAATTAATTTCATAACATACTAAATATACCCTATATTTATCTTCTAATTCTTAACACTACATAAGTCACATCCTTTTTTAAGACTAGAATTATTTTTAAAATAAAATTAAAGAAATGAGGAAGGGGACTTAAAAAGATGTTAACAGAAGTAAGATGGCAGAATTATAAGATGGACCTAAGAGTTAGACACAACTGATTTGGAAATCCAGTTACTATCACTTACTAGCTATGTGATTGTAGGCAAGTTATTTCTCAGCCTCAGTTCCCTCATCTACAAAATAGGAATATTATTTTGTAGGAATATAGGAAATCTCACACCTTACAGGGTTAGAGTGAAGGAAATAGGAATATCTCACATCTTACAGGGTTAGACTGAGGATTGAAGACGATTAAAATATATATTATGATGCCTGGAACAGATTAAGTTCTCAGTCATGTGCTAATTTCCACCACTCTCCCAATCCACTCCCCAGAATCAAGCAGTTCTTCCAAATATATTACAATTATATTATAAATCGCTTTCTCCAAATACTCTCATACCTTTTCATATTCTTCTTCGCTTAGGAAGAAAACTACAGATCTGGACTTAATAAATACCCAACTTTGTTGAACTTTGCTTCAGAAGAGGTAAGGTACCTAAATTTCTATTTCTCCCATTTTAAAGGCTTAGTTTTGTGATTTTTGAAATTATCTTATTAGTCTTTTTTTTTTTTTTTTTGAGGCGGAGTTTCGCTCTGTCGCCCAAGCTGGAGTGCAGTGGCCGGATCTCAGCTCACTGCAAGCTCCGCCTCCCGGGTTCACGCCATTCTCCTGCCTCAGCCTCCCGAGTAGCTGGGACTACAGGCGCCCGCCACCTCGCCCGGCTAGATTTTTTTTGTATTTTTTAGTAGAGACGGGGTTTCACCGGGTTAGCCAGGATGGTCTTGATCTCCTGACCTCGTGATCCGCCCGTCTCGGCCTCCCAAAGTGCTGGGATTACAGGCTTGAGCCACCGCGCCCGGCCTCTTATTAGTCTTTTAACTAGCTAATTGATTTACCTTTTTGTTAACCTCACTTATCATTATTTTCTCCCTCAATCTGTTAGACCTCTGATGGTAAACTTTTACTACATTTCCATTACAGTTGTCCCGTGAGCAATGGGTTTGAACTCTGTAGATCTGCGGATTTTTTTTTTTTCCAGTAAAAATATGGTATTCACAGTAACACAAGGATGCAAAAGCTGTGTTTCCAATACATGGGTTCCATAGGGTCTATTACAGGACATGAGAGTGTGCAGATCAGTACATATGTGGGTGGTCCTGGAAGCAATCCCCTGGGTACATCAAGGGATGACTGTATTTACATCCTTCATGGACTTTTTCTTTTAGCCATTTTATCTTCTAGTTATTATATTAACTCTATATTTTCTTACGATGTAACTTTTCTTACTTAGGATTATCCCTTAATCAACATCATAAAATGTCAGTAGAGCAACCAGATAATTTAACCTCACACTATAGCAGTAACTCAGTTCAGAACTCAAGTTCAGCTACAAGGGATAATAATCATAAAAGATCACTGGATATGCAGCCTTGAATATCCATTCTTCTAAACGCTTTGAATGTTGTCACTGGATCAAGCCAGACTCATGGGGACCTATACACTTGGACCACAATGCTTTGGTGCCCATCACTTTAAACCAGGGTTTCTTGCCCTTGCATTATTAATATTTGGGACCAGGTAATAGTAATAACTATTATTATTATTTTGAGACAGACTCTCTTGCTCTGTCATCCACATTAGAGTACAGTGGTGCGATCTTGGCTCACTGCAACCTCTGCCTCCCAGGTTCAAGCGATTCTCCTGCCTCAGCCTCGTGAGTGGCTGGGATTAGAAGCGTGCACCCCCACCCCTGGATAACTTTTTGTATTTTTAGCAGAGAAGAGGTTTCACCATGTTGGCCAGGCTGGTCTCAAACTTCCGACCTCAAATGATCCGCCCACCTCAGCCTTCAAAAGTGCTGGGGTTACAGGCGTGAGCCACTGGGCCTGACCCAGATGATTCTTTGTTGTGGGGGGCTGCCCTGTGCACTGTTTCAACAGCACCTCTGGCCTCTATCCACCAGATGCCAATACACACTCCCCCTCTCCCAATTGTGATCAAGATGCGTATAAAGAGGGTACATTAGCATATACCCTCCAGGGAGCAATATCATCCCCAGCTGAGAAGTGCTTTAAGCTGAATGAGACCTTGGGGTTTGCAGTCAGCTTACACTGAGGAACCACTTTAAAAACAGCCGTAAGAAGAAATGGTGTTGAAAATATCATCTACTGTATCACTGTTTGTTTTCCAAGGGAGAAACCTGTCTCAGACCTCAGTGCAAACAGAATGTTTTTTCTTAGGAATAATGTGTATCCTTAACTGATCATATTCTCATCTTTTCTATGGCCACTGGCAAGCTCAAAAGCAAACTTACAGCCCAGCTTTAATAACAGTATAGGACCAGCCGGGTGCAGTGGCTCACACCTGTAACCCCAGCACTTTGGGAGGCCGAGGCTGGCAGATCACGAGGTCAAGAGATAGAGACCATCCAGGCCAACATGGTGAAACCCTGTTTCTACTAAAAATACAAAGTGGGTGTGGTGGCGCGCACTTTTAGTCCCAGCTACTCGGGGTAGGGGTGGGGGGGTGAGGCAGGAGAATCGCTTGAACCCAGGAGAAGGAGGTTGCATTGAGCTGAGATCATGCCACGGCACTCCAGCCTGGCGACAGAGTGAGACTCCATCTCAAAAAATAATAGTAACAACAATAACAGTCTAGGACCTAAAGCATGAACTTACATGTACTAAATCTTCTGAATGTGAATTTAATTCATTTTTTACCGTAAACTCTTGACCTTGTATTTTATCTTGCTATAAATAAGGTATTTCTTCATGTGGCCATAAACTCTTTTTCTGAGTGAAATTAAGCATATATTAATAATTAAAATAGGCAAACTGTTATCTTCTCCAGCAGATCATACCCTTCAGGCTCACTCTATTATTCCTCTTCAAATCACCTTCTGCTGAATCTACAATAGATCTTCTGGTTTTCCCTTATAAATATTCAAGTTTATTCTCCCTAGCCAAAGCACAAACTAAATCCATTCACTTCAGTGAGCTATGTCAGACACATGATGATCTGCATGAAGTTTTATAACAATGTCTTTCTACATTTATTCAAAGTATATTCCTCTCATAAGAGGCATGAACTCTAGATGCTGTGTGTCCAGTAGGTTGTCCAGGCATCAGCACATCAGCCTTTAGGATGATGGGAAGATGGAGTACCTATATCCTCTTTTCTCTTGCTGATGCCAGCTTTGTGAGTTTTCCCTTTCCCCACTAAGGCTTACTTCTAACCCATGCCAAGTAGCATTTGGAATTCATCCTAAACCCTGGTCCATGACAGATGGTGATGCAGGAGTGGCTCATCTTGTACCAGCGACAACTATGAAGAGTCCTGCCTGGCTCTACACCCTCAGATTACTTCTGATAGTGCAAAAAAAAAAAAAAAAAAAAAAAAAAAAGCCATTTCCTTCTCATTTTAACCCATAACCTTTTCAAGACCTCAAACGGTTGTTACAAAGGTCCATTAACAGGTTGAGTGGTTAAACAATTTGTGGTATATTCATGCAAATGAAAAAAAAGTAGTACTATACACATAATAGTACCCATACACATAATACAGTGAAGGTCAAAAATATTGTGCCTGACAAAAAAGTACATGCTGTATTATTTCACTTATTTAAAAAAAAATCTAGAAGAGGCAAAAATTAACCTATATAGTGATAAAAATCAGATCAGTGATTGAAGACAGGAGAATAAAAAGGAGCACAAGGGAACTTTATGGAATGATGGAAAGGTTGTTTTTGATATCACATCTTAATCGGGATAGTGATTTCACAGTTATATATTCATCAAAACTTACCAAACTGTACACTTACAATAGATGCAAATGTGGTATTCTTGCTAAACATGTATGACCTTGAACTAATGAGAAAACATCAGATAAACTGAAAATGAAGGACATTCTATAAAATAACTGATCAGTACTAGTAATAAAATACAAGGAAAGACTATAGGGACACGACATGTGAATACAATGAGGGATTCTGGAAGAGAACAAGGATACTAGCAGAAAAACTGGTGACATCCAAATAAAGTCTGTAGTTTATACAGTAGTCCTGTATCAATGCTAATTGCTTAGTTTTGTTGATGGCACCACGGTATTGTAAAATTTTTTTGTTTTGTTTTGTTTGAGACGGAGTCTCGCTCTGTCGCCCAGGCTGGAGTGCAGTGGTGTGATCTCGGCTCACTGCAAGCTCCGCCTCCCGAGTTCACGCTATTCTCCTGCCTCAGCCTCCCGAGTAGCTGGGACTACAGGCACCAGTCACCACACCCAGCTAGTTTTTAGTATTTTTAGTAGAGATAGGGTTTTCACCGTGTTAGCCAGGATGGTCTCGATCTCCTGACCTCGTGATCCGCCCGCCTCAGCCTCCCAAAGTGCTGGGATTACAGGTGTGAACCACCACGCCCAGCCCCCCATGGTATTGTAAGTTTTTAACACTAGAGAAAGTAAAATAAAGGATACATGAAAATTCTCTGTACTATTTTTGCAACTTTGTTGTTGAAAATTATCTAGAAATAAAAGTTTTTAATGGGTGCATTTTGTTGAGTGTGAATTTTAACTCGTTCAAGTTGATTTAAAATCAGTTATTAAGAAATAATTTTATCTCCAGCCTGACTGTCCTTTCACATTCATTAATGTTTAAATCAACAGTAACATTAACTACAAGAATAACCCAAACCCTCTTCTTTTCAATATTCGACTCAATAAACCTAATTGATAAAACACATAGCATTCCTTACCTAAAATAATCACCTCATTTAGAAAGATTACTAATTGAAATAAAAATCTTAAGTACTCTCCTTGGAATTATGATATATTCCTCCACAAAAACACATACAATTAACAATAAAATCTTTACATGTTCAAATTAAGATGAGACAATGGAATTCATTAAACTTTGAAGTCCACAGTAAAAAACATTTAATTCTATGACTCTCACACCTAAGAATTATTATACATTTGAACACTAAAAATTATATCATCTCATTTAGTATCACTTAAAGAACAGAAAGAAATGGGTAGAAAAACATTGAGACAAATTAAAAGGTTTATAGCATACCTCCTCTGTTTCCATTTTCTTCATCCTACAAATAAAAATATATATATACATACATAAGTATACATTTATAAACTCTTGTTAATCACAGCAAGGCTCATTTTAATTCAAACTGACTTCCCTAAATTGTGCCAATTACGATCTCACCTACAATATTCTTAATTGATCATATTATCTTCTTTTCTATAGCCACTGCAAGCTCAAAAGCAAACGAATAGCCCATCTTCAATAACAGTATAGGAAGTACCTTTTACTGGAAAGATAAGAGTTTTCACAGACAGAGATAACAAGGCTGTGGGTGAAGCCAACTTAGAGGTAGGACGTCAGTTCAGTTTTTGGCATTTGAGGGTGAGCTTTCTAATGGAGTCAACTTGTCAAGTAGGCAGTTGGATAGAAGGAAAGGCCAGGTCATCGCTTACTGTACCACACTTAAACGTGCCTTTAGGGGATATTACAGGACCCAGAGCTGTCTATATAAATGGACTGGTCCCAAATTGCTACATATTTAAGTTCTTGTATTCAATTTTGAAGTTTATCTACTTGGTCTCTTTCATTGTTACCGAGCTGTCTTGCTGCCATGTTATCTACCTCTAGCTGGAAAACTAGAAAAGGAACCTTTAAAAACTAATCTAAAAATACATTTTTTCAAATATTTGCTGAGCCTCTACCATACTGGAGCTACCATGTACCTCACAAAGAAAAACAGACATTGGGTGAAGGGCTGATAATTTATGACATAATTTTTTGACCTTTATTTAGGCTGCCCAGTGTTTTTTTTTTTTTTTCTTCTGATTATAAGATCTGGTCTGAGACTGAAGTTGCCAGCTAAGTGACAAAATATGGACACTGTTATATTAATTACACATTTTCTAAAAGCTATACAATATTAAAATTTTTAATTCATTTGAAGTGAATTGATAAAATTTCTTAATTAAAATGGAAAAGATTCCAATATATATTTTCCATGTAAAATTTACAAGACAGAGCCCTATTTGCAAGAACATCTGTATTTAATAATAGCATTAATAGCTAAAATTTATTGAGCAATTACAGTGTCAATTTCTACATTAAGTGTGTTACAACTACTGTATCATTTAATCATTACACAGCCTGTAAAGAGGGTACTGCTATTGTCTGTTAGTTAGCTTATCCAAGGTCACAGATCTAACAGGAGGCAGAAATGGAATTCAAATCCAGGCTCTTTTGACGCCAGTGACCATGCTGTTAACAAGTGTAAGCATGTCCTAGAATACCATCATTTCATGCAAAGTTGTTTTGTTGTAACGTTCACGAGAAAAATTAATTCCCCATTGGGGTTCTGTATGTGTGAAGTTTCCACATTCTCCCCACTGTGTGGGTTTTCTCTAGGTACTGTGGTTCCCTCCCACATGCCAAAACTGTGCCTGTTCGATTTACAGGTGTGCCCACATTGTCCCGGTCTGAATGAGTGCAGCTGTGTGTGTGCTCTGCAATGGGATGGACAGCGTCCTGTCCAGGGTTAGGTCCCACCTCGCGCTCTGAGCTGCATGAACTGCCAGGATACGCTCCAGCCACCCTCAAATCTGGACTTGTTTTTATAACTCTTTCTTAAGTGTGTAAACACCTCACATTTACTTCAATGTTTAATACTGGAAATGTTTTGGTCTTTATTTACAAGTTTGGTGATTTTTTTTTTTTGACCAGAAATATGCCAAGTAAACTCTAGCCAACATAAGATCAGTTATCAATTAAATACGTTTCACTTAAAGTTGTAGTTTCCAAAAATCAACTGACAATGTTAAGTGAGGATTTATTGTAGTATGCTACTAAAATTTCTAGAAATATTTTCCAATAATAATAATACATGTTTATATAAGTTTGGTAAAATTATCTTATAAAACATTGTACTACCTATATGTTCATCATGACCCAAAGTTCTTATTCAAAACAAAACCAAAACAAAGCCAAAAAAAATACACAATCCTAATGTAATTATCAAGTGCTCTCATATGTGACCTAATGCATAAGTAACACTGAGACTTTTTAATATCAATTAGATTCTTAAGAGATGAAAACCCAAACAGATAAATTTCACTCCAAAGGTAGCAATTATATACAATCCTTAAAAGATATTCAGTTGTTTCCTGTTATCTCAGTGTTAAAGTAACCAAATATTAAAAAATTAATTGAAAAAAAGAAAAGAAAAAATAAGCTATTCCGTATTTCAAAAAAAGCATATCCTGTAGGACATTACTAGAAAGACATATGTAACCAAAAAATAATTTAAAACTGTGGTCTCTAGATACAAATATAGACACTACTTTTTAAAAGACAGTTTAGCAGTCATAGATATTTAGAATTAGAAAAGACTTTCTCATACCCTAGTTCAATTCCTACAAATGAAAATGGAAATCTAGAGGTCAAAAGAAGTGGCCTGGCCAGGGTCTCATAACTCTTCTGAATATCATTATTTCCATTATGCTACTGTGTAACAGTTCAGCATCAAGCATGCATATTGGTCAAATTCAAATCCCAGATCAACTATTTATCTGTTTTATGACCCGGATCAGTTTCCACATCTGTTATATGGGGCCAATAATACCAACTGCTCCACAGGATTCTGGTGTGGATAAAGTAAGATAACGCTTATAACAAATGGTAAGGAACACAGAGCAAGTACTCAGTGTGTCAACTGCACTTATAATTATCTCAGGCTGTCCTTTTCAGGCTGTGTTACTGTCCACTGAAGCCTGTCAATGTAATTCATTCTGATGAGAAGCTGTGTTTCTAAATTCTAACATGCCATCATATTACGTATCTGAAAGTTAAGTACTGTTCTACTAATTTTCTATAACTGCTGGAATATTTTAGTGAACCATTTCCTCTGCAGAGTCTGCCCAGAAAACTCACTAACAGTTACATATTAGAAAAAGTAGAATGAAGTCTGGAATTAGAAGTCCTTAAAAAATATAGATTTGGAGTTTAGAATCAATATGATCTTTCAGAGAAGACTAAAGTTTTGTTTTGTTCTTCAAGATGGGAAAATACCTAAAAGGAGTAAAATAATATAATAAAAATTCAAATGTAATGCTTAATTCTTTTAAGACAGAAAAAAGGCCAGAGGGAAGGAAGAGAAAGACTAGAAGGGGATAGGAATGGCCTTGTGGTTTTTTTTCAAGTTGTTGTAACTATTTATCTTACCTTGTATGAAAATTGAATTGCAGACTCTGGGGGATAAACAATAAAATGTCTTAATGTAAACCCAAAGCCTTGAGATGTTCTTTTCAACATAACTGTTTTGGGACCTGGCCAGGAGAATGTTTCATCTTCGGACAGTGATACAGTTTCACTTTGTTCTTTTCCATCTTTATTTTTTGAGACCTAAAGTGAAAAGATATGTAAAAGTTAATGACATAACACAATAAACTTCCTCACCTAAAAAAAATTCTATGTAAATATGTTAATACCTAAGCGCCCATATGAACTATTTTCGGTTGCATAAATTATACAAAGCATGCAATTATCAAAACCTAGAGCTTTTTTCTAGAAAATCATGCTATACAAAATTAGTCAGAAGAAAGAACACTCAGAAAATAGAAATATAATTGCTAAAATTAGAAATGCAATAGAAAGAATGAAAGATAATACCAAAGAAATTTTAAAGAGCACTATGGATTAAGAAACAGAAAGCATGAAAGAAGAGATACAAAACTGACCAAGAAAGAAACCTAAACCTTATATGATAGTCCAACAGCAACAAAGGACATTAGAAAATAACAGAAAAGGTCTTCAGGTTCTGAGCACAAATTCAATATCCACATAGATAATCCTTCTGATACCCTGGCCTTCTTGTTCTTTGACCTCCTCTCCTCCACTCTGCTTTTACTTGGGCATGACTGAAACCCCCTTACAAGCCCAAATGAAGAATCCCTGCTAGAACCACCACCTATTATTAGTTCACTATTTAGTTCATTCCCTCTCATTCCCCAGCCCTTACAATTCTTCAATCTGGAGCTGACCCTACCACCCTTTCCCTGTCCCTCATCACCCCATGTTCTCACTTTCCTCTTAAGCTAGCTTCAACTCACTCCTTTACTCTCTCCCACTTCCTCCAAGTTGCCTGACAAAACCTAACCCTGGATAAATCAACACGGCCTACTCCGGGCCTGCTGCACTTATGCAGGCGAACATGGGTGGAGAAAAACAAAAAACTAAGCTATTTCACTCTAAGTTCATGACTATCAACCTCAAGAGAGCCTTTAGTGTTGTCTGTCAATAGTGCAACATTTCTCTCTGGTCATTCATCCTAGATGACTATTTCATCCCTTTTCCCCACCCTCACCTGCAGCAGATCGTCCTGCTTTCAATTACACTCAGAAAACAGAAGCAATAAAATGAGAACTGAATCGCCTGCCATGATCACCCCACCAACCTGCAACCGTGCCCATGTTCCCCTGCCTTCCCTTCTGCTATGATGGATGAGCCGTCCCTTCTCCCAAGGCGCCAGCAGTTGAGATGAGATCCTCCCCTCTTACTATTCAAAGATACAGGTCCAACAATTCTCCCCTCTCTCTTTTGCATCACTTATTCTCTCTTTACTATATACAGCATTCCCATTTGCATACACGTATTTTGTAATTTCTTTAATCTTAACAAAATCTTTTTTTTTTTTTTTTTTTTTTTGGGACAGGGTCTTGCTCTGTGGCCTGGGCTGGAATGCAGTGGCATGATTGTGGTTCATTGCAGACTGGATCACGGGGGCTCAGGAGATACTCCCGCCTCACCCTCCTAGGTAGGTGGGACTACAGGTGAATGTCACCACGCTAATTTTTTCTTTCTTTCTTTCTTTCTTTCTTTCTTTCTTTCTTTCTTTTTTTTGTAGAGACAAGGTCTCACTATGTTGCTCAGGCCTGTCTTGAGCTCCTGTGCTCAAGCAATCCTCCTGCCTCAGCCTCCCAAAGTGGTGGGATTACAGGTGTGAGCCACCACACCTGGCCAAAATCCTCTCTTGATCACACACACCCCTCTCCAGCTACCACCTCGTTTGTCTGCTTCTCTTTGGAGCAAAACTCCTTAAAAGTTATCTGTACTTGCTGTTTCCAATTATTTTCCTTCCATTTCTCTGAAATCCCTTTAAAGCAGGCTTTTATCTGCCTAACTCCCAGAAACTGCTCTTCTCAGGCTCACCCACGACTTCCACATTTTAAACTGAATGATCAATTCTCAGTTCTCATCTTATGTGCACCTTATTGGCACAGGGATCACTTCTTCCTTCTTGAAGAATTTTCTCCACTTGACTTCTCACACTGATTTTTCTTCCAACTCACAGGCGACTTTGTCTCAGGCTCCTTTGTTTTCATCTGCTAAGTTTCTGAACCTGGAGGCACCCAGGGCTCAGTCTATGGACTTCTCTAGCTATACTCTGTCTTTTGGTGATTTCATTCCATTTACTACATTAAACAAGGACTATATGCAAATGACTCCCAAATTTGTATTTCTAGCCCAAGCCTCTCTCCAACCTGATAGGTATCTTACACTTAACATGTTTGTATAGCTACTAAGATTTTGTTTTAAATTACAACTCCAAGTTAATCCCAGCATTTTGAAAAGGTCACCTTTATTGAATTGCAAATACTTGAATAGTCTTGCTTCTATTATATTGTTTATTATCTTCCACCAGTGAGTCTATCTACTCTGCCACAATAATTTGCCTCATATAAAGGTGAAAAAGTAACTAGGTGGTAACACTGCCCAGCCAAACTCCAAACTTGCGGTAGGGGTGGCCATATGATTGAGTTCTAGTAAATGGAATGTTAATGAAAGTAGTAATACAGTACACCCAAAAAAAAAAAAAAAAAAAAAAAAAAAAAGCAATTCCATATACTAGCAATAAGCAACTGGAAATTTAAAGCTTTTTAAAATACCATTTATAATTACATTAAAAATATGAAATATTTAGGGATAAATCTGACAAAGGGTTTGTAAGATCTACAGACTGAAACTCTAAAACATTAAGAGATATTAAAGCATAAATAAAGAGAGATATACCATGTCCATGACTTAGAAGACTCAGCATTGTTACAATGTTAACTCTCCCTAAACTGATCTATAAATCCAGTGCAATCCCAATCAAAATCTCAGGAGATTTTTGTGTGGAAACTGCTATGGTATTTCTAAAATCCACTTTATAATGCTAAGAACCTAAAATAGCCAAAACAACTTCAAAAAAGAACAAAGTTGGAACACTCAGACTACAAATCTTCAAGACTTACAAAGCTACAGTAATCAACAGTACAGTATTGGCATCAAGATACACAGATTTACAGAACAGAATATGGAGTCCTGCTCTAGACCCATAACCACATGATGCTGTCATTCTACTCCTAGGTATTTATCCAAAAGAAGCATGAACTCATGTCAATATTGTACAAGTATAATAAAAATACTTGAAACACAAATCGCCCTGGAACGACTGTGTGGAGGCTATGTGCAAGAAAAGAACAGAACTTTGATCCATAACTCGTATCACAAACAAAAATTAACTCAAATGATCATACACCTAGGCCGGCCACAGTGGCCCATACCTGTAATCCCACCACTTTGGGAGGCCGAGGCAGGTGGATCACTGGAGGCCAGGAGTTCAAGACCAGCCTGGCCAACATGGTGAAATCCTGTCTCTACTAAAAACACAAAAATTAGCTGGGTGTGGTGGCACAAACCTATAATTCTCACTACTTGAGAGGCTGAGGCAGGAGAATTGCTTGAACTCAGAAGGCGGAGGTTGTAGTGAGCCGAGATTGTATCACTGCACTCCAGCCTGGATGGGGAGTGAAACTCTGTCTCAAAAAAGTCAAATAAAATAAATGATCATAAACCTAAATAACACTTAAAACTATGAAACTTCTGGAAGAAAACGGGAAAATCTTTACGAACTCAGGTTAAGATTTCTTAGCTATAACCCGAAGGAACATAATCCATTAACAGAAACAACAAAAAAATATTCATTGGAAGAATATACAATGAATTTTTTAAAAAAGATAAATGAAACTTCATCAAAATTAAGACCCTCTGCCCTTTGAAAGACACTTCTTGGCCAGCCATGGTGGCTCACACCTGTAATCCCAGCACTTTGGGAGTCTGAGGCAGAAGGATCTCAGCCAGGAGTTTGAGACCTGCCTGAGCAACACAGGGAGACCCTGTCTCTACACAAAATTTAAAAATTAGCTAGGCAGCCTGGCACAGTGGCTCACGCCTGTAATCCCAGCACTTTGGGAGGCTAAAGTGGGTGGATCATCTGAGGTCAGGATTTCAAGACCAGTCTGGCCAACATGGTGAAACCCCATCTCTAATACAAAAATTAGCCAGGTGTGGCATGTGCCTGTGATCCCAGCTACTCAGGAGGCTGAGGCAGGAGAATCGCTTGAACCAGGGAGGTGGAGGTTGCACCAAGCCGAGATCATGCTACTGCACTCTAGCCTGGGCAACAGAGCCAGACTGTCTCAAAACAAACAAACAAACAAATTAGCCAGGTGTGGTGGTGCATGCCTGTTGTCCCAGCTACCAGGAGGCTAAGGCACGAGAATCACCTGAGCCCAGGAGGATGAAGCTACAGTGAGCTGTGATCACACCACTCCAGCCTGGGTTACAGAATGAAACCCTGTCTCAAAATATATATATATTTTATGAAAAGTATATACACACATACATATACATACATATATATACACACTTACACTTTTATGAAAACGAAAAGGCAAGCCATAGAATGGGAGAATATATTTGCAAATAATGTATCTGATAAAGGACTTGTATCTAGAATACATAAGGAACTCTCAAAATTCAATAATGGAAATGCAAACTAAAAACCATAATGAAATACCACTGCACATATAATAGATGTGCTATATAAAAATTAACCATACCGAGTGTTGGTCAGGATATGAAGCAACTAGAGCTCTCAGACACTGCTAGTGGGAATGTAAAATGGTGGAAAACCGTCTGACAGTTTCTTAAACATACACCTAACATATGACACAGCCATTCTACTTATAGAGAAACTGAAAGCATATGTCAACATAAAGACTTGTACATAAATGTGCATAGCAACTTTGTTATAGCCACCAACAGGAAAACTACTGAAATATTTCAACAACAGATAAATGGATGAACTGTGACACAGCCAAACAACAGAATGCTACTTAGCAATAAAATGAAATCAACTACTGATATATGTAGCAATATGTTAATTAGGCTTAGTTAAAGAACCCAGACAAAAGAGGGGGAGGAGGAGAAGGAGTACACACTGTATGCTCCATTTATATAAATCCTAGAAAAATTCTAAATACTAGTCTATACTGACTGAAAGCAGATTAGCAGTTGCTCTGGGTGGGTGTAAGGATGGAGATTACAAAGGGTCATGAGGAAATGTGGAGGGCGGTGAATAATCTTGACTGTGGTGATGTTTTCACTGGTGCATACCTATGTATAAACTTACTGAACTGTACAGTTTACACATGTACAGTTGACTATATATCAAACATATCTCAATAAAGACATTTAAACAAAAGCAGCAGCAATAGGATGCTAATCATGAAACTCAAGAAAGTGGTTATCCTGGGGGGATAAGAATGTGTGAATGAGGAAGCATGGGGCTGAGATCTGGGGAAAACACACACATTACTCCAACAGCATGGGTAATTTATAAGTTAAGATCTGTGGGGAGTTCCTAAGGGGTCATTTTATTATACCATATTAAGTCAATATGATATACAAAATGATATATATGTATGCTTCTTTTTGTATATAGCAAATATAAACATAAAAAGTAGACTGGGTTCACTGGCTCACACCTGTAATCACAGCACTTTGGGAGGCTGAGGTGGGCGGATCACCTGTGGTCAGGAGTTTGAGACTAGCCTGGCCAACACGGTGAAACCCCGTCTTTACTAAAAACACAAAAATTAGCTGAGTGCAATGGCACGTGCCTGTAATCCCAGATACCTGGGAGGATGAGGCAGGAGAATCACTGGAACCCAGGAGGCGGAGGCTGCAGTGAGCCAAGATGGCGCCACTGCACTCCAGCCTGGACGACACAGCGAGAGACTCTGTGTCAAAAAAATAAAATAAAATAAAAATAAAGAGTAAAAATGATTGTAGAATTTAACATTGGAAAAAATAATTACTCATTGTTTCCTATCTCCCATCATTTTTTAGAACACAAGATTCTATTTTGATTCTATCTCGTTTTTTCCAACTTTCATTGTAGGTTCTGAGTGTATATGTGCAGTTTTGTTACAAAGGTATATTGCACTGCTGCATGCTGCTGAGGACTGGCATAGGAATGTGACTCTCTCTTTTTATCTGACCCAGAATTTTAATTTTCAGTTTAGCATTATGGTTCAGAACATAGGCTCACATTCTCACTCATAAGTGGGAGTTAAACAATGGGTACACATGGACATACAGAGGGGAAAAATAGATACTGGAGACTCCAAAAGCGGGGAAGGTGGAAGGGGATGAGGGGGAAAATTATCTGTACAATGTTCGCTATTCAGGTGACGGTTATGCTAAATGCCCAGACTTCACCACTATGCAATATACCCATGTAACAAAACTGCACTTGTACCCCCTAAATCTATAAACCTAATTTGAAAAAAAGAACATAGGATTTGGAGATTTTGAGTCAGCTCAATTGGTCACTAACTCTGGCTCTGCCATTTGCAGTTTTCTAGTTGCAATTATTTAACCTCTCTAAGCCTGTTTTCTCATCATTAAAATAAGAATAAAAGCACTTCTCCCAAAGAATGAATGTGGATTAAATGCGAAATGCATATGAAGAGCTGAGTATATAAACATTTCATAAATATTAACTCCAGGCCAGGCGTGGTGGCTCACACCTGTAATCCCAGCACTTTGGGAGGCTGAGGTAGGCAGATCACGAGGTCAGAAGTTTGAGATCAGCCTGGCCAAAGAGACCAGCCTGGACAACATGGTGAAGACCCGTCTCTACTAAAAATACAAAAATTAGCTGGGCGTGGTGGTGGGCATCTGTAATCCCAGCTACTTGGGCGGCTGAGGCAGGAGAATTACTTGAACCCGGGAGGCGGAGGTTGCAGTGAGCCAAGATCGCGCCATTGCACTCCAGCCTAAGCGACAGAGTGAGACTCCGACTCTAAATAAATAAATATTAACTCCTCATTCTTTCTCTGCAAGCTCCATTGTCTTTTCAAATCTGTTTTTCCTGATGGCTCTTTAAATCACAATCTCTCACAACACTTTAACATACTTGTGTGTAAAATGAAACTGGAAAGATGCATCAAAGCAAATAATGGAGCACTGGAAAAAACTGGGTTAGCAATCAATAGTGTAAGTAAGAAATAAGAAAATAAGTAACTGAATCTTGGATGAACTGCTAACTTTTTCCTCCTTATTTTTAGCTATTTGTGTGAATGAAGTCTCTGAAGTCATCTACGAGGCTATGTATATTTGAAACTATGTATCATATTTATCATAAATCCATTGTAGTTTATCCCCCACTTCTAGGATTTAGCAGGGTATAACATGAGAGACTCAAGCTAAGTTCCAAGCAACTGCAAAAGCAAGCATATGATTAGGTAGGGTTTGTAGGGTAAGAGTTATTCTAGGCTTAGTTTCCCAAATAGTCTAGTTAAGCTGTAAGTAATGACTGGATCCTCCTTTTGAGATCCAAATGAGAGTTCATTGTATACATGCAGATCACGGTCTCACTGACACACTCTCTCTTCACTCATTCAGTAAATAAATATTTATTGGGGACCTACTATTTACCCAACCTTGTTCCACAGAGTAGATACACGGATGAATAAAACAGTCATTAAAATTTTAGTTCTTTTTTTAATTAAGCCTCTCATTTTGAGACAACTACAGATTCACAGGCAGTTTTAAGAAATAATACACAGTCAGGCATGGTGGCTCATGCCTGTAATCCCAGCACGTAGGGAGGCAGAGGTGGGGCAGTTTGAGATCAAGAGTTCAAGACCAGCCTGGGCAACACAGTGAGACCTCACTCTCCACAAAAAGGAAAAAGGAAAAAAAAAAAAGAAAGAGGGAAAGATACAGAGAGATCCTATGTAATCTTTATGTAATTTCCTTCAACAATTAACTTCTTAGAAAACTACAGTACAATATCACAACCAGGTTACTGACCCAGATACAATCCACTCGTGCTATTCTTATTTCTCCAGTTTTATTTGTATTCATTGTGTGTTTAGTTCTATGCAGTGTTATCACTTTATGTAAGTGTATATACTCATCACACCAATCAAGATACGGAAGTGTTGCATCCCCACAAGGATCTCTCTTGTTGCCCTTTTGTAACTATACCTATACCTGCTCTCTCCCTCCACCTCCTACCTGGCCCCTGACCCTTGGCAACCACTAATCTGTTTTTCTTTTTGTTTGCTTCTGTTTTATTGCTGCTGTTGTTTTGTTTGAGACAGAGTCTTGCTCTGTGGCCCAAACTGGAATGCAGCGCTGCAATCTGGCTCACTGCAGCCTCAACCTCCAATGATCAAGCAATCCTCCCACCTCAGCCTCCCAAGTAGCTGGGTCTACAGACACGCACCACTATCATGCCTGGTTGCTCGGTTTGAGGGTGTTTTTTTGTTTTTGTTTTTCGGGACAGGGTCTCACTATGTTGCCCAGGCTGGCCTCAAACTCCTGGGCTGATGTTATCCTCCTGCCTTAGCCTCCCAAATTAATCTGTTCTATATTTCCATCATTTTGTCATTTCAAGAATGTTATCCAAATAGAATCATACAGTCAGTAACCTTTTTGGACTGGTTTTTTTCACTCTCAATAATTCTCTAGGATTCACCCAGGTTGCTGCATGTATCCATAGTTCATTCCTTTTCATTGCTGAGTTGTATTCCATGGAATGGATATGCCACATTTTGTTTAACCATTTAGCTGTTAAAAGACATCTCAGCTGTTTCAAGTTTTGGGTTACTATGAATAAATACACTATGAACACTCATGTATAGGTTTTTGTATGAACACAGTTTACATTTCCCTGAAATAAATGTCCAAGAATGCTACTGTTAGGTCATATGTCATCTTAGTACATCTGGGCTGTTATAACAGAATACCATGGGCTAGGTTGCTTATAAACAACTGAAATTTATTTCTCATGGTTCTAGAGGCTCAGGAAGCCCAGGATCAAGGCACGGGCAGATTCAGTGTTTGGTGAAGGCCTACTTCCTAAATAGGCCGCACATTCTTGCTTACCTAGTGGAAGGGCAAGGTTCTTTCCTGGGGCTTCTTTTTTAGGGGCATGAATCCCATTCACGGGGCTCCACCCTCAGAACCTAAATAATCTCCCAAAGGCCTAATTGGGTGTCAATATATGAATTTTGGGAGGACATTCAGACCATAGCATATGATAATTGCAGGTCTACTTTTGTAAGAAACAGCCAAACTGTTTTTCAGACTGGTTGTACCATTTTACATGCCCACCAGCAGTGTGTAAGTGATCCATTTCTCCACATCCTTGACAGGACTTGGTATTGCCACTATTGTTTATTTTAGCCACTGTGACAAGTGTATAGTGATATCTCATTGTGATCTTAATTTGTACTTCCCTTATGGCCAATGATGATGAGTATCTTTTCATGTGCTTAGCTGCCATCCCATTATATAATTTTAGAGCACAAAAGAATCTTTTAAGATTTAATCTAAATAAGTGAACCCTTTACACATGAGGTCCAGATTTGCAAAGTGATTTATCCAAGATTGTAGCTGGTTTACATCACAGTAAAAGTTAAAATAATGGTCTCCTGAATTCGATGCTAGAATATTTTCTCTATGTTAAATTGCTTTTCGTCATCTCTTTTATTTCATAATCTACATAGATTCTTCCCAGTAACAGCTTTTTGATCTAATTTATTATCTTTTACAATTTCCCTTTCCTGTGGGACTCATATTTGAACACTTTAAAAACTATACAGTATTAAATTTATTTCTAATGTACTATTATGACTTGGCCTCACAGCTCCCAAATATATCCAAGTTTTCTCTTTTAAAAAATCATATAGGTAACTCTTGGATCACGGTTACATGCTTCACATTTCTGAATTGAGCCTGCTATGTCTTGTTTTACTGGGCTCTTTACCTAAACAGAGAAGATGGGATGCAGAGTAGGCAATTTCTTTCTTGCTCTCTGCAAACTAACTAAGATTTCTGAATGTGACATAGCTCAGGTGTCTCAGTCATTCCAACCACACAGAACGTAACATTGAAGTTCCCCTAGTCTCCTAAAGGGTTACATATCTATGGCCTTCACAGAAGGAGAAGATGAAAAGAAATACATATATGTGCCCTCTTCACTCTTACCCACATTGCCGCTGATCTTTTAGATCTTATAACAAGGGCAAGCTATAGGCACACACAGTGAAGGAGCCAGCAGTCACGGGTTTCTCCACCTAAGAAATATCCCTCTACACACATCTTATTTCCCTAATGTGAGTGCCAATTCATGTAACATCAGAGTGCAAGAAGCCAAGAAGTGACTGGAATAATAGCAGTAAATTCCTGTGGACTAAGAACTGTCATTTGACTCCCTTAAAAGACTTCATAACAAGGTCATTTGATTGAATAATAACTCAAGGTTAAAAGAAACCAAAATAAAGATTAAAAACTAATTCCACAAAAATTAGATATAACAAGTAGACAAAGCAACTCAAAGAGGGTGAGAGAGAGTATAAGGGGAAATCACTAATCATAAAGCAAATAAAGGTGATAAAAACCTCACATAAGGGAATGCGAACCAGCATTCCAAACTGGAACAATGGAAATGTTCCAAAAGACTGCAACGAAAGTTTCACAACTGCATAAAGTTGCTAAAAATAATTGCAACGTATGCTTACAATGGATGGATCTTATAGTTAGTAAGTTATATTTAAATAAAAATGTTATTTAGGTAGATGTGTTATATCTGGTTTCCACAGATAAAAAGTACAAAGTCTAAATGTTCACCAGAGGTGAAAGAGATAGGGCTGTCACAAAAGTAAATGCAAGAGAATTATAAAAGAATGCCTGTATAAACAATATATAAGTCCTAATCTATCTTTTGTAACTATTTGTATTTTAAGTAGAACGGGGTCCTAGTATATTCCAGGAATCATTCATAATAAGACCGAAGAAAGCATTTTATACTGTGTTCCTCTTAAAAGATACTGATATTAATTCCATCATGTATCTAAGATTATAAGCCTAACTCCTATGGACTTCTGGAAAGCATTTTGTCTTTTTTTTTTCCCATCTTACCATCAATATTAATAATACCAGTTACTTAAAGTAAAATTTCGTTCCTTACTTTAGGTCCCGTTTCATGGTGACACAACACCTTTTTATGATGTCATTAGTTGAAAAAATACATGTGTGAATGTATGGCTGAATGTGTGCAGCCACATGGCTTTTTATTCTTGTATATAAACTGTTGGAACTAGTATGGTATGACTGTCCCCTGGCTCGTTTTTTCTTTTGTACCACTGGAAGATGGCATGCTTAGGGGGAAGGACATGGACTCTGGAGCTAGAATGCCTGGGTCTGGATTCTTGATTTGTTAAGTTGTGGCTCGTGGGCAAGTTCCTTAACACAACTGTGCCTCAGTTCCTTGTCTTTAACATGGAGATAATGACAGTGCACTTCATATTCTTGTTAAGAAGATTAAATGAGTTTGTAAAGGGATGAAAACAGAACCAGGCACATAGTACACGCACTATTTAACTACCTAAAAAAAAAACATAGAGGTCACTGATACATAAAGGCTTATTTCAAAAACGTATTGTGATATCACTTTTGAGATACTTGGGAAACCAGTACATAAAATATTGTTTTGTAGGAAGGGAAAAACAAAATCTTGAACATCCATAAAACGTTTATGATATCACAAATGTGATGGAAAAACAGGCTTGCTGTGATGAATTTGTCCAAAATACACAGCTAATAGTAGGTGATGGAGCTAGCCCATGTTTTTCTTTATATGCCATGAATAGGAAGGGAATAAAATGTTTTTCAACATTTAAATATTGCTTATTTTTAAACTACTCTATCCATAGTCCTAATGCCACAGAAATCAATCTTATTGTAAATTATTCCTCACATACTAGGATTCTTTGACAGGGCATTTCTCTGCAAAATTTTTCAACATGTGGAAATCTGATGTTGGGAACTAAAGCGTTATTTAAATTCCAACTGAGACAGAAGACTCTTGAATACAATTTTTTACATGATAAGTATATTTGATAACTTCACAAGCAGCTTGTTTATGCAGTTTCTTTCTAATTTTAAAGAGTTCTTTCTCTTTTTTTGGTCAATAAAGGTTGACAACAATGGGAAATGCTTTGATAATAAATATCTAGATTGTATCTAGATGCTTTTTCTCAAAAAGTAACTGTTTTTCAGTGGGTATTGAACATGCTTTGATAATAAATATCTAGATTGTATCTAGATGCTTTTTCTCAAAAAGTAACTCTGTTTTTCAGTGGGTATTGAACATTTAAGGGATAAAAGATGATGACTGCTCAGGAGACCAAGATCATCCTGGCTAAAACGGTGAAACCCCACCTCCACTAAAAATACAAAAAAATTAGCCCAGTGTGGTGGGGGGTGCCTGTAGTCCCAGCTACTCGGGAGGGTGAGGCAGGAGAATGGCGTGAACCCGGGAGGCGGAGCTTGCAGTGAGTGGAGATCGTGCCACTGCACTCCAGCCTGGGCGACAGAGAGAGAGTCCACCTCAAAAAAAAAAAAAAAAAAGATGACTAATGAGACTGTAATACTCTCACAACATGAAGATGAATCTAAGTGCCTTTAGTCCATAATACTTCCAATTAAACATTTGGGCTTAATTTTTTTTAATGTAGCTCTCTATGTTCAAGTTCATTATTTACTTGGACATTCATTTATAGCAACACTTTTCATATAGCTGGCTTTAATAAACTGACTGTTGACATGAGTCCTTTCTGCTGTTTCTGTATGGTTTCATGTGTGGATTATTTTTGAATCACTGATATTTCACTATATTTATTTCTCTATTCAGGGTTCTGTTTTTTTAACTTAATAGCACTTTTCTCTGTCTTTCTCTGATTTACTTTATTTTCAAAGGCAAGTTTTTCTGTTTTTTTTTTTTTTTTTCTTTTTGAGAGAGTCTCGCCCTGTTGCCCAGGCTGAAGTGCAGTGGCGTGATCTTGGTTCACTGCAACCTCCACCTCCCACGCTCAAGCAATCCTCCCACCTCAGCCTAAGGTATGTCTTTATAGTATAATGCCAGAAGATGGCTTGTTAATATAAATTGTAAAGGAATAACTCAGAAACCTGGGCTATGTCCATAAGCAGCTGCTATCATACTCTATCCCTGTCAGCCTCTCAACCTAGAAGGGCACATGGTTAGGAAACCACCTTCCCTTTGGACATGCACAGATCTCAGTCAACATTTTATCTTCAAAGTTTCAATTGTACTCCTCAGTGCTATCCTCAGGAAAATTAAAAACCATCTACTTCTCATTTTTCAGAAACAGTTATGGCTTCAGTTTTAGAGAAAAACCAATAAAAATAAAAATACTTTATAAAGTAATTTGCAGATGCTACATACACTGCAGGATTGTTTCCTAAAAAAAAAAAAAACAGAAAGCCTAGGCCAGGAATGGTGGCTCACACCTGTAATCCCAGCACATTGGGAGGCCAAGGTGGGCAGATCGCTTCAGGTCAGGAGTTCAAGACCAGCCTGGCCAACGTATCGAAATACTGTCTCTACTGAAAATACAAAAATTAGCCGGACGTGGTGGTACATGCCTGTAATCCCAGGAACTCAGGAGGCTGAGGTACAAGAATCACTTGAACAAGGGAAGCAGAGGTTGCAGTAAGCCAAGATCGCACCACTGCACTCCAGCCTGGCTTACAGAATGAGAAAAAACAAAACAAAACAAAACAAAACAAAAAAACACTCTTCAAATATTAACCATAATTAAATGATAATACATGATCCCCAAAATTTAACTAACAACTGCCACAATTCACTATTACTACAACTTTGAGAGGCATATACAGTATTTACATTTGTAAAATGAGGCTCAGAGAAATGCATACTTCAAGCATTTTCTTTTTAAATGAAATCTTAAAAAATTTAGATCTTGCTGAAACAAAAACTCCTGTCAAAAACAAAACTTCCCATGAGTTTATCAGTTTGACTACTGAACAACTCTGAACAAACTAGGAATGGGTTTTTTATTTATGTTTTAATTTCTGTTTTAAGAGACAAGGTCTTACTCTCTCACCCACGCTGGAGTGCAGTGGCATGATCTCAGCTCGCTGTAACCTTCGCCTCCCGGGTTCAAGCAACTCTCCTGCCTTAGCCTCCTAAGTGGCTGGGATTACAGGCGCCCGCCACCTTGCCCAGCTAATTTTTGTATTTTTAGTAGAGACGGGGTTTCACCATGTTAGCCAGGCTGGTCCCAAACTCCTGATCTCAGGTGATCCCCACCCCCATCCTCAGCCTCCCAAAGAGCTGGGATTATAGGTGTGAGCCACCGCGCCTGGCCTAGGAATGGGTTTTTAACAAATAATGACTGATATTCAGATTGTTATAATCATTTAAATCTGCTTTATATATATTTTCATTTACTTTTTTTTTTTTTTGTAAAGAAACACAGAAGGATAAATCAATATATTTAAAATTGGGGGGCTGTGGTCTAAAAATGTAATTTTGGCCATTCATGTATTTCTTCCTCAACAAACCATGTAGCAGTACTACAGTAGTAAGTACTCAAATTTCTGCTTAATTGTTTTTTCCATTCCTGTATTTTAGAAAACATGCAACTTCCTAAAGGCAGAAAGAGAGCCAAATGATGGAAATAAATAATTTGCTAAATATATATTCAAAAGAGTTTAGTGGCGGTCAATCACATTTAGTATAGGCCCAAAACAACAAGACAGCATCCAATCAATATACATATTAGCAGTTTATAGTGGCACAAGCTTTGGCCCCTACTCTCAAAGACTAACTAGCTCTATTAAGCATTTATAATCAGTTACCTTTTAAGCATGCCTACCAAAATCAAAGATCACGATTTTATTTACATTCCTGATTTGCTGTTAGCTTCCCATAGAGTATCTACCAAGCATAAAGATACAATGAGATTATCATTTAGTGCAACAAACCTCTTTCTTTTCTAAGTATAATACTTTATTGATAGAACTGTCTTCTTGGTTGGTTGCAGTGGCTCACACCTGTAATCCTAGTACTTTGGGAGGCTGAGGAGGGAGGATCACTTAAGGTCAGGAATTTAAGACCAGCCTGGCCAACATGATAAAACCCCGTCTCTACTAGAAATAAAAAAAATTTGTCAGGCATGGCGGCAGATGCCTGAAATCCTAGCTACTCAGGCGGCTGAGGCAGGAGAATTGCTTGAACCCGGGAAGTGGAGGTTGCAGTGAGCCCAGATCGCACCACTGCACTCCAGTTTAGTTAACCCACTCGCTAACATTATTTTCAATCAGCAGAGGATGCTGAAGAAAAGATACTACGCTAAAACAAATCAAGAAAAACGTGGTACCACAGCGTTAAGATGAAATCAAATGGGAATTCACATATACTTCACTGGAAGTACAATCTTCCTGTAAACCTACTTGGCAATATCTACTAAGAAACTTCAATTTTATACTTGTTAAGCTAGTAAATAATGAAATAAGAGATAAGGGCAAAAAGTCATATTACAAGCTATTCATTCCAGAGTATAATAACTCAAATTGAAAACTACTTAGGCCGGACATGGTGAGTCACGCCTGTAATCCCAACACTTTGGGAAGCCAAGGCAAGAGGACTGCTTGAGCCCAGGAGTTGAAACCAGCCTGTGTAACATCATGAGGCCCTGTCTCTACAAAAAAATTAAAAAATCAGCCAGGCATAGTAGCATGCATCTGTGGTCCAAGCTACGTGGGAGGCTAAGGCAGGTGGATCCCTTAAGCCCAGGAGGTCAAGGCTGCAGTGAGCCGAGATAGTGCCACACACTCCAGCCTGGGCGACAGTGAGACCCTATCTCAAAAAAATAAATAAATAAAAATAAAGATAAATAAACTTAAACTGGAAACTATGTTAATGTCTAACAGCAACAAAAAAGAATAGTAAGTAAATTACGATATAGCTCCTAAAGTCATGACTGTGAACATTTTTCAATGGCATGAGAAAATGCCCAAAATATAATGTTAAGCAAAAATATAACATATAAAACTCCCCAATATGATCAAAATTACTTTAATCACATACACACTTTCTGGAATTAGGAGCTGTTTAAATTTTTTCCTAAACGATTCATGGAATTTCTATAATGAACATGCACGCAAGCAGTTGTTACCTTTCACATCCAGTTGCAGTATTGGGTGTCATATCCCTGCAGATGAGTTATGGCTGTTTTCACATGTTTCCTGTGTACTAACTGAATAAACTATTCTTTTCTCAGCACCAAAGTGCCTTACAGCAGAACTTCCCCATCAGTGTACTTTACTGCTTAAAAGCAGTTTCTAAGCCAGGTGAGGTGACTCACATCCATAATCCCAGCACTTTGGGAGACTGAGGCAGGCAATGGTTTGAGCCCAGAAGTTCACCTGCAATTTCCAGGAGAGCAAGGGCAACCTGATACCAACCTGGGCAACATGGTGAAATCCCATTTTCTACAAAAAACACAAAATTTAGCCAGGCGTGGTAGTGCCTGGCTGTAGTACAAGCTACTCAGGAGGCTGAGGTGGGAGGATCACTTGAGCCTGTGAGGTCTGGGTGACAGAGAGAGCCTGTCTCCCAAAAAAAAAAAAAAAAAAAAAAAAAAAAAAAAAAAAAAGGCAGTTCCCCAGGCCCACCACTGTAGAGATGCCTTTACTGTAGGACTTACTGACCATATTATAATTGCTTGTTCATGCATCTATCTTTTTAATCACAGAGCAGCTTCCTGACAAGATGCCCAAGTTTTACTCTAGTGCCCAACACAAAACCTGACAGAAAGTAGGACCTCAAAAATGAATGAAATTTATATGAAATAAGGTTTACATAAAACAAGGATAAGAGAAAATGAAGACTTTAAAACATTGCTGGGGAATTGTTCTTATTTCCTTATTTCTCCATTTTCCTCATTTGAGGCAGTAAGTGCATATAGCACATTTCACAACAACTAGACAAAACCAGAGAAACAGACATAAACTCAAATACAGATATGTCTATTTTCTACACATATTTTCTTGTAAAGAGGTTTTACCAACTATAATAGAGATATTTTCAAAAGCTACTTACTTCATGCTATGAATAAAATCTTGTTTTCTATGAATCAGGGAACAGATTGCATTTTTATGGTTAAAAACAATTACTTCCCTTCCCTTTGGGTAGACAGGAATCACCAAATTAAAAGTCAAGCTTCAATTTCAGTTCATCCTAGCTACCAATGAAATAATGCAGTCCCCTCTGAGCAGATATAAGCAATACCAAGCATGTATATAGGCTACTGAAGATATAGGTACAAACGGTCAGACACATATCATGGGGTTTCACTATTTTGTTTGAAGAGCTATGATTATCAGATTATTATTATCAGATTATCTTATTAAATAAATGTATAAATAAGTTTTTATAATATAATTTTGAGCTATCAGTAATACTATATCAGCAACCAATGTTAATGGTGGACTCATTTTCATTGGCAACACTTGAGAGACTACACAGTTTCAAAGAATTTTACAGCTAGAAGGAAACTTAGAGATAATAGAATTCAATTTGGTGGCCAGGTGCAGTGGCTCACGCCTGTAATCCCAGCACTTTGGGAGGCCTAGGCAGGTAGATCACCTGAGGTGAGAAGTTCGAGACCAGCCTGGCCAACATGGCGAAACCCCGTCTCTACTAAAAATACAAAAATTAGCTGAGTGTGGTGGTGTGCTGTCTGTAATCCCAGCTACTCCGGAGGCTGAGGCAAGAGAATCCCTTGAACCAAGGGAGGTGGAGGTTGAAATGAGCCAAGATGGTGCCACTGCACTCTAGCCTGGGTAACACAGAAAGACTCCGTCTCAAAAAAAAAAAAAAAAAAAAAAAAAAAAAATTCAGTGTGGTTATTCACCATTTTATAGAACAGAACACTGACACTCCAACAGATTAAACGATTTGACAAACGTTACACAAATATTGGTGACCCAACCTATTCATTAGGGTCCAAATTAAGGCAGGACAGACCAGTAAGAGTGTACTACTCCAATGGGCCAAGACTAGACAGGGAAACAACTCATAGAAGATGCTGAAATGGTTTTTCACATGTGTAAAAATATACGGTCTCTATGTATCGGCTAGGGTGAAGGCACTCTCATATCAGACATTTACTCATTAGTTCTCAATGAAGGTAGACTGTCATAGTCTGCTACTTCCAGGAGACCAAGGGCAGCCTGACACAGGAGTTAAGCTCTGTCCTAAAAGAACCCATGCCCCATGAATAGGAAGAAAGAAAGAAGCTTAAAAGGAGTAGCATCAAACATACCTAGAATTACTGAATCTCAGAGATGGGGTTTCCTTTTTCTTTCCCTTCCTCCCATTTCAAATCTCTGAGACCTTTCACTTAGAACACAAACTGAATATACAAATACTGAATACTGTATACAGAGCTGCTCTGCTGGGAGAGAGAGGCAAGGGTGTTTTTACAGAAACCTACTCTACTAATTCCTTGGAAACACTAACGGTCTGATAGGGACTTTTAAAATCATAGATCTAGTTCAGCTGATTCATTTTACAAATACAGACACCAAGGCCCTGAAAGACTCACTGGTGGCCTCATAGCTAATTAGTGACACGGCTTGGACTAGAACCTGTTTCCAATCTTCTGATCTTGGAACTTTCCCACCACACCACTAACAAATTGTTTTAACAATCTGAAGATAATAGCTATTGGCTAATATACCATTCTTTTTTTTCTAATTTATATTTATGAAAACATAATGTATGTTCACTTAGGATAAACCAGAAAATAAATCTAAGCAAAAAGGAAATAATTTAACTTACCTGTCATTCCCTGTCTAGAGAAAATTTTGTCAATACTTTGAGACATATACATATTCTTCCAGACTTTTTCATACATAAATATACAGTGGCTGGAAACAGTGGCTCACACCTATAATTCCAATACTTTGGGAGGCCAAGGTGGGTGGATCACCTGAGCCCAGGAGTTCAAGACCAGCCTGGGCAGTATGGCAAAACCCCATCTCTACAAAAAATACAAAAAATTAGCCCAGCATGGTGGCACATACCTGTAGTCTCAGCTACCCAGGAGGCTGAGGTGGAAGATCATCTGAACCCAGAAGGTTGAGGCTGCAGTGAGCCGTGATCATGCCACTGCACTCTAGCCTGGACATCAGAGTCAAGGTCTCTAGTCTCAAAAATAAATATATGTATATGTATTATATATATACACACACACACACAAATACATACTTTAGGAAAATCTGCTTCTAACCTATTTCTTTTTATTCAATATTTTATAAATGTCTTTCCATGTCAACGACATATACCGACATCATTATTTTTAAAGACCACATGGTATTTCATTACATAAATCACATTTTATTTGTTCACTCTTCTCTTTGTTCATTATTTTTTACACTACATTACTACTACTATTATTATAACTACAACTGCCTTGTAGACCAGTGTCTATGAAAAACCATTGAGAATTACATTAGGATAAATTCCTAAGAATGGAGCTGCTGGCTCAAATGTTTACTTTTTGTTTGTTATTAGTTTTAGATACAATATTTTAAAGTGCCATCCAGAAAAACAGAGAACCAAATCCACTGACAGCAAGAGACTGCTATATCGGTATTCCAGCCAACACTGGGTATTTTTTTCATCTTTGCAAATATGTTAAAGATGAAAATGGTTCTTAATGTTTTAATTTTTTTATTCTTTCATTACTAGTGAGGCTAGACATCTTGGCATATAACATGCTATTCTAAGTGCCCCATAATATAAATAACATAGAAACGCAGGATGGGCGTGGTGGCTCACTCCTGTAATCCCAGCGCTTTGAGAGGCCAAGACAGGCGGATCACCTGAGATCACGAGTTTGAGACCAGCCTGTTCAATGTGGTGAAACCCTGTCTCTACTAAAAACACCAAAATTAGCCGGCGTGGTAGCATGAACCTGTAGTTCCAGCTACTCAGGAGGCTGAGGCAAGAGAATTGCTTGAACCCGGGAGGCAGAGGTTGCAGTGAGCTGAGACTGCGCCACCGCACTCCAGCCTGGGCGACAGAGGGAGACTCTGTCTCAAAAAAAAAAAAAAAAAAGAAAAAAAAAATATATATATATATGTATATATATACACACACACAAAAAAAACATAGAAAGACAGATACAATATAGTCTCCAGATTAAATTAGAAAAGTACATGGTGTCATTGGTGTTCAGAACACAGCCGCCATATAAAATTATAAATTGGGGTTAACAAGATTGTCTTAAAATGTAGTAGAAACCAAAGCAAAATCCCTGGGGGCTGGAAAGGAAGCTTAAAATACACAGAAACTGAGAGGTCATCAGCTGGAGTAGCAGACCCCTTAGAGACGAGATAACAAGCCTTTCAGGGTAAGAGGATCAAATTGTCTTACATTCTTATTAGTGTGAGCACTGGTATGTACCCTAACTTTAGGTGGAAACATCAGAATTGGTCCAGCTTTGAGTTCTTGGGTCCAGCAAGGCAAATGGCATGAAGCTGAGCTAACAGCATCCACAGTTCCCTGGGGAAAGACAGGGCTTAGACATGGAGCAATGAGGCTATCATCCAACTTCTAATGTGGTAATAACACACAGTACACTCGCGTTCTTTCAAATACATTGCTGAGGTCACACTGAATTGTGTCTTATTTATTTCAAAAACCCAACTTAGTAAAAAATTCTAAATGTAGAAGGTATTTGTTTTATATCTTGTTCATGAAAAGTTATGATTAAATATCAAAAAGTATTTTAGATGCATTTTAGAGGCATTGGTGGAGCTTACTATTTAAAACCCTTGAGGAAGGCCTTTTAGAAAGCAATAAATTATTTTAATCACTTCATAATTTATGTCCTATAAATACAACTGCCTTTCAACACAATGTATTTCTGGAAACATTATGAAATGGATTATTTTAATAGGCAATATTTCTACACAGAATAAATGCTTTAACTGGCTAAAATACAGAAACGACCCAAAAATACCAGAGAAGCCCAATAATACCAGAGATGGTTGAACAATCAGAAACCTCTAAAACCTTTTACAAGGGCAAACTGTTATGATTTTTAAGTAAGCATAAATACATAAGATGTATATTTTACAAAGAGAATCTTCAAGTATTATGAAGTGCATACAATACTCACAAAAAAGAAATCCAAAATACCATAAATTTTACTAAAAATGTATAAGCTAGAAATAAGAAACATGAATCACTCAGATCAGCCTGAAGAGACAAAATGGAATTCTCTGTTATAAGAAGGGCAGTAACACTGCTTTACTAATAGTGCAGGTGTTCACAGCTCCAATCGATGCCCCAGGGCATGTCTTTAAGCACTAGCTGGCTAGATCATTTCTAAAATCAATTCTCGGATTTTTGCTGATGATGTTGATATTGTTGTTATTACTGAAGTCTAGTAGATGGAGAGGAATGGTGTTAGGAGGGAAGGACATAAGTTTAGTCTGTAATATGGGTTTAAAACACCTGTAAGGTGCCAGTGGAGATACTTACTAGTTAAACAAATGAATCTAAGCTCAAGAAAGTGATCTGAGATTTCGAAATCATCAGTCTATCATATGATATCTATAGGCATGGAGTCGATGAAAACATCCATGAAATTATAGGCTATGGGGGAAAAACTGGTACAATTGTTCTCACCAAATTATATAAAATATTTAATACAAATTTTAAGTAATTTTAATTTTCACAAGAAGAAACCATTTCTAAGAGTTTGTCTTCTTATAAACCAGCTCTATATTTTGGAAACTGTAACAGCCAAAAGCTAGAAACAACCCAAACGTCCATTAAGAGTAGAATGGATAGGCCAGGCGCCATGGCTCATGCATATAATCCCAGCACTTTGGAAGGCTGAGGCGGGCGGATCACCTGAGGTCAGGAGTTCGAGACCAGCCTGGCCAACATGGTGAAACCCCATCTCTACTAAAAATACAAAAATTAGCTGGGCGTGGTGGCAGGTGCCTATAATCCCAGCTACTCGGGAGGCTGAGGCAGGAGAATCACTTGTACCCGAAAGGTGGAGGTTGCAGTGAGCAGAGATTGCACCATTGCACTCCAGCCTGGGCAACAAGAACGAAACTCTGTCTCAAAAAGAAAAAAAAAAAAGGAGTAGGATAAACTGTGGTGTATTTATACAATGAACTACCATCAATATATTTTTAGACAATTTACAGCTAATGCAACAACACGGATACATTTCAAAGATAATGCTGAGTGGAAAAAGTCTAACACAACAGGCGCATACAGGGTGATAATATTCACACAAAAGTTCAAACAGGCAAAACCACTATATGGTGATGAAGTCTGGAGAGGGATGATCTTTGGAGAAGAAAACAATGACTGCCAAGGGCATAACAGAGGCTTCTGAGGCGCTGTTCATGTTCTATATCTGGGTGGCCAATGACAACACAGGCATGTTCACTTTGCAAAATTCACCAAGCTATGTATTTATGATTTATGCATTTTATGTACTGCTGTATTTCTATTTAAAACATTTACAAAAACAAACATGAATCTGATTGTCATTGTCATGCTAAAAAGCCAACAACAGAATTCCCATCACACTGGGAAGGAAATATAAAATCTTGTGTTTTTTTTTTTTTTTGAGACGGAGTTTTGCTCTTCTTGCCCAGGCTGGAGTGCAATGGCACTATCTTGGCTCACTGCAACATCTGCCTCCCAGGTACAAGCGATTCTCCTGCCTCAGCCTCCCGAGTAGCTGGGATTACAGGCGCTCGCCACCACGCCCGGATAATTTTTTTGTATTTTTAGTAGAGACGGGGTTTCACCATGTTGGCCAGGTTGGTCTTGAACTCCTCAGGTGATCAGCCTGCCTTGGCCTCCCAAAGTGCTGAGATTACAGGCGTGAGCCACTGCGCCTGGCCCCTAAAACCTTCTCTTGTAGAGGGATTGACTCTAACCTAATACTCTCATCCCTCTCCCCCATTCACTGGCTCCTACCACACAAATCTCCTGGCTGCATCAAACTCACTACGCAAGCACTGTCTCATCTTAGGGGCTTTACCACCATAAACCAGGTATGTAAAGAAACTGTACTGAGTAGAAAATGAATGTTTTCTTTTCCTGTAAAAGAGTTTTGTTTTTGTAATTATATTTTTATTTCTGTGTTTATTAATTTAATATCTGTCTCCTCCACTAGGCTATAATCTTCAGGAACACAGACATACATGTTCACCATTTTACAGCCTATACCCAGCACAGTGGTCAGGACAAAATCAGGTGCAAAAGATACACACCAATGGCCCACTGAAACTTCATTTTTTTCTCAATTCACAAGTATACATTGTAACACCAAGCTGAGATCTAAATGTTGGGATTATTGCCTGAATTACATTCCTTTGATCTCTACGCCCCAGAAAGTACCATTCAACTCACCCATACCCCCTTATGCCTAGGCCCACAATCATCAAATTTAATAAAATATTTTGACTGGTCACTATTGTTTGTGGTACACTGAACATAAATTCCCATTCCCTATTGTACAAGAAAGAATTAACACAGGAGGCCTGACTGCTATCCTTAGAAAGGCCAGCTTGCGAGGTGGCCCTCCGCTGGTGTTTGGCAACTTGGATTTCAAGAGGGTTCCCATCATTCCTTAATGATAGTGGCTCCCCAGAGCCTAGACTGTGCAAACAATGTGGTTTATGCTGAATACTTCCTTTCCTTCTGGGAGTCCAGAATGTTAGTATATACTAGGCTGAAGGTACCTACGTAACCTGTCCCCAATAAACGTCTTGAATGAGCTTCCCTGGTAGGCAACATTTCACACATATTTTAACAATCTGTTGCTGGAAAATTAAGTACATCCTGTGTGGGTCCACTGGCAGGGGACTCTTAGAAGCTTATGGGTGGTGTCCTCTGAACTTTGCCCCACACACTTTTTCACTTGCTTTTGTATTCTTTCACTATAATACATCATAGCTGCCCGCGTACTACTTTATGCTGAATCCTGTAAGTCCTCCCAGAAAAGAAATGAACCACGGCCAGGCACAGTGGCTCATGCCTATAATCCCAGCACTTTGGGAGGCTGAGGCAAACATATCACCTGAGCTCAGGAGTTCGAGACCAGCCTGACCAAATGGTGAAACCCTGTCTCTACTAAAAATACAAAAATTAGCTGGGCATGCTGGCACGCGCCTGTAATCTCAGCTACTCGGGAGGCTGGGACAGGAGAATCGCTTGAACCTGGGAGGTGGAGGTTGCAGTGAGCCGAGATGGTGCCACTGTACTCGAGCCTGGCTGACAGAGCAAAACTCCATCTCAAATTAAAAGAAAAAAAAAAAGAAAAGAAAGAAAGAAAAGAAACTCCCTGAATACCCTGAATATTATCTCCCAATTCCTAAATGGATTATCATCAATCACAGTGATAGAAAAAAAACCGTGATCCCCACCTTGTAATATTCATGCTATGTGTCATCCCCTACCCTTGAGTGTGGGCTAGACCTAGTGATTTGCTTCTAATAAATAGAATCTAGGGTGGGTACGGGGGCTCACGCCTGTAATCCCAGCATTTTGGGAGGCTGAGGCAGGTGGATCACTTGAAATCATGAGTTCAAGACCAGCCTGGCCAACATGGCAAAACCCCACCTCTACTAAAATTACAAAAATTAGCTGAGCGTGGTGGTGGGCGCCTGTAGTTCCAGCGACTCCGGAGGCTGAGGCATGAGAATCACTTGAACCCTGGAGGCAGAGGTTGCAGTGAGCTGAGATTGCCCAACTGCATTCCAGCCTGGGTAATGGAGTCAGACTCTGTGTCGAAAAGAAAAGAAAAGAAAAGAAAAGAAAAGAAAGAAAAGAAAGAAAAGAAAAGAAAAGAAAAGAAAAGAAAAGAAAAGAAAAGAAAAGAAAAGAAAAGAGAAAAGAAAAGAAAAGAAAAGAAAAGAAACAGAATTTAGCAAATGTGATGGGATATCACTTCCAAGATTAGATTACGAAGGACTGTGACCTGGCTCGCCTGTACTATCTCTGGCTCTCTTCCATCATGTCTTCTCATGAAGCCAGCTGCCCTATTGTTAACTGCCCTCTGAAGAGACCCATGTGTCGAGAAACCTCTGAGGGCAGCCTCAGCCAACAGCCAGCTTAAGAACTCAGGCCCTCAGCCCAAGCACCTGAGGGGAGCTAAATCCCACCAGCAACCCATGAGTGAGCCTGAAAGCAGACCCTTCCCCAGACAAGCCTCAAGATGACTGCAGTTCTGGCTGATACCGTGATGACAGTCTCGAAAGACACCCTGAGCTGGAGGACCCAGGTAAGCCACACCTGGATTCCTGACCCCCAGAGAAACAGAGATAATAAATGTTCTTTCAGTCACTACATTTTAAGGGTAATCTATTACTCAGCAATAGATAACTGAACTGACACACTCTACCACCAAAAACAACTAAAAATCCAGACAATATATGTGAAATAATGGTTTCCGGGCATTGGACACTAGGCTACAAGAGACAGTGATCCCTCAAAAAGATGACACAAACAGCGGGCCCTATGGGCAACCTAGCTTACTCCACAGAAAGTTTCAGGGCCTTGGCACAGGGCAGGGGAACCAGGCAGGGTGGCTCAAGTTCACAGCACACAGTCCTGGAGAAGAAAGCGGCCCAGAGAGACAGAAAGCGCTGAGAATCTGCAGGGGGTCCTCCCCCGACCCCAGTCTTCAGCTGAGCAATGACAAGGGAAAAGAATCTCCTGAAGAAATTACAGGCACCAATCCTCAAAACTCACACACGACGAAGGAGAGAGCCCGTTTTCGCCAATGAGTGGGAAAATCCTCAGCATTCAGGGGCAGTGGGTAAAGTATCAGAAGCGTACTGTGCCTCTGTGGCGGGGCAGAGTGGTTCTGAGAATGTTAACTCGAGGGGGTAAAATGTGACGCTGGATGAAGGCTGAAATGAGGCACTACGACCCAACACAGGATTAATACCGAGGCACAGACTCAGTGGAGGCTCAAATATACTACTGGGATGGCTCTAGGAAGTTTGGAAAAAATGATGGCCCACATTAAATGAAGTAGAGATGCCAGAATTGCTCTGACAGACCATGGCAGAAGGGATCTGAAGGCTCAGAGAATCGGGCCTGCTAAACAGGTCTATGTGCTATGTGTTACATCAGAAAACCAACCAGCTAACAGCGACCCTGGGGAGGGCCCACAGGACACTCTGTGTACCATGGCAATACTGAATGTGCTGATGGAGGCAGTGCCAGTTCTCTGTCCCCTTCCAGTCAGCACTGACAGGAGAAGATATTGCTATAGGTCTGGGCTTCTTAAGGACCAGGGAGGATTTTAGGATCACAGAACAGCAGAGGCCAGGTAGCAGCATTTAACATTCAAAGTCAGTGAAATGTAGAAATGAGTATCAAAATCAAGATGACATCCAGAGGCCCGACCCAGAATCTCTAGAGATGGGGAATAAAACATGTTCCTAGGGGTGGCCCTTCACTGGCTCTCATCCCTCCCTGGGAAAGGTGAAAGTGATGTCCCAGATGGGGCAAAACTCATTAAGCCAAGGGAAACCTTCCAGAGGAAAAGGGCAGCTGGAGGTATTCACTGCTGAGAAATGGGTGAAATGGCCTTATAAAGGGGTCTGGGTGAAGGGGTGAGGGGTATGAGGACAATATGACAAATAAAGGGATGAATTTCAGCAACAGAAAAAGAAAGAGACAAAGAGAAAGCAAAAAACAAAAGAGACACCTTTTGGTCCAGTATGTTCCCTCTCCCATTTTCCTATCCCATCTTTTCTTCTTCTCCAGGTTCCCCTTATTCCCTTTCACTTCACATTTTCTCCACTACTCCCTAAATGAGCTATCAATTTAAAGGATGCTTCTTTCTTATATTTTGTACAGAGCTTTTATAATTTCTAATTTAAAACCTGATGAGCTGGCCGGGCACAGTGGCTCATACCTCTAATCCCAGAACTTTGGGAGGCCGAAGTGGGTGGATCACTTGAGGTCAGGAGTTCGAGACCAGCCTGGCCAACACGGTGAAACCCCGTCTCTACTGAAAAAATACAAAAAATTAGCTGTGCATGGTGGTGTGCAGCTGTAATCCCAGCTACTAGGGAGGCTAAGGCAGGAGAATCGCTTGAACCTGAGAGGCAGAGGTTGCAGTGAGCCCAGATCGCACCACTGCACTCCAGCTTGGGTGACAAGAGCAAAACTCCGTCTCAAAAAAAAACAAAACAAAACAACCCAATGAGCTGAACGCTATCTTCAACTAAGAAGCAGTAGTGTCATAGTCATATGTACCACATTTGGGGGGGAAATTCTAAGTCATTTTGTTGATAAAGCTAGTAAATTCAGCAGCTCCCACATTTGCTTATTATCTACGACCACCCTTAGAAAATTAAGTGCTACATTCTTTAATGGACCTATTGTACAGTTTGTATTAAATGAAGGATTGTCCCATTCATCCTCTAAATTGAAAGACTATGAACGGGACCCTACACAAGAAACTTTCCCCATCAATCATGAATTAAATGTGGTACAACACGGGAGTCAAAATTGCATTTCTTAAATATATAGTACTATGTAAAAACTTATCCTGCTTTTCTAAGAATCACTTTTTGTTAGAACTGGAATTAAGAAGCCCAGGAAATCATCTAATCAGTTTATAACATAGGAAAACTAAAATCCAGAGCATTAACACACTTGCTCAGTCACACAACAAAGCAGCAGCAAAGTGACTAGTGAGTTCATGCCTCTACTCTCAAGCAAACTGTTTCCCCCAAAGCTGGGGAGAAGGTAGTATTTTTAAGTGCTTTTCTCTTTGCAGTCAAGTCCAACTATCATCAAGAAGCCAAGACACATGGGTCTGCCATCCATTCATCCACACACCATTTAGACTGTTCCTTTAAATTCTTCCTTTTCCTTCAGAGATTTCCATTTTCTCTTTCTTATTCATTTAAATCTGATTTCACCCATCAACCAGAGCTCCCAGGCAGAATACCCTACTAAGGTATTTTGGCCAAGTACCTACTAGGGTCCTCTAAGTTATAGATCTAGAAGCACCTGGCTTGCTACTGACCATCATGTGAACCAGAATTAAAGCAAATTGCTTACAGTCCAAACATAACCACTTTCCAACTAAAAGCAATTATGCATATTGTTAAATGACAGTAATGACGCCACTTTTTAGAATTTTAACATTGAATTCTGCTCACATAGGCTCAATGTTTATAATTATATTGCTTATATAAGACATTCACCAACTCACAATATATTTGTACACATATATCAGCAATGCTAAAGGTTTCAGTAACAGAGCAGAGGAAGAACATCAACTAATCAACACTACAAAAGGCGCCTAAGGCTCACAGTCACTAATAGTTACTGCAACACCTGATTTGCCCTTCCAAAGTGTTTTCCTACCTTAGCTTTGCTCTGTTGTAGAGCAGAGCTTTAGTTCTTCAGTACTGGGTATCTATCATTCCAGACATTCCTTTCATCTTTTCTTCCCCTTTCTGGCTCCTGTTATCTCTTTTTCAGTCTACTTCTCGCCACTACTCCCTATATTGGTCAGCAACTGGGAACGGGACGGAGATATATAATTTATGCATGTATTTGCATACTGTATCCATGTAATTTTATTATTTACTCTAGATGTCTGATACAGCTTTAGAATTACTTTTTTTTTTTTTTTTTTTTTTTGAGATGGAGTCTCACTCTTGTCCCCCAGGCTGGCGTGCAATGGCGCGACCTCGACTCATTGCAACCTCCGCCTCCCGGATTCAAGCGATTCTCCTGCCTCAGCCTCCCGAGTAGCTGGGATTGCAGGTGCCTGCCACCATGCCCAGCTAATTTTTCTATTTTTAGTAGAGATGGGGTTTCACCATGTTGGCCAGGCTGGTCTCGAAATCCTGACCTCAGGTGATCCGCTCCCCTTGGCCTCCCAAAGTGCTGGGATTACAGGCGTGGGCCACCACGCCCGGCCTACAATTACTAGTTTTAAAAGCTGATGACTAGAACACTACATTATATTCTTCGGTACAGAGAAGGCATCACGCACCCAGACTTTGGAGTCTCACTCCCTGGGCTTGCGTCCTGCTTTGCAGCTTCTTAGCTATGTGGCCCTGACAAGAGACTTAAGCCCTATCAGTTTCTTCATCTGTAAAACGGTAATGTGATATTCACAGCATCTCTGTAGAGCTGGTTACATAGTCTGACACAGAGTTAAGTACTCACTAAATATTACCTATTCTTCATCACTCACAAAATATTGAACTGAAGTTCCTGTGGCATTTTTCACCATTTTAGAGGTTTGCTGTAAGGGGCAGAGAGAGGTGTTTTTTTCCTCCCCTGTTTAAGGCCAACAGCTGTGACAGCTACAATTCTGAAGATTAGGTCAATGGTTCTCCAATACTGCTGGTGAAATACAGAAGGGGTCTGGCTGGATTTCTCCTAACAATGGTTAATAGGCCTCTGTCCTTTAATCCCCGTCCCCTTGCTCTCACCTGCAAGCTCCACCTGTGGAAGACCAGCCACCTGGGCATTCTGGCAACGCCAGCTGTGTCCCCGCACATATTAGTTCCTCTGCTCATCCTGTAGGCACCCTGCCCACCAGCAAGGTTTCCCTGTACCACTTCCAGCTGATGTCTCCTACACAAGGTGATGAGTGCGGAAGTGCGCCGCAAGCATGTGCAGAGAGAACACTCACACAGCACACCCACAACGCTAGAGAGGCTGGCCTCGAGGTCAAGCCAGGAAAAAAGCCAATTTAAAGTATTACACCTAGGCAAGGCAAAACCCTCGGAGTTCTCAGCCTGAAGTCCAATTTTCAGGCTCCCTAATTGATTAAAATAATAAGAATTAAACATGGTTTCAATTTTTCCATTTATGTTAACAATGAAATATAAAACATGAAAAATTGAGATTTTTCTTTCTGATTAGGTATTCTGGATTAATTTAGGATCTTATCCAGTGGTTGCAAAAAAGAGGTACCATTTAGCCACTTAGAAATTTTCTACATAATTATTTAAATAATATGGCAAGTGGTAACACCATAACACTTTGCATTTGTCCTAATTTTTAAAAGGATGATACAATGTAAAATAATATTTAAAGAAAAACAAATTAAGTACCTCTCAAAAACAACCTTTAACTGTCTTTTGGCCATTGAAGGCAGAGCTTTAATGTGTGGAAGAATCACCTGATCATCTTGTTAAAATGCAAATTCTGATTCCCTAGAGTCTAGAGTGAGCCCTGAACGTCTGCATTTCTTACAAGCTTCCAGGAGTGTAGATACTGCTGGTCAGTTCATAGAGCACACTTAAAAAGTAGCAAGAATTTAAGGTACCTTAAATGTCAAAAGGCCTATTTCCAATTTCCTAGCTTATCAGCGTAAAGCCTCCTTCTACTGGTGTTAGAAGCAGCTGCTGATTTTAACAGCTCTAAGGAACAGAGACCTAGGATACCATTTCTCAACAAAAAAGGAGTGGGGGAGGGAGAGAAGAGGAAGGAGTTTCAGGGAGAAAGCAATTTAAAAAAAAAAATGCTCTATGCAGCCTCTCTTTCCCTCTTCCATTTGGTTTCCCCAGGGAGAGAGGAAACTTCACTACGCGTGGGGCCTCTTTGATGTGGCTATCTCCTTGTTTCCAGTCCGAAGGATCCAATCCAGGATTCCTCCGGCTCTTCTTTACTGAAATGGACTTATACAAGAATGAGATTTCCATTAAATAATAAAAATTTCCAATCATTTTACAACCTTCTTTCAAATAAAAAGTGCCTTCTTTAATGGCATGATTGTTTTTCCCTTTGTAACATCTAAATTGGCACAGAACATTTCTCTGAGAAGGGAACATGTGAACAGAACCCTAAAGAAAGCAAAGCAGCAGCCTATGCAGAGATCTGAAATGAAAGCATTTCAGGCAGTGGGAACGGTGAGTGCAAAGGCCCTGACATGAACACCAAAGGAGGCCCGTGTGGTTAGAGAAGAATGACTAGGGTTTGAAAAGTAAGTGGAAACAGGGTACTGGAGATAATGAAAGGAGGGAACAAAATTTCTGAAGGCCCTTGGCTTTTATGCTAATATGGGCAGTCTCTGGTGGGCTCTGGTAGAATACCATGTACATGTTCATGTTTAAAACGATCATACTCGATGCTGAGCTGAAAAGAGACCACAGGCTGTATACAAATATCTACAGAAATGATAATGCCAGGATCTCCCATGCTTGATGCTCCCCAGTATTCCTTCTGAGTTCCCTATGTATGTGGCTGTGTAAAAACAGCTGTCACTGGACTTGAAGGAAACCAAGAACTGGGATTATGGGATATGCCATATATATAAAACCTTAATGCACAACTTCTTCTATTATCTGGCTCCAGTATCACCAAACATTCAACCCCTATTTCTAAACACTGATTAGAACATTTGAAATTTATCACACACCTTGGTGGGGGGAAGAAAATACCTCCGGTTCTTTTTTTTCTTTTTTTTTTTGAGACTGAGTCTCGCTCTGTGGCCCAGGCTGGGTGCAGTGGTGTGATCTCAGCTCACTGCAAGCTCCGCCTCCCGGGCTCACGCCATTCTCCTGCCTCAGCCTCCTGAGTAGCTGGGACTACAGGCACCCCCCACCACACTCAGCTAATTTTTTTTTGTATTTTTAGTAGAGACGGGGTTTCACCGTGTTAGCCAGGATGGTCTCGATCTCCTGACCTAGTGATCCGCCCACCTCGGCCTCCCAAAGCACTGTGATTACAAGCATGAACCACCGCGCCCAGCCAATACCTCCATTCTTAATGGTGGTGTGGGAATAACCAGTATTGTAATCTATAACTTTTTTTAGTTCACTCATCTGTCACAAAGCCCAAGAACAATCACCTCTCTAAGAGCTTTAGAATATAAAAATGTTTTTTTGTTGTTGCTTTTTTTTCTGAGACAAGGTCTTGCTCTGTTGCCCAGGCTGGAGCGCAGTGACACAATCTCGGTTCACTGCAACCTCCACTTCCCCAGCTCAAGCAATCGCCCCACCTCAGTCTCCCAAATATCTGGGACTACAGGTGTGTGCTACTATGCTCAGCTAATTTTTTTGTAAAGATGAGGTCTCGCTAAAGATAGTATCACTATGATCCAGTAATTTCAGTTCTAAGAGTATCCTATGAAAATAATTCTGAACAGGGAACAGTTTAGAACACAAAGATATTCACCATACATTATAACAGCAAAACACTAGAAGCAATTTAAATGTTCACAGATAAATGGCTTCAATACATATACATACACATAATATATAGTGTATAGTACAGTGTATAATATATATTACAGTATAATATATATTACAGTATATTATACACTGTACTATGTACTATATATTATATAGGCACTGAATTATAATATACACTGTATTATACACTATATATTACATAGGCATTTAAAATAATGTCCTAAAATGGAAAAATGTACATAATATGATTCCAGCTTGTAAAACACACACACACCAACTAGATGCACTGGGTGAAAAAAACAGCAGTATCAACATATTAACAGGAGTTGAATTTGAAAGATTTAATTACGTAAACCAATTTTAATTTATATATTTTCCAGTTTTTACAAGTAACCCTGCATTTTATTTGTAATTTTTAAAAGCAATGGATCTTTTTACTACCATCTCTTTAGTTTTAATGTAAATCTCATATAACATCACCTATAACAACCTAGAATACATTAATAATAATTGTAAGCATGTATTAAGCACTCAACATGCCAGCACTATGTTAAATGTTATATCCAGGTTACCTCATTTTAATCTTCACAATAATCCCTGATGGAGGTACTGTTAGAGGGGAGAAGGCAAGTAACACTCAAGCCATACCACTGCCACAGAGCCAGGAACAACTCCAGGCCTTGAATTCAGTTCTTGGGCACTAAACTCTGCACTTTCAACTGTAACACTATACTGCCTCCATGCAACAGTGGTAATATTTAATAAGTAATGTTACCTTGCAGAATTCTCAGTATGCCACCTGAGAAACATGATGGCCACTCTCCCACTTCCCATGATATCATTTCTTTTCTCTGTCTCCTTCAGTTCTTCTTCTTCCTTCCCATCCTGCCTTTTCTGTGACTTGTTTCCTCTCACCCATACTTCTTCCCGACCTATACCGTAAGCTTCCCAAGGCTATCCAGCAATATCCTTGATAACTGCTTAGCTTCAACGGTGAAACTCAAAGAAACCAAGTGCTGCCCTAAGTATTCCTACAAACAAGAAGTTATACACTAAAAGCCTAGCACCACATCTGGCCAGCAGATGTATTTTGCTTAGATCTCACTATTTTGAAAACCTTGAATTAGTCATCAACATTTAAAAACCAGGACAAGTTGGCCAGGCACAGTGGCTCACGCCTGTAATCTCAGTACTCTGGGAGGCCAAGGCGGGTGGATCACGAGGTCAGGACATTGAGACCATCCTGGCTAACACGGTGAAACCCCGACTCTACTAAAAACACAAAAATAAAATTAGCCGGGTGTGGTGGCGGGCACCTGTAGTCCCAGCTACTCGGGAGGCTGAGACAGGAGAATGGCGTTAACCCGGGAGGCGGAGCTTGCAGTGAGCCAAGATCGTGCCACTGCACCCTAGCCTGGGCGACAGAGCAAGACTCCGTCTCAAAAAAAAAAAAAAAAAAAATTAGGACAAGTTCACATGAAAATTCAAATGTTCAGCTTCTCTTGAAATCTAAATGATCTGACAACAGTGGGTACAACATGACAACAATCTCCTAAAGCCAAATCTCTAGTAATCCAGTCTCCACCAGCCTCTATTGTCTAATTCCTGACTGTCATCCACTCACTTTCTTTACTCTTCAAGTGCCTGGCTCCCAAAGCACTGATTTTGTGACCTCCACCAAATACTTTAAGTGGTGGCATAGAAGCCACATGAGATGTTGTCATATGCCATTTTTACTTTATGCTAAGTTCTACGTTTTTTTCTTTTTCTTTTTTTTTTTTTTTTTTGAGACAGGGTCTCACTCTGTGGCCCAGGCTGCAGTGCAGTGGCCCATCCTCATCTCACTGCAACCTCCACATCCCAGGCTCAGGCGATCCTCCCACCTCAGCCTCCTGAGTAGCTGGGACTATAGGTGCGCACCACCATGCCTAACTTATTCTTCTATTTTTTTTTTTTTTTCTTTTTTGAGACAGAGTCTCGCTCCATTGCCAGGCCAGAGTGCAGTGGCACAATGTCGGCTCACTGCAACCTCTGCCTCCCGGATTCAAGCGATTTTCATGCCTCAGCCTCCCAAACAGCTGGGATTATTAGGCATGCGCCACCACACCTGGATAATTTTTTTTGCGTTTTTAGTAGAGACAGGGTTTTGCCATGTTGCCCAGGCTGGTCTCGAACTCCTGAGATCGGGCAACCCTCCCACCTTGGCCTTCCAAAGTACTAAGACCACAAATGTGAGCCACCGCTCCTGGTGGTATTTTTTCTATTTTTGGTAGAGATAGGGTTTCTCCATGTTGGCTAGGCTGGTCTCGAACTCCTGGGCTCAAGTGATCCTCCCAAGGTGCTGGTATTACAGGTATGAGCCATTGTGCCCGGCCTACAAATTCTTCTTCTCAGAGACTTTGGCAACTAAATGGCCAATGATCAGACCTAAACCACAAGGATGGTAGCAACAACAATCCTAGCAAAAAACCCCAGGCCAAGGCACATCCAAAAGCACTTGGTACCACTGGCTAACTGGATCAATGCATCCCTAGATTCTATTGCAACTCAAATAAAATTCCTTTGGGATTACCCAGAATGAAGAAGTCTTAAAAAGGTCTCAGACCTCAAACTAGAAAGTTTTCTGATGATGAGACTAATGAGTTTAGTAACAGCTGTAAACGAGTCACTAAACACTAAAATAGGCCGGGCGCGGTGGCTCAAGCCTGTAATCCCAGCACTTTGGGAGGCCGAGACGGGCGGATCACGAGGTCAGGAGATCGAGACCATCCTGGCTAACACGGTGAAACCCCATCTCTACTAAAAATACAAAAAACTAGCCGGGCGAGGTGGCGGGCGCCTGTAGTCCCAGCTACTCTGGAGGCTGAGGCAGGAGAATGGCGTAAACCCGGGAGGCAGAGCTTGCAGTGAGCTGAGATCCGGCCACTGCAGTCCAGCCTGGGCTACAGAGCAAGACTCCGTCTCAAAAAAAAAAAAAAAAAAAAACCACTAAAATATGTTAAGTTTCAGCTTTGTTAGGCTCCTGATATTATGAATTTTACATGTTAAGATAATTGCAACCTCTATCTTCTTTTATCCTCTTAGCAGCCATCCAAAATCCATATTTTTTACAGTAATGTAAATCCATTAGGGACAGAACTAGAAAGTGCATTGAGGGATCAATCGTATGCTGAAATAAACAGAGACTAAATGACCTTCTCCACCTCTGATTTCTCTGATACATTAGTCTATTATGCCCAGCCTAAACTATGAAAATATTTCTTCATCATTCCAGAATAGAGAAAACAGGACATAAAGAAAAGTATTGGAGACCCTGAAGTCCCACTGGGAACTAATTCCATATCATAAACAAAGAAGCTCACATCACAGCTATGGAAGAACTGAGAAATGGTTGGGGCTGGGGCAAGCATGGTCAGTGTGCTTTATTTATTATTCATTGCTTTCAATAACATTTTCAACTGTTTTCCTTTCAAATTTCAAGCAATATTAAATAAGTTGTATTTAGTAAGGAAGACAAATACCCACAAAGTGATGAATAACCTACTAGGTAAATAATTCATAGTTTTTAAAGATTCACTGATAACTGGAACAAAAGCTATCATCCAGGTTACTTTCTATTCTGTAAAAGAAGCCATTATGCTGAGTATGTACAATATTATCTATGATTAACAACAACAGTCTGATAATAACAGTGTTGATCAAGGGATAAAAGGAAAAATAAGAGCTTTTGCTTCTTAGGGAAGAACACTCAAAAGCAGACGATAGCTATCGTAGCAGATTTTCTCTATTGCAAAATAACCATTTTCTAAACAGACTAGTAATCGAAAAAGTTTTAAAAAGTACTTCCATTTAATCCCACTGTGAAAGAACTCAAGAACCATATTTCACTAAAACTGAAAAACTAGCTAAAAAACAACTCATTCCAAAATCTTTCCTACTTTCTAATAAATACAATGTCAGATGCCTTCAAAAATATGTAACATTTACTTATGTTACAATTATATTGCTTTAATTTTTTTGCCAGTTTTAAGTAATTCATTCTAACTTCCCCTCCTCCACCACTTAAATCTCTGCAAATAGTCTCATCTATGCTACTTAAGAATTAATTTTTTAAAATTCAGATCATTAGATTTGTCACATTAAAAAAGTATTTTGACAAAAAATATATTCTAAAAGATACTTTCCTGTTCTTACGGGAAGACAGTGTTTTCATATCCAGATTTACTTTTGCTTTATACATCACAGCAGTTTTGAATTAAAAAGCAAATATATACATACACACTTAGGAAACAAACCTGACCACTCCATGCACAATACAGATTGCACAACAAACTCCAATTGTGGTTGATCATGCAGTCTAAAATCCTGAACTGGGCCATGACTGCCTATAGCGCAGTCTGCATCTCTTCTCTGACTCAGCTTCTGTCAGCACAGCAGCGGGTTACAAGAGCTCTGCAGTGATGTGGTCCACAAATAAGATCTTCCCCTCCCTTTCCTGTCTAAGCAGCAATAGCTAACTGCCAGAACGACATCATCTTCCCAACTGCAGTTCCCACCAGTACATTTAAATTATTAGATCATGAAGGAAAGTTTTCATAAAATTCTTATTATTTAACATTATTTAATTTTTAAAAGGTTACTGCTTTTCCTCCTTTTCTGGGCATGTTTAGTCATTCAATGAAAACACAACTTGGGGAGGTAATATATAAATCAATCAACTATGCTGGCTCCGGTCCACAGCAAACAAATTCCAACACAAGGCTGTGCCATCATCCTCAAGCTCACAATGACTTGATCCCAAGGGTACCAAAGGGTACTCCATCCTTTCTTAACCTCTCAGTAGCGCCACACAGAGCTAACAACTCCTTCAATGACTCTCATCCTGGGTACCACAGTTCTACTCTCTTTGTTCTCTTACAACTTCTTTAACTATTTCTTCTTTGCAAAAGGCAATGTAGCAATGTGAGAAAAGCCTAGATCTTAATAAGATAGATGTATGACCAAGGAGGCTAAAGACTTATCCTTTAAGCTTCAAATCATTCATTTGTAAAATGGAGACAGTAACACATACATGAGGTTTAACCTGAAATAACATCTGTAACATGCTTAAAACAGTGTCTAACAGATATCTAATAAATGACTAATAGTTTCAAGATTATCACCCCTTTCTGTCTAAATCAGAATTCTATACTTGACCTCCCTCTAATTTCTTACACTTCCATAGGTGTTGTCACCTCAACCCATGATTTTAACTATGAATTACTTCTAAAGCCCTCTTCAACACCACCCTTTCTCCCAAGCTCCAAATCTGCATGACTAAACACTTGCTAAGCACATACACCTACATACTACATGTCCAAAACTGAATTCATCACCTTCCCTCCAAACTCGCACTACCTCCTCTATTCCCTAATCTGTATAGTGACTGTACAACTCATCCCCCCAGTCACCCAAACAGAAACCAGAGTCATCTTAGACTCCTTCCTTTCCTCTCATATCCAGCTACCAAATCCTGTCACTTCTCCTAAAACATATACTAAACTGTCCTTTTTCCATTCCACCGGCACTGCCTAAATTCAGACTCCCATCAACTTTCTCCTGGATTATCACAAGGCATCTAGTTGGTCTCCCAAACATCCTGTCACTCCTCTCTGGAATCTTGTCTGTGCAAGACTAACAAAAGCATCTTTTAAACCAAAAGCTAATCATATGACTACCCTGTAAATTCCTTCTGTTGCTCCTTTCTGCCTGTATACAGCAGTGGTTCCCAAAGTATGTTACTACTTGTTTTATAGGATGCAGAATATAAATTATAGTTAAGTAAAAAAAGTCTTCAATAGCAAAAGAAGTTTGAGAGAAGGAAGGTTAAGCAATGCTGCTGCTGGAAGCTTGCCAAAGGCTAAATATAAAGCTCAAATTCAAAGTCCTCAAAATCTGAAAACTGAGGGTACTGAAAAGCTTGTTTCTAACTAGTTGGTCTTGGTGGCTGGTTTGTCTGCCTCTGTCCATCCCTTAACTGGTGGTGTTCCCTCAGGTTCTGGACTTTGACCCCCTTCCCTCCCTCAATGACCTCATCAACTCCCAAAACTATAATTACCATAGATGCTGGCTTAATTGAACTCTGCCTAACTGACTTGCTAGACCAACCAAAATTCTTCATTTTCTGGCTAATTCTTCAATACTGGCTGATCCCAGGGCAAGCTCAACTCTATTATAATTATTTGTATAAATTTATGGGGTATCATATGCAATTTTGTTATTTGCATAGATAGATTGTGTAGTGATCAGGTCGGCTTTTAGTATATTTATCACCCAAACAACACACACTGTACGCATTAACTAATTTCTCGTCATTCACCTGCTCCCACCCTGTCACCCTTCTGAGTCTCCACTGTCTATCCTTCCACTCTCTACATCCATGTATACACATGTTTAGCACCCACTTATGAGTGAGAACATGCAACATTCAACTTTCTGTGCTTAGTTTGTTTCACTTAAGATAATGTCCTCCAGTTACATCCATATTGCTGCAAAAGACATGATTTCATTCTTTTTCATGGCCGAATAGTATTCAATGAATAACCTTCCATTCCAAATATACCACACATTGTCTTGGTCTATTCCTCCATTGATGGACACTTAGGTTGATTCCATATATTTGCTACTGTGAACAGTGCTGCAACAAACATACAACAGCAGGTAACTTTTTGATAAATGGATTTTTTTTCCTTTGAGTAGATTCTTAGGTCAAATGGTAGTTCTATTTTTACTTCTTTAAGAAATCTCCACACAGTTTTCCATAGAGGTTGTAACAAAGAAAAGAAAGAAGACCCAAATAAACAAAATCAGATATGAAAAAGGAGACATTACAACTGATACCACAGAAATACAAACAATCATCAAAAACTATTATAAATAGCAATTATGCTCACAAACTAGAAAACCTAGAGGAAATGGATAAATTCCTAGAAACATACAGCCACTCAAGGTTGAACCAACAAGAAACAGAAAACCTGAACACATCAATAACAAGTAGCAAGGCTCAATCAGTAATTTTAAAAAATCTCCCAACAAAGAAAGCTCAGGACCAGATGGATTCACAGCCAAATTATATCAAACATACAAAGAACTAAAAAGAACTAGTTCTCCTGAAACTGTTGTAAGAAATCAAGGAATAAGGAATTCTCCCTAACTCCTTCTATGAGGCCAGTATTGCCCTGATACCAAAACTGGAAAAGGGGCCAGGCACAGTGTTTCATGCCAGTAATCCCCACACTTTGGGATGCTGAGACGACAGGATTGCTTGAGCTCAGGAGTTCAAGACCAGCTCGGGCAAAACAGACCTCATCTCTCCAAAAAAAAATTAAAAATTAGCCAGGTGTGATGGTGCATGCATGTAGTCCCAGCTACTCAGGAGACTGGGAAGAAAGATTGCTTGAGGCCAGCAGGTCGAGGCTACAGTAAGCCATGTTCATGTCACTGCACTGCAGTCTGGGTAACAGAGCAAAACCTTATCTCTAAAAAAAAAAAAAAAAAAAAAAAACCAATCCAGACAAGGACAACAAAAACAATAACAACGACGAAACCCGACGGACCAATATCCCTGACGCACAGACACAAAAATCCTCAACAAAATACCTGCAAACTGAATCCAACAGTACTGCAAGTTCAACCCTTATGTCTGGGAAGATAATCTAGACACTCAATTCTGCTCCCAACAAGTGACATTCAAGCTTAACATAAGTCAGTGGAATTTTTGCACAAATCTCTATGTCTGTTTTTTTCTTGTTTTTGGTTGTTTTTTTCTTTTTTTTGAGATGGAGTCTCGCTGTGTCACCCAGGCTGGAGTGCACTGGCTAACTGCAACCTCCGCCTCCCGGGTTTATGCCATTCTCCTGCCTCAGCCTCCCGAGTAGCTGGGACTACAGGCGCCCGCCACCTCGCCCAGCTAGTTTTTTGTATTTTTTTTTTTTTTAGTAGAGATGGGGTTTCACCGGGGTGGCCAGGATGGTCTCGACCTCCTGACCTCGTGATCCGCCCGTCTCGGCCTCCCAAAGTGCTGGGATTACAGGCTTGAGCCACCGCGCCCGGGCTCTATGTCTGTTTTATTTGTGTTATGGTAATAATGTAATGTAGATGGTATGGAAACTGATGAAATATGGGTAAAAACAAGAGTTGCTCTTTCTATGAAAATTAACTTGAGGTACACTGAAAGGATATGCTACAGCTAGGGAAAATATCCAGTATCTCCAGATATAGATATTCTAGATATACTACATGTAGAATTTCTAAATAGAGAGTATCTGGTGAGACACTAGATATTCTTCCTAGTATTCTAGAGATAACAGATATTCTACCTAGCTGCAGCATATTCAGAAACTAAAGCTGTTCCCTCTGCCACAACATTCTTCTCTTCTACCTAGTTAACTCCTTCCCGAGTTAGCTTAGACACAATCTTCCCAGGAAGATTTTCCCTGATCTCTACAATAGGTGAGGTCAGCCTGCTATGTGTTTTCATAGCTCCTTACTCTTCTAAAATCCTATTCATTGTAACTCCACTATAAGTACTTGTTCAATTGTCTGTACTTCCCATTGCCCATGTATATCCATGAAGGTAGGAGCCAGACTATGCCTGTATTTTTATGCTGCTGCACCCTCAGTGTCTGGCACTTGGAAGGTGCTCAATGTTTGTTGAATTTATTAATAAATGTGGAAGGACACTTCTAAATATAACAGGAAAGTTTGGCACTAGATCAAATTTGAATCATTTTTGATTAACTTTTATCTTAGGAACAAAAGGGTCATTATCACCAGTTGTAGGCAAAACACAAGTTGCTTCCTTCCTCAGTCTTACTAAGAAAGTAGTTGGTGCAGTAACTCCCACCTTTAATCCCAGCACTTTGGGAGGCTGAGGCAGGTGTATCATCCAAGGTCAGGAGTTCAAGAACAGCATGGCCAACATGGCAAAACGCCATCTCTACTAAAAATACAAAAACTGGCTGGGCATGGTGGCAGGTGCCTATAGTCCCAGCTACTTGGGAGGCTGAGGCAGGTCCATCATTTAAACCCGAAAGGCAGAGGTTGCCATGAGCTGAGATTGCACCACTGCACTCCAGCCTGGGCAACAGAGTGAGACTCCATCTCAAAAAAAAAAAAAAAAAAAAAAAAAGGAAGGAAGGAGGAAGGGAAAAAGAGAAAGAAAGAGAGACAGAGAGAAAAAGAGAGAGAAAGAGAGAAAGAGAAAGAGAGAAAGAGGAAGAGGAAGAGAAAGAAAAAGAGGAAGAGTAAGAAAGAGAAAGAGGAAGAGGAGGGGAGGGGAGGGGAGGGGAGGGAAGGGAAGGGAAGGGAAGGGAAGGGAAGGGAAGGGAGGGAGGGAGGGAGGGAGGGAGGGAGGAAGGAAGGAAGGAAGGAAGGAAGGAAGGAAGGAAGGAAAGAGAGAGAGAGAGAGAGAAAGAAAGTAGTTGGAGCACTTTGGCTTCTAGCAAAATCGCTGCATATCTAACAACTGATATTATTCCATCCTCTAAGATGCTGAAAATTTCTGGGAGAAGGAAAAGAAGGGTTTCAGGCATCTGATTTTCAAGAGTTCCCAGGGGAACCACTAAACAAAAGTTCATACCAAAAAAGAAAAAAAAAAAAAAAAAAAAAACTCACGAGACTAAAGGCCCAACTATAATCAAGCTTTTATAAATCATTACTAAACATAGTCTACTTTTCCTGTCTTCAGTTCCCATGTCAGAACATCTTCATCTGTAAAATCCTTTAGAAAACTCCACCAGTTTCCCATGAAGGATAATATTCATGGAACTATCTTTTCCTTATTTAAGAATCAACAAGGAAATCTCCCTGAATTCCCTTCTCCCCTCAAACAAAGATAGTGCAGCCAGACAGCACGCCGACAGCAACAACAAAAACACATGGGCAATATTTACGACAAAACTAGGTGTCAAGGCATCCCTATGAACCCCAAAACAGACACGAGAAGAGGCAAATCACTAACAACACTTTTAAGTTGTACACAGCATCAGCATCTGGAAAGAAAGGGGCAAAGAGAGACATCTGAGCATGTGACCAAACAGAAGAAACCCCAGTGTAGGGGTGTGAACAGTAACCTCCCTGAAAGGATATGTCCACCTAGCACCTGTGGGCGTGACCTTATTTTGAAAAAGGGTCTTTGCAGATGTAATTAAGAACTTTTTTTTTTTTGAGACAGAGTTTCACTCAGTCACCCAGGCTGGAGTGCAGTGGCTCCATCTGGGCTCACTGCAACCTCTGCCACTTGGATTCATGCGATTCTCATGCCATATTGGCCAAAGTGGTCTCAAACTCCTGACCTCAAGTGATCTGCCTGCCTCGGCTTCCCAAAGTACTGGGATTACAGGTGCGAGTCACTGCACCTGGCCAAGTTAAGGATTTTTTTTTTTTTTCCTTGAGACGGAGTCTCGATCTGTCGCCCAGGCTGGAGTGCAGTGGCGCGATCTCGGCTCGCTGCAAGCTCCGCCTCCTGGGTTCCCGCCATTCTCCTGCCTCAGCCTCCCGAGTAGCTGGGACTGCAGGCGCCCGCCACCACGCCCGGCTAATTTTTTGTATTTTTAGTAAAGACGGGGTTTCACCGTGGTCTCGATCTCCTGACCTTGTGATCCGCCCGCCTCGGCCTCCCAAAGTGCTGGGATTACAGGCGTGAGCCACCGCGCCCGGCCGGGAATTACCTAAATCCAATGACATATGACCTTACAAAAGACAGGCAGACGGAGACTTGGGCATGCAGTAGAGAAGGCCATGTACAGACAGGCAGAGACTGGACCTATGTTGCCAAAAAATAGATATGATCTATGCAGTGGTCCTTCAATATTCGTGGGAGATTGGTTCCAAGACCTCCTGCGGATACCAAAATCCATGCATGCTCAAGTTCCTAATATCAAATGAAGCAATATTTGCATACAACCTAACACGCCTCCTGCAGTAAATCATCTCTAAATTACTTACAATACCTAATACAATGCGAATACCATATAAATGGTTGTTATTCTGTGGTTTAGGGAATGACGACAAGAACAAAAAGTCTGTACTTGTTCAGTACAGACACAATTTTTTTCCCAAATATTTTTGATCCACAGTTAGCTGAATCCACGGATGTGCAACCCCCATGGATACAGAGGGCTGACTGTTTATACAATCTATGGACAGAGAAGGGCATCTATATGATTAAATGAAAACAAAAGTAAAAACAATTTCCTAAAAGGATAAGAGTAACAATCTGATATGAATGGGGCGCCCAGAGCCTTTCCTTTCCCTCACATCCACTAGCACATAATGTTTCCAGAAGCCAATATCCAGAACCCAGAGAAGAAAGTAGGTCTCACTGATCTGGCTTACACAAATTCTTTTAAATATACAATCTGTATTTACTAGGAAAATACTGGGTATTACAGACGTATTACCTCAAGGTTAAAAAAAAAAAAAAAAAAAAAAAAATGGTGCTGATGAATCTCCAAGATCACACTAGCTATGCCACATCCAGAAGAATGTCTAAATATAATCATAAATGCAGCTTTGTATCTACTGATATTTAAGGACACTCTCTACATTGTGAGTAATGAGAAAATCAGGACATATACTTAAGAATATAAGTCTTCTCAATATATTAATTAGTGCAATGAACAAAAAATAGAACTCAAGAGAGTATCTTCCTTAGGTTGTACGAAGGGCAAAGAAGTTGTGGGATTATAAACAGTGCTGCATACATAGCACTACTCCTGACTATGCCAGAGCCCTCTTCAGAACAGAGATAAGCAACAGGGGGAAAGGCAATAAGTAACCAATTCTGAATCAAAAACACACCCAATATCAAATAGAAAACTCAACAGCAGCTAGTCACCAGGGAAAAGTAAATAAAGTCTTTAACTTCCCTGTTTCTTTATTTTTTTTACGATAATAAACAGTTTCTTCTGTCTACTTTCCCCAAAACAGATGAATAGTCAGAAATATCAAATTTGGGTTATCGATCTATTCTTTTATTCACAAATCTACACAGTGGAAATTCTTGCATATTAAATAGATAACTAGAAATAAGAGGACTTATAAAACATTTCCATCACATCAAGTTTCTTTTTTTCTTTTCTAGAGATGGGGGCCTCCCTATTTTGTCCAGGCTGGTCTCGAACTCCTGGGTTCAAGCAATCCTCCTGCCTCAACCTCCCAAAGTGCTGGGATGACAGGCTTGAGCCACCATGCCCAGCCCGCATCAAGTTTCTTAAACCTATAGTATAGTATATCCATTTGTCTTCTGGATTATTTGAGAAGCACAAAATGTCATCATCCAGATTATATTGTGAAATAAACTATTTGTACAATACCCAATTTTATAAGAATATGGCAACTTAAACCATGAAACTATTTCAGTGAAAGCAATCCAAAATTGAGTTTTTTGCATTTAGATATCTTTCTACTTCAAACCAGGGAAGATATGGAAGGCTTATAATATTTTAACACATTTAATTACTTATCGTCAATTAAAATTAGATAAAATAGTAGGACATCTTTAAGTCCAATAACCTTTCGTTTTAGTAATCTAATCACATCAACCAGACAGAAAAACAAGTGCCTACCATATGGTCGTTCTGTAACAGAAAATAGCTGCATTGAATAACAGCATCTGTGCATCTTATCAACACTAGCATTGCCCATACTTAAATCAGCATATTGTTAACTATAAGATGACAGGACCCTTCCCAAAGCAAAGAACAAAAGAAACTGAATATTACTTTTGTGCTAGATTACTTGACCTGGTAGTAACTAAAGAAATCAAGAACATCAAGGCACAATGAACTTCATAAAATGCTTAACCTGGAAGAAATGAATGGGAAGGAACACTAACAATTTATGGAGAAATTATTTAGATCTGGGTACTCACTTTGCTGATGGCTCTTATCTAGTGATAGGCCCCACTCAGTACATTCAAATCCAGGCTTCTGCCGAAATGCCACTTAATGATCCCTGCTGCTGCTACTGCCATCATTCTCAATTCTAACAGGTTTTAGCTTTAACCCAACCTTGCAGCATAAAACTTTTGGCATGGAACAGTATTCTGACACTTACGTTCAGGTATGTGAAGAAACACACAATTACAATTAAATAATAGAGTTATACGGTACTATAATTAGCCTAGAATGAAGATCCTATACCTCCAATGAAGAAACATGCCTTTTAAAAATTGTTTTTTGGCCAGGTGTGGTGGCTCATGCCTGTAATCCTAGCACTTTGGGAGGCTGAGGCAGGCAGATCACAAGGTCAGGAGATCGAGACCATCCTAACATGGTGAAACCCCGTCTCTACTAAAAATACAAAAAATTAGCCAGGCGTGGTGGCGGGCACCTGTAGTCCCACCTACTCGGGAGGCTGAGGGAGGAGAATGACGTGAGCCCGCAAGGTGGAGCTTGCAGTGAGCTGAGATCACGCCACTGCACTCCAGCCTGGGCGACACAGAGTGAGAGTCTGTCTCAAAAAACAAAACAAAAGAAAAAAATTGTTTTTAAGTATTGTTTTGAGCAGCGTGTATGCTTTTTAAGTATTGTTTTAAGTGGTGTAGTTTGCTACAAACCAAATTTTCACAAGACTGATTACATATTACCTATTTTAAAAGTCTATACATAGTGTTCTTTTATTGTCGTTTCGGTAATAGAGAAAACATAAAAATAAAATAATCCTGATATTCTCATCATTCAGAATAAACTGTTAATCTTTCGTCACAATGTTTGTGATCTTTTTTTTAACTGGTTATGAAATGTTTGTGATATGAAAAAATAAAAATATGTAATAAGGAACATTCATATACTAGCCATTCGTTTTAAGAAATAAAATGTCATCCATACAGACAGATTATCTTTTTACAGTTTCTCTTATCGACCAGATTGCCCTTTCACTTGTCTGTTAATTATCATGATCTCATCTCTTAGTGGAAATTGTTTCATACATTTGTACTACACTCTGTTACTTGGTTACCAGCTTCCCAGAGGTAAAAAAGGTGCAAAGAAAAAAGGCACCAAAAATGTTGACAGCAGTTCTAACGGAAATAGAATGGAATTCAAGGTGGGCACGAGGTCTAAGGGAGAACATACTTCAAAATGTACATATTTTGTATAAACTAAAATAAGTATTCAGCCAGGCACAGTGGCTCACACCTGTAATTCCAGAACTCTGGGAGGCTAAGGTGGGCGGATCACTTTGAGATCAGGAGTTCGAGACTAGCCTGGGTAACATGGCGAAACCCCATCTCTACTAAACATACAAAAATTAACCAGGCGTGCTGGCACACGGCTGTAATCCCAGCTACTCAGGAGGCTGAGGCAGGAGAATCACTTGAGCCTGGGAGGCAGCGGTTGCTGTAAGCGGAGATTGTGCCATTGCACTCCAGCCTGGGTGACAATGCAAGGCTCTGCCTCAAAAATAAATAAAATAAGAATTCACATACTACACGTCCAAATGCAAACTCAGTAACATTTTGGAGTTTTTCTAAGTCTTTATTCATTCAAAAAAAAATGTATTGAGAACCTATTATGTGCTAGGCACTCTTCTAGGCACAAGAAATACAATGTGAACAAAACAGACAAACTGCACTCTTAATGCCTGCATTCTATATATATTACCTGTCTCAAATACACAAGCAAAATCAAATGCATAAGCATGCTGGGTGGAGACTAAGTGATACAGAGACAAAGCAAAGAAGGAAGGCAGAGCATGGCACAGGGAGCAGGGGAGAGGCATTCAATAAAGGGAGTGGTTGGCAAAGCTTCACTCAGAAGGTGACCTCTAAGCAAGAGCCCGAAGGAGCCAAGGAAGCAAGCCGTGCAGAGACCGAGTGAAGAGTGTTCTAGGAGGAGAGTTCAGTGAGTGGGAAGGCTCTGGGGACTCCCATGTTTGTGTACATGCAGAAAAGCAAGAGACCAGAATGGCTAACACAGAGTGAGGAGGGAAGAGGCACAGGAGGTACGCTCAGGGAGGGGGAGGACCAATTACACAGGGCTTTGCAGGTCACTGCAAGAACTCTGGCCTTCATTCTTCAGAGAAATGAGAAGCCATTTGAGGAATTTGAGCAAAGGAATGACACAATTTGATTTATAAATTGTCTGTCCTGATTGCTGTGTGGACAACAGACTTCAGGCTGGCAAGGACTGAAGTGGAGAAATCAGTCAACCGGATCCACATGTCATGTATGAGAAAAAAGAGAGACATCAAAGATCACTCCAAGATGCCTGGCCTGGAAGGATGGGATTGCTATTGCTTGAGATGAGGAAGACTGGAAGGAGCAGACTTGGGAAGGTGAGCTAGGGGAATGGAGGTAGAGTCAGGATTGTGGTTTTAGATACGCCTATTTACTATCCAAATGGAGATTCTAGGCAGTCAGGTCAGCAGGATATAGGAATCTGAATCTGAGAGACAGAGCAGCAGGTCAGCAATAGAGATACACACATGTACACATAAAGAAATATAAGTGAGTGTGTGTATGTCAATTATCTGCATATACTTGATATTTAAAACCATGAAACAGTATTGGGCGAAGAAAGAGGATTAACTGAGGCTTGAGGTGTAGGAAGGTTTAGCAGACCAGGATGTTGAGGAAACTTCAAAGAGACAGAAGGAGGTGACAACGAGGAAGGAAGATAATTAAGAGAGTATAATGTCCCGGAATCTACATGAACACTGAATAAAATGTAGAGCCTTTCCTGCATATTCATTTATTCATTCAAAAAATATCACCTGACACTGTGTGTCAGTCACTGTGGAAACAAACATGGTCCCTGCTCTTATGGGGACTGCAATCCAAGGGAGATATAGGTAAATAAACTTGTAACTGGTATTCCTGAAAATGAGGATATTTTGAGAGAATACGCCAGGGGCAGCTAAAACAGTCTTGCGGGTCAGGGAAGGCTTTCCTGAGGAAGCAGTATTGAAGACAAGACAGTAAAACTCAGCCATGGAGCAGAGGGAGGAGGAGCAGGGGAGAGTAGAGGGAAGGGTGGAAGAAAGGACCTGACTGGAGTTCAATCTAGGAAGAACAAAAAAAAGTAACAGGTGAGACAGAAGGGCAGACCAAGTTACCGAAGTCCTTTCAGACTTCCCAGAAGTCTGAATTTTATTTCAAAGGAAATGGGAAGACAGAAAATTGTCTCATAGGAGGTAATGTAATGATCAGCTGGAGTACAGTGGTGCGATTTTGGCTCACTGCAACCTCTGCTTCCTGGGTTCAAGGATTGTCATACCTGTCTCCAAACAGCTGGGACTACAGGTGTGCACCACTACGCCCAGCTAATTTTTGTACTTTTAGTGGGGATGGGGTTTCACCATGTTGCTCAGGCTGGCGTAGAACTCCTGACCTCAGGTGATGTGCCCATCAGGAGGATCATTCTGATTATGGTAGGGGCAGAGTTGTGGCAGGGGACAAGGCTAAGTTATTGGGATACTCCATAGGGAGTCTGTTTCTGTGGTTCATCAGTGAGATGCAGCTGACCTGAACTCGGGTGGGGGTAGTGGGTATTGGGAATGTGGACTCCACAGGACTTTGCATATGAGGAATGACGAGACGGAAGAGTGAGGATGCTGACCTAGTTTTTGACTTGGACCAATAATAAAGAGATGATAGTGCTACTCAGCGAAAGAAGGCGCACAGGAAGAGGAAGGGTCAGTGGTAGTGGTGAAATCGATGAGTTTGCAATGCCTGGGGAATATCCCCCAAAAGTGTTCATTCGGTAAATAGGCAACTGGCTGAAAAGGTCTAGAGGTCAACCATAAAGCCTGAGATACAGGTGTAGCTATGCAGTCACCAGCACACAGGAGAGTGCAAAATAAAACCCAGCGAGTGAGAAGGAGAATAAAGGAATGGAATGGCCTTGGCTCTGGATGAAACCAACAATGAGGCAAGAGGAGGAAGAAAAACCCTACAAAAGAGGCAGATAGGGAGACAGAAAGGAGGGGAAGAGGAGAGTGACTGAGAAGGAATCAGGGAGTCTGGGATGAAAGCAAAAGCAACTGTCCAGCATTCCAGAAGGAAGAGTCAACGCATGGATTCATACAAACTCGTACCCAGAACAATGTCTTATTGTATTGTTTACAGTATTTCAAAATCAACCAACAAGTGTATTTCATCAGCCATAATACATTTCAATCATAGAATAATCTTAGCCTAGGTCAAGAAGCAAAACAAAAATAAGTTCATTTGCATTAGTAAAAAGTTTAATAATAAACAAAGTGTCAAAAATTCTATTACTGGACAAGAGTATGGACTACAGATAAAAAGTGAAATAAATGTCCGAAATGGAAAAAAATTATGTGGTTTAGAAAGCTGAGGGAAAGTTTTCTCTTCTTTGGCTTAAAAAAAAAAGTTGAACCTTGAAAGATGAAGCTATATGGATATGAAAAGGGGTGATAATATCACAGAAGAATCTATATAAAGTGATTTTGTGAGCAAAGTTACTCAAGGATTGGTGTCAGATGACTTGACAGACTATACACACACACACACACACACACACACACACACCAAAAATCGCTTACGAGGTTCACAGTGAGTGATTTCAAGTTTTAAAAATACACCTTGAGATGTATAAAGTAAATAAATTCATGTGAGTACCATCTGGACCATCCTTACTGTATAATGCCAAGACATATCCTACTGAACTGTCCTAATTTCTTATTTGAAGAGGGCTGTTGATTTGTTTTGAGCCTTCCAATATATCCTGGGGGTGGGGAGGCCTAAATGTATTCCTATGTCAACACAATAAAATTGTAACGCTTAACATGAACGCGTATTTTGCTGTTTTTCAACAAAGTGCAAGACCTTATTCAGAGAAGGTGGAGTTGGCTAATTAAAGCATGAAACAGAGACTCCTATTAATTCATTACATTGATTTCTTCTGTCCTACAAAGTTAGGTTTTCTTGGCTGACTGACAGCATGACTATTAAGACATACATACTCATCTCTTTGTTAATTAAAAACACAATAATAAATGTAGTACCCAAACACATTATGGATTTTTAACATTTTTTAAAGAATGATAGTACCACTGTGGAATGTAGTGCTTCTAATAAAATTGAGGACAAAAATTAAGAGCAGTGTTCAAAAACCTAAATATCAGCCCGAAGTATTTCATTGGCAACTCCCTATTACTAAAAAATATTCACAAGATTTAATGTGTATCAGAAGCATCAATCACAGATAAAAACACAACACAACTAAATACAAGTAATAATCACACAAGTTCTCTTCACTCCCAACCCTGAGGTTTTAAAATGTTTTCTGACAGCATATATCCCTTTATTTCCACTTCCACAAAGAATCTAGGCAAAATACCTATTCTTTAGAAAGTCAAATAATATTGTAGTTTAATACCAAACCTAAATACTGTATATATATTTCACAGGAGCAAAATACAGGTGATATTGTTTTCTTCATTCCCAAACTAGAAACAAGATAGCCATGCCGCCAGCAGTAAGGTCCAAATGAAAACAAATTTCACAGCCGTTAAAAAATACATAACTGTCATTGTTAATAAAAGCCAAGTGTGCAACAAACTGGAAATACTGCTTGCTAGCCAAGGACAAGATGTGTCTAAATTCTTGGTTTCAGGACATCTCTTAAATGACCAAAAAATAATAATAACCAAATAACATTAGTTCTTGCAAATAGAATGCAAATATAATGCTAATTAAAGTATTCACAAGACAATGACAAATAAGGCTTCAGGACCACAATACATATTATTATGTAACTGCAATACACATTAAGCAATCACCAGGTTGCAGGTAGGCCTTCCAAAAGGAGTTATTATGGTTTACCGTGATCAGAGGATTGTGGTGTTCTATTTAATCATGCTTTTGCCTGCAAGCAGGTGTTTACAGATGTCAAAAAGTAAAACACTGATTCTAAATGTAAACCTATAGTTCTAATAAATTGTACAGTAATAGCACGCTGTACCTCACAGCGTTTTCTGCATAAACCTTCTAATCCGACATGAAGTAAGCTGCATGAAGCAAGTTTCTCTGCATGCTTTATGAGCCAAAATTTAACTTCTGATTCATTTTTATTAAAATGCCAAAACTCACACACTTACAGCCAGACCTTGTTTCAAGGACTATGAAGTTAAAATTTAACATCCGGTGCAAAAGAACGTGAGACAGTGAATGAGGGTTCACTTGGGTATGTTATTGTCTAAAGTAATCCTCAACGCTTCAATGAAAACATAGGCATCTCAAAAGTAAAATTTAAAGGATAACAATATTCAGCCTATTTAATGAACAAATTACAGAAACGGCCAATAATAAACATAGTGTATTCATAATGGAAGTAAACTCCGAATACTTCAATCTCCAAACACGAGGAGGAAAAAAAAAAAAAAGGGTGAGAGGCAACAGGGTATATGGGTGTCATAAATCAATGTATTTTCTATTATTTCTGTCCTGCCTACTCAAAAATTTTTAGGAAGTCTGGAGTAAAATCTCTGGGCCCTTGGGAAGATGCTAGATGCTACCCTAACCAGCAACGCAACGCTCACCTGAAACCCCAGAGCAGCTCACAGAACTCCAGAGGTGTGAAAGGGAGGGTATAAATAAGAGAACAGTAAAGGCACGAGATTTCTTTCCAGGAGTTGGAATTACGACTCTGTAAGGTCGTTTTCCAAGGTTGTGCTTGAATTGTTCACGGAAAAACACGTCTTTTTCTACCTAAAGCAGAGATCTGCAGCAACAGCAGCCAGGCGCCCACCGTCAGCACCAAAGAAAGACTAAGTTCCAGGTGCAACAAGCATACTAGCTGCCGTCTCTGCACCCGGGAGGCCAAATCCTGGACACAGACACACGAAACGCTCAAAACCACCCCCAACCAGCTCAATTCCAAATATCTTGGAAGAGGACTGAAGGAAAACGGATACTCAGGTGCCCATTCTCAGGCTTGCAGTACCCACAGCCACAGAGATGGGAGAATTCCTGGCTCTGAGGAGTGACCAAGATGAGGACATTCCAAAACGCGGGACGTGTTCTTGCAAAAGAAACACGGGAGTCCCTGGAAACAGACGTGGGCCAGGCTTCACCTCGCTACTGGTTAACCTGGGGCGCTCCCACCAACCAGCTCAAAGCCCCGGGAAGCCCCTAGTGAGGCCCGGTGGCCGGTGACCCCCAACTTGTAGGACACTCAAGACACAGGCCACCGCCCTGCTGGCCAGGAACGCTGGCTCCGCGCTTACCTCGCAGGCCTTGAGCTTGTCACCATCTCCCTCAGGCAGACCAGTCCGACGCGTGGCCATCATTTCATTTCAAATGACAAAGAAGGGACAAATCCTTTGGAATCCACATTGGAGGTGGGGGGGGAATGCCACCACACACCCGAAGGGGAAGAATTCCGCAAGCAAGCTCCGAGGGGCAGGGCTGCTGAAACAGACAACGTGCCAGGGAATGAAGGTTTTCAGGAAGCGCCTTCAAATGCCTCGCTGATTTCTCGCGACTTCAACTGACTTCGCCTTCTTCTTCCATTTCTGGAGACTTAAAAACAAAGGCGACAGGTCTTCTTGGAAGCCAGTGTAGAGGCCAATTGCAGAAAGCGGTCCCCTTCTTCCCAGTGCCACTCCTGAGTCCTGGAAAAATCCGAACGGGTCGTGAAGGCTCGAGTGTCAGCTCCCAGAGAGATCCTAGGAAAAGAAGTTAAAGGGCGTGAACTTTCTCCAGGCGCCTATCACTGTCTTGCCCACATGTCCACACCAAGTTCGCGTTTCCTCCCTAACAAAACAAAACAAAAAAAAAAATTTTAACGTAAACAAACAAAAAGTCTATAAATTCGAGGGGGTGTTTAAAAAAGAAAAATCTCAAAACTGCCCAGCGGTTGCGTCAAACACATCAAACACACCTGGCTGTTATGCAGCCTTCAAGAAAATCGTTCCCCATTCAAGTGCATTTTAATTCATGTCTTTCCTGGGCAGAGTAGAGGGCCGTGCATGTTCTTTTCTGCATCACCCAGACAGGGACACCTCGGGGAAGTTTTCTCCCCCACGAGGTTGAAATGGGATCACACTTTTCAAGCCCCCTCCTCGTTCCCCTCCGCCCCCCAAAAACTCAAGCACAAAGCCAGCCTGGCTGGGGCCGGCGTGGGCTCGGCGGCGTCTCCGGGTGACTCGGGCGCCGCCCCTCCGCCCCTCCGCCCCGGCCGGCGTCCCCGAGGAGGCGGCTGTTTTCCTTGGCCCGCGGCGGGGCTGGGTGGGGACGGCCGGGGACGGCCGGGGAGGCGTGCGCGGCCGCGGGTGGGACGCGGGCGCCGCTCCCGCTCCCGGGCATGATTCCGAAGCCACACTCGAGCAACTCTGAAGTCGCGGCTTTTCTCCCAACTACATACAACTCGACGCGGCTTTCCTTCCCCTGTGGCCACCTAGGGGGGAAAAAACTAGGAAAAAGCAAACCACCACCCACCTCCCCCACGATTCCCCCGCCCCTTCCTGAGGCGGGTCGGAGACCTCCAGCTCCCAAGGAGAGCGGCCCCAATATGGGCTTTCTCAAAGGTGCTAGGAGCCCCTGGGCGAGACAAAACCGGGGGCCTTACCCTTCCCGCCCGCTCGGGCCAGGCGGCCAAAGCGCGGCAGCGAGCTGGAGCGGGGACGCGGGCCGGGCGCCGGGCCCGGCCGGGACGCGCTAGGCCGCAGGCTCGGTTAATATTCATGAGCGGCCCCGGGCGCCCCTCCTCCAAGGCCGGCCGGCCGGCCGGACCCAGGCGCCCGCCGCCGGCCTTTGTGCCCTTCCCTCCGCCCCGCCGCCCGCCCTCGCTCTGCACATGCGGGCGCGGCCCCTCCGCCCCCGCCGGGCGCCCGCCGCGGGCTCCCTCCCGCCCCAAGCCAGCGCCAGGCCGGGTGGCCTGAGGTGGCGGGAAGGGAGAGAGCCTGCGGCGAGCCGGGCTCACCCCGGCCCGCGAGCGCGGCGCCCTCCCTGCTGAGACGGAAAAGAAACCAGACACGCACCAGAGGAAGTGGGACGAGTGGATCCGCACCCGGCTGGCCGGCTCCGGGACAGCGCGCCCCGCCCGGCGTGAGCCGGACCCCGCAGCAGGACGATCCCGCGCTGCCCGCCGCCGCCGCCGCCGCCGCCGCGCTCCGAGGCCGCCGCCCCCGGCCGGCCGCTCCCAGGCACCGCCGCGACCTGCCCCGGCCGGCCCCGGGCTCTCGGCCGCCGCGGGAGGGCGTGGGGCGGGGCGGCGGCCGCCGGACTCTCCCCTCGCCGGGCCGGGCCGGGGCCCCGCTCCGGCGCCCGCGAACGCCAAGTGACAGAAGCGCCTCGCTCCGCGGCCGCGCGGAGCTGTTTCCCGGGGGCGGATTTCTCGCTTCTTCCTCCCTGGATCCACCTCCTCCCACTCCACCTCCTTCCCCTCCCCTCCCCAGGGGAGGCTCTGGGGCTGAATATTTTCTGTCTTGAATAACACGGGCCCGGGGAATCGACGCTGGAGAAGGGGGATTACCCGGAGGCCGGAGGGGGGTGCTCGCCTGCCCCTCCCCGTGGGTCGCGGGACCGACAAGCCCTCGCCCCCCAGCACCCCAAAACCAGGCACACACAACCCTCCCCGCCCCTGCAGTCTCCCAAGCGCTGAGTGGCAGCGTCCAGGGATGGGCTTGCTCCCGGGGAAGGAGACCTGGTGGTAGGCGTCTGGGGTGGAGAGGGGGACAAGCCTATAACAGCGACATCTGCAGACTCGAGGGATCAAAGATCCCAGACCGGGGGACGGGGATTGGCAAATTGTGCCCCCCCTTTTTTGCAGCGGGCAGGCAATGAAGCTGCCACAAGACGTGGGACTTGCAGATAAGGGAGTGTCCCTTCACGCCTCACAGCAAAATCTCTTCCTGTGGTGGGAAGGGGGAAGTTAGCCAAGCGTTGCTCATTCAGTTCTTTCCCTTTTATAAATTCTGCAGAGCGACTGAGCGAATTTGGCGCGGCTAGCGGAACTGTGAAGAGGCTGCTGCGCTTCTCTGTCCGCCACACTTCTGGTCACAGCGGCTCCGGAGCCGCGGCACAACCGCCTCCCTCCCCACCCAGCTCCCGGGCCTTGTCACAGACCCCGGCAGCTCGCTCCGCCCCACCGCGCCTCACAACATCTCCCGCTGCAAATTGTCCAATCGGGAGACACGATGAGAGAACGCGAGCCAATCAGGGACTGGTTAGTCAGGCTTCCCTCCGCCCTCTTCCCCGCCCCCAGGTGAAGGCCACCGCCCCCTCGGCCTCCCCTTCCCACCCCGCCGGGCTCTGGGGAGTTGGCTGCCCGGCTCCGAACCTCGCGGGTCTGGAGGGGAGTTGCTCGCAGTCGGAGGCAGCGTTTGTCACCTTGTCACCCTCATCCTCGCTCCCTTCCCATACACACTCCCCTCTCCTTTTCAGTGCTCCTGCTGGTGCTGTTGAGGGTCATTTTTAATCTCACTGCGGCGGGGGACTGCCAGCTATTGTGTCTGATCAGCTGCCACCGCCGTCCAGAGGGAAAAAAAGAGGAACAAAACCTAGAAGCTATGGAGTCCGCTTACCTTTTCCTTCTTTCTTGCTACTCTCCCCTGTAGACTTAGAGTCTTCCCCCGCCCGCCCACCACCTGAGGTCCTGTTTCTTTGTGGGGGACGGGAGCGGGAACATAAAGCACTCCCTGCAGCTGGAGCACCTGCGCTTTAGTTTTTACATCTTCCTTAAAGTGGATGGTGCCAAACCAAATCTACAGCTAAATCCTCCGCTTCAATTCGAGGAAAGACGTTGACGAGATCGTTTTTAGATGACCACGAAATTTGCATGTTCTTGACAGCCCATCACCAAACAAGTCAGCTAACAATCAAGAAAAGAAAAATAGAATAAAATACAAGAAGGGATTGCCAGTCAGATGGTAATTTACTAAATAGCCCACTGGCTGTAGCAGTATCCAGTGCTAGATACTATTGAGTAAATTAACAAGAAGTGAATAGAAATTCAGGGTTCAAGTAGCTCACCGCTTGTGGGTTTATAGAATATGTCCAGAAAGGAAAAACAATTTACAGGACAAAACAACTCCTTACACATGCAAATGTGCATGCACGGCATAAACAGAGTACCTAACAGCTAAGGACATTTGGGTTAAAATTTTTGCACTAGAAATTTTTGTAAATGTTGATTGTGAAATTTGCAGTTTGATAAAGGAGAGTAAAATGTGGGCCATGAAAGGAGAAGGAAAAGGAAGGAAAACACATTCTAGGAATTATGGAAAAATAACATAACCTAGAGAGGCAATATTTCTATAAGAGGTAATAAGATGTAAGGACCAAGATTACAATCCAACTCCATTTACCACATAACTTAGCGCAAATTATTACTTATGTGTGTAAGTACTAGAGCTATCAAATTCAACGCCTCCTGCTAGGTATTCCTCTAAAAGCTTTACACGAGATAGGTGGGTGGTGAAGGAAGGTTTCAAGCCCAGGGGATCTGGCTCCAGAGTCCATTCTTTTATTCACAATACTATACTAGGCTGGGCTCAGTGGCTCACGCCTGTAATCCCAACACTTTGGGAGGCTGAGGTGGTAGGATCGCTTGAGTCCAGGAGCTTGAGACCAGCGTGGGCAACATAGGGAGACCCTGTCTGCACAAACAAAATGTTAGCTGGGCGTGGTGGCATGCGCCTGTAGTCCCAGCTGATCAGGAGGCTGTGAGGCAGGAGGATCGCTTGAGCCCAGGAGTTCAAGGCTGCAGTGAGCTATGTCCAAGAGTGGCACTCCAGCCAGGGCAACAGAGCCAGACTGTCTCAAAAAAATAAAAAAATAAGTAAATAATAAAACAACAGTATACTACCTCTTAATATGGGTTTTTAATAATAACAGCTAACACTTAACTTACTATGTGTTAATTATTGTGGTCTTTGAGTGCCAATGTAACTCTACTCCTGGGACAAATATAATCGTGATGTTCCAAAATTTGGGAATGTTTCTAAGAACTGTTATGATAAGTTACTCTCTTAAGTGTCTTACATGTATTAGGCTATCTGGACAGAGAGTGCAAAAGGCACATAGTTAAAATTTGAAAAATTTAACTGGGCTTCCACTGGGCCTCTGAGTTGTAACAGCACCCTCCCTATCTTGCTGGACTGTTGAAGAGAATCAAATGAGATAATAGATGTGAAGAAACTTTTAAGGCCAGGTGCAGTGGCTTATGCCTGTAATCTCAGCACTTTGGCAGGCCCAGGCAGGAGGACCGCTTGAGCCCATGAGTTCGACAAGCCTGGGCAACATAATGGGGTCCTATCTCTATTAAAAAAATTTTGTTAAGTTAGCCAGGTGTGGTGGTCAATGCCTGTGGTCCCAGCTACTTGGAAGGCTCAGGTGTGAGGATCGCTTGAGTCCGAGAGATCAAAGCTGCAGTGAGTCTTGATCACACCAGCGCACTCCAGCCGGGGCAACAGAAGACACTTTTAAAATGTAAAAAAAAAATTATTTAAATTAAAATATTATGGACTGAGCATAGTGGCTTATGTCTGTAATCCCAGCTCTTTGGGAGGCCAAGGCGTGCAGATCACTTAAGGCCGGGAGTTCGAGACCAACTTGGGCAACATGGTGAAACCCTGTCTCTACTGAAAATACAAAAATTAGCCTGGCGTGGTAGCACGAGCCTGGAATCCCAGCTGCATGAGAGGCTGAGGCATGAGAATCTCCTGAGCCCGGGAGGCAGAGGTTGGAATGAGCTGAGATTGCACCACTGCACTCCAGGCTGGACGACAGAGCGAGGACTTTGTGTCAAAAAATAAAATAAAATATTATTATGAAGCAGAAGTTTGTACTATTTCCCCAACAGCAACCCTACTGTTTATAACATTTTATTGTTACTGTTTAGGAATATATGAACCCAGTTAAAAATTAGGTCTATTCCTTTCTGAAGGCATGAACAAGAATATTTTAATATCAGCTCTCATTTGGACGCTTTTGCTTGTTTGTTTTGTTTGTTTTTGTTGTTTTTGAGACGGCGTCTCACTCTGTCACCAGGCTGGAGTGCAGTGGCACAGTCTCGGCTCACTGCAACCTCTGCCTTCTGGGCTCAAGAGATTCTGGTGCCTCAGCTTCCTGAATAGCTGGAACTACAGGCAGGCACACACTACCACACCAAGGTAATTTTTCTTTCTTTTTCTTTTACCCCCGTCCCCTGCCACACCCCGCCCCCCTGCCTTAGAGACAGGGTTTCGCCACATTACCCAGACCGATCTCGAACAACTGACACCTCAACCTCCCAAAGTGCCGGGCTTACAGGCGTGAGCCACCGCGCTTGGTCATTTGGATGCTCTCTGACCAGACCAAAAAGTGAGTGTGGCACCCCTATGCATCTGGAAAGAGGAAGCCTACAGCTGGTTTTTCTCCATTCCAAAGGCTAATCGGCTTAATTGCTGGAGGGTGCAAGCCTTTGGAATTCTCTTTAGCTGCCCATGGTGGACATCTCACTTGTGAACACCTCCACCAGAGGGAGGGCAAGGGAAAGGAAAGGGGGCTAAACTTCGGTCATGTGGCTATGTGTTAGTTTCAGTGAGAGATTTGGTGAAACAATAGGTTTTGGGGCCGTTGTAACTGAAAGGAGATTGAAACTAACTGGTTGCTATCTTGATAGTTTTCTTTATCCTCAAATATCATGGATAAGCAAGAGCTAACAGTAATTCTAGCTTTGTTTGCTTTGAAAGGCTATTTTCCTCCTTAGAGTATAGCTAATAAATGTGTGGGCTTCCTATAATCAAACTTCTTGGAGTATCTTTTGAAATAGCCTCTGAAATTACCATAGCTATATTAATAAAAACAAGAAAGTTTTATACACTAAAAACTAAGCAAGACATTTTTGAAGATGGGAACTCTATCCTTGAAAGGTAAGTGTTGGCTTTGCTAACCACATAATATCATTTTGGTGAACCATTATCAGGGAAAAAATGTCAAAGCCAGAAATAGAGTCAAAGTATCCCAGTCCCTGATGTGGAAGGTCATTCTACGATAATCTATGAATGATTTCTACTCTGAATATGTTAAAAGAAGCTGGCAATTCTGAGAAGCACAAGTGTTTCCTAGTGAATTCACAAATGAAATTTGCAATTTGGGTGAAGCATTTGCAAAACTATGTTAAGACCAGTGGCCCTCAGAGGAGTAAGGGGTTTTCTTTTGTTGGTTGTAGGAAAATGCTTTTGGATTTTATTTCTTATTCACACATTACCAAAAGACACATTACCTACTAATATTACTTTGAAAAAGCAAAAGACTTTTTTTTTTTTTTTTTTTTGAGACAGAGTCTCACTTTGTCATCCAGGCTGGAGTACAGTGGTATGATCTTGGCTCACTGCAACCTCTGCCTCCTGGGTTCAAGCGATTCTCGTGCCTCAGCCTCCCCAGTAGCTGGGACTACAGGCATGCACCACCACACCCAGCTAATTTTTGTATTTTTTAGTAGAGACAGAATTTTACCATGTTGGCCAGGCTGGTCTTGAACTCCTGACCTCAGGTGATCCACCCACTCAGGCCTCCCAAAGTGCTGGGATTACAGGCGTGAGCCACCATGCCTGGATAAAAAAGTGAAAGGTTTTCATATTAAACGGAATAGCTACAGAAATCCCACCACACTTGCAAGGCATTTAACTATTGTAATTGAGAGAAGGGAATGATTCTCCACCGTCAACAATTTCTAGGATTCTTCCTTCATCTCTTTTAAACAAATAATGTAAATGATTTACTAATTTATTGTTCTGCATTTGCTAAATTTATATCTTATTATTTCTCTCCTATCTTTGATGATTAATTTCTAGAAGGCAATGACATTATTTAATTCATTATATACAATGCCTAGTAAAGTACCACATACAATAAATATTCTTGAATAATTTCTGTGCCCTCAGTATATTGCCATCTTTTCCTTCTCTGGACTAGAGTATTAGTGTTTATTTTGGGTTTTTTGTTTCTTTCTTTCTTTCTTTCTTTCTTGCCATTACTTGATTATAAATAGTCTTCTTCTGTTACACGGATATATTGTGGGAAAAAAATAACAAATCTTATTTAGCTAAATATTATCTCCTTTTTTATCTAGATTATAAACTTCTCTAGAGGAGATTCCTGGAGCTTTTACTACTTTCACATCCCCATAATATTTACCACATCTTTTACACATAGAAATTACTACAGAATTATTCAAGAAATAAAAGATGGTTGTGTCACTATTATTGATAAATATTTATACCTCAAGAAATTCCTGACTGACCAATAACGGTACAGGTCACAGGAAGATATATGTATAGGCATGTGTGAATATGCCTAAAACAAAGAATGTAAATTATAAGAGGTGTCCACAAAGAGAATACTTGGTATGGGCCTCAACTTTCAGAAACACCACATTTTATCTCCTTATCGAAACTTCTCTGGCTGGGTGCAGTGGCTCAGGCCTGTAATCCCAGTACTTTGGGAGGCCCAGGTGGGCAGATCACTTGAGGTCAGACGTTTAAGACCAGCCTGGACAACATGGTGAAA